>NC_065509.1:4994547-5016538 GCF_006386435.1 Epinephelus moara | reverse complement strand
CATGTTACATGAGTGAGAGGGGACAGGGGACAGACCCAAAGAACAGTCAGGTGGGTAAAGAGTGGCCAGCTTCATTTTTGGGCAATTTCAATTGTCACAGGTGCGTTCAGATTTTGGTGCAGTACCTCAGCCAAACCAGCAGATGGGGTGCTTTCGTAGGCACTCCATCTGCTGGCAGAGCAGAGGTACTGCAGTACCTCTGCTCTGCCAGCGGATGGAGTGTTTTCCCACCAATCTTTTAGTATGCCCGAATGGACCCACCTTGTTTAGTAGGTAGGAGTAGTATCTAGTGGTAGTACGTAGTAGTAGTATGCAGTATGCCAGTAGGCCTTTCAGACGCAGCCGCTGTGTAAACAACTTTCGCTGGCGATTTGACAGTCACTAGGAGCACATTATGACCCTTTGTAAAAGTTTCTGTGTGGTACCTGTGTTGTACATGAGCTAACGTTAGCGGCTAAGGACTGAGAAAGAGTCTGTCTGTCTGTCTGTCTGTCTGTCTGTGGAGTATCAGCACGTTAACTTGTAAGGGGTCCTCCTCACATTGTCGGCTCTCTCCTGCTCTCGCTGCTTTCCAAACTGCTGGCTGACTGTCGCTCTGCATCACGTGGTATAACACTGCGTTGCTGGGAGCGCTTGTTTTCATGCAGATGATGCGGGGCCGGCAGAATCGCCTCATTGAAAAATTAGATTGCATATGCATATGAATCGAGATCACGATTTTATTACGATTAATCGTGCAGCCCTAGCCCAGGGTGAGAGAGAGTGATTGGCTGACTCCTGCAGCTTATATAGCTGAGGAGCAGCAGCACACCTGACATGAGTTAATCAGTCATGCGCTCCCTGTTTCTCTCCTTAAAGGGGAAGACAGCCCAAGCAGGAAGGTAAGGGGGCTGTCACACGGTTTATTAACTGTTTTCTTGGCAAAAGATCTCTTTAGAGTAGCATGTTACGCAAATATGTTTCTCCTCTCCAGCTAATTTAATTTAAGGTGTTGTATTTGCTGCTGGTGATTGTACACCTCCCACACAAGGACAGAAGTTTTCTCCATAAGCTCCAGTTTGTTTTCTCCATTATGAATTTTTCAGATCGCTGTGGCACAAAGAATACTGTTTTACAAGGCAGTTAAGAAAAATAATTCTTGATCGTAACCAGTCGTGGAAAAACTATTCAGATCCTTTAGTAAAAGTACTAATACCAGTTTTTGAAAATACTCCAGTACAAGTAAAAACCTTGCATTCAAAACCTTACTTAAGTGATACTATGGAAATCACCAAAATGTTCCCTGCTAGTGATTTACTGTTGCATATAATGGTTCTGGGTCAATAAAACTGCTAATGTGTATGTTAGATTTGGTGCAGGAGATGTGTTAAAGCTATAGTGCGTAACTTCTACAGGTCCATAAATGTCCGTTTCACCCAAGCCACTACTAGAGGAGATGACACAATGCTGATTAAGCCGATCAGCTCCTCTAACATCTTGCGGTATTTTTCAATATATATCATTTTTAGTTTGCGTGTCGACCGGCGACATTCCCGCGCTGGCGCACAGGAAATGCCGAAAACGTTTTACCTCACAACAAGAAGGGAGGGGGAGGAAGAGCGGAGAGTCTCATAGCAAGAGGTAGAGTACAGGTAGAAAGAGAAAGTAACATGGCGGAAAAACGGCCGAGACACGGTTCAGAAGTGGATCCTACCACAAAGAAAAAGCCTGGACGTTCGGCTGAAGGTCTATTAGCAAAGAAGGAAAGTGACTGACGGAGAAGGCAAACAAGGATTTGTATTGGCGTCGCTTTTCCTTGGTGGAGAGCCCTCAAAGAAGAAATTGGGCTGAGGGCAGACACAGATGTTGCCTTGCTGCTGTTGGATAAGTAAGTGACTTGGTTTATAATTATATTATGAGTAGTATGTGTTGCTGTTACATGTACTGGACCTAGTACTTTATTATTTTCTTGGAAATGGTGCTATGAACGTAATGTAATGTTAGCAGCCTGGTGTTCACCACATTGTGTAGCATTGTGTACACGGTGTGAGGGGAGTGTTACTCTGTGTACACGGTGTGTGGCAAGTGTTACTCTGTGTACATGGAAGTGCCGCCGGCTTATTAGTTGTAATAATGCATTATTCGCTGGGGGCCGACAGAAGTTACACACTATAGCTTTAAGTTTGTGCTCATATTAAATCTTTATCAACTGTTTTTAGAGGGATTACAAGAAAATGGGTCCTGGTCAAAGACATGGCACACTTCTTGATGTTGGTCATTTGTCATCTCTTTGTTGTTATTTTGAGTCCTTTATTTCTCTTTGTAGTTGGTGTGAGCCTTTATGTGGTCCTATAGTCTTTTTGTCTCTTTGTGGTCATATTCTTACTCCTTGTAGTTGTTTTGTGACATTTTGAACAACTCCAATTCCAAAAAGTTGGGACACTTTTTGAAACATAAATAAAAACAGAATGCAATGATCTGTAAATATTTTTTGACCTTTATTCAATAGGGGTGTGTGATATGGACAAAAAATAATATCTCGATATTTTGGGGGATTTTGACAATAACGATAATTAGACGATATTCTTTTAAATATGTGTTTTTAACAGCCTGAGTTATAGCTCATTAATTGTTTCTCATGGATGATATTAATGGACACAGTGTTTTAAAGGAAAAATGTTCTTAACATTTCTTGCTGCTTTTTTACCTGCTCGCTCTGTTTGACTCTGGTGACGGCCTTTTGTAGCGTCAATTCCGGGTCCATTTGCAACTGTTCAGATAGGTGTTTGTCCAGCAGACTCACCACAACCATCACCTGTCCCTTACCATCTCATCATGTAGAGCCCCGTAACCGCAGTGCTCCGCCAGGAAGTGCAGTGCCGTAATGAAACTGTCGGCCGTCTCGCCCGTTTCTTGATGCCGCTGATTAAACTTTGCTCTCTCAAAGATCACATTCCTGCGATTCTCTTCTGCTTGCGTCTCCAATCCAGAAGCAATTCGGAATCTGTCGAAGCGTTTAATCCATTTAGGCCAGTCTTCAGCCTTGAAGGTGAACTTTTCCGACGGGGGGGACTTGAAACTGTGCCATGTTGCCGCTTCGTTTAGCTAACTGTGGCTAGGCTAGGTAGCTCCGTAGATGGTCTTCGGGTACTGCGAACTTTCCCGACCTACAGCTTGACACTTTGGCGTGTTGCTATATGCAGACTAAGTCACTAGTACTGTCGCTCGCGTCCGACTTTACTTCTGACACCATGTTCAGTTATTTATTGGTATAACCGCAAACCACTCGAGAACCACGCAGGCTTCAGGTACTTGAGCAACCCGTTAATTGTTCCCCAGCAACACAATACAACATGAGTTCCCACCTTACAGGCTGGGACCTATCACTACAGTTGACCCACGTCTTCCGAAGCTGCTGGAGCATCCATGGGCGGTGTTGCCATGTTGTCTCGCTAATGTTTGTTTAGCAGCAGGCTAACCTGCCGGGAAGGTGCCAGTGAGAGCTCATGTGACCACCTAGGCGTACTGCGGCGTGCTGCTGCACGCAAGTTACGTAACTCTTGTTCAGTGAATGTGTGGGGTTTCAACCTGGTTTCAACGTGTGTTTTCAGTTGTTTTTGTGAAGGCATTTGCATACTCGATAACGTAAATTTGCACATCATTAAAACAACAATGACGATATTATCGTTAACGATATATATCGCCCACCCCTAATATTCAATTGAATGCAGTTCAAAGATGAGAAAATTAATGTTTAAATGGATCGACTTTATTGTTTTTTTGGAAATAAACGCTCATTTTGAATTTGATGCCTGCAACACATTTTAAAAACGTTGGGCCAGGGGCATGTTTAGCAATCACCTTTTCTTTTAACAAGACTCAGTAAGCGTTTGGGAACTGAGGACACTATTTGTTGAAGTTTTGAAAGTGAAATTCGTGCTTGATATAAGACTTGAGTTGCTCAACAGTCCGGGGTGTCCACTGCTGCATTTTGTGCTTTATAATGCACCACATGTTTTCAATGGGAGACAGGTCTGGACTGCAGACAGGCCAGTCTAGTACCTGCACTC
The DNA here is from genome assembly GCF_006386435.1 of Epinephelus moara. Classification (NCBI taxonomy): domain Eukaryota; kingdom Metazoa; phylum Chordata; class Actinopteri; order Perciformes; family Serranidae; genus Epinephelus; species Epinephelus moara. The sequence goes on along the minus strand of NC_065509.1, from coordinate 5,012,489 downwards.
TTTTACTATGAAGCCACAATGTTGTAAGACATGCAGAATGTGGCTCAGGATTGTCTTGCTGGAAAAAACAGAGACGTCTCTGAAAATGTCATGTGGCCTCAATCACTAATATGTGCATAGAAACGTTCTTACTCTGCACACAAAATAAGTGCACACGCAGACTCAACATCTTATTTATGACACATGCGCACCGGCTGATTTGGTTCTTTTCACCGTGCATATGTTGATGAATCAGAATCATCCTAAATTGACTGACATGTACCTACTTTGTTCAGTCAGCGTACTGCCAAAGCCGCATTTCTCCATACAAGGAAATATGTTTGCCTGGAGGTTGATCATGGAGAAAGCAGTGAAGTTGTTTCCACATACATAATAAAATTCTGACAAACCAGTGTCTTACCATCAGTGAGCATCTGTGACTGTGAAGGCAGTCAGAAACAGCTGATAAACCTTCTTTCTCTTCAAACCTGTGCAAACATATTGGTCTCTCCTGAAGGCACGGACTGCATCATCCAGCAAGGTTAGATATGACATCTGAACACCTGCTTGGATGTAAATCATAATCATTTATCTACCATGCATGTCTTTTAATAGGCCACTAATTAATTAGTTGGCTACAAATGAATATATGTGCAATGGTGCAATGTCTATGAACTAAAAACCAGGAAACTCTGTTTTCATAGTTATTTTTTTAATTAGTAATTGATGAGGATGAAAGGGCGTCAGTTTCATAATTATTTTATACATTTGACATTAGCAAATTAATCATTATAGATATCGTATATTAGTTTTTTTTAAATTTAATTTTATTTTTTTAATAATCACAGTTTCAATGTTATGCATCTTTTAAGCGTATGTATGGTCTGAGGTAGTTCTAAATTTGTCCGCAGAGTACAAACAAATTCTGCTGGGAAAACATTGATGAATCCCAGTTTTCTACTAATGTGCTCATATGCACAGTTTAAAGGAATAGTTCGACATTTTGGCAAATTCGCCTATTGCCGTAATCCCTATAGTCATATGAGTAGGTGCATTACCTTTAATTATCAGTGCCTGTTGTTCTGCACATTTCAGAGTGGCCTTTTATTGTGGCCAGCCTAAGGCACACCTGTGCAATAATCATGCTGTCTAATCAGCATCTTGATATGCCACACCTGTGAGGTGGGATGGATTATCTCGGCAAAGGAGAAGTGCTCACTAACACAGATTTAGACAGATTTGTGAACAATATTTGAGGGAAATGGTCTTTTGTGTATATAGAAAATGTTTTAGATCTTTGAGTTCAGCTCATGAAAAATGGGAGCAAAAACAAAAGTGTTGCATTTATATTTTTGTTCAGTGTGTATTGGCTCGTAGCTACATCGCCTAAGCGACAGCGGATGGAGTTTAACCAAGGGACGGAGTAACACACCGTTTGGTAACAGTAACTGAGTTACTGAATTTAAAAACTAACACGTTAGAGTATTAGTTATGTTACTAATAACGCGTTACTGCCCAACACTGCTCATTTTACAGTTCAACAGAAAGCTAAAACATGTTTCTGAAAATAGTTGAGGCGAGAAATGGGCAACTCAGTGGCAGAATCTTGGTTTATGTTTGATCAGCGCTGCCTAGTTTTATTGTTTGATCCCACTTTTTTGGCCTCTGTTTTGACTGTGCTGGAAACTGTATGGCACCCACTTCCTGTTCATGAACTCCCACTATTATAGCTAAACATGGCACATTTTAGGGAAAAAAGTAGGAGGAGCAGTATCATAATCTTGGTTTATATTCGATCAGCACTGCCTAGTTTTACCATTTGATCAGATTTCTTTCTGAGTTTGAGAGAGAAAGAGAGAGATGGAGGGAAGCTTACTGCAGTTAATGTACACATACTATTCACATTGTTTTGATACAAAGCTGGTTAAAAACTGATGGAGTATCCCTTTCAAGTGATGTAGTATATAAGCTGACTTCAACGAGGTGAAGGAGATATTAGGAAATGTAAACCTGGGCGAGAAGCTTGCCAAGCTGCAGACCATTGTTCAAAACCATTAGCAAGTCCAGCAGCTTTTAAGTCACTGAAAGCGTTTTTTTTTTTTTTTTTTTTTTTCCCCATAACCCATCAATGTTTTTACACCAGGGATAGCGTCACAAAAATCTTTTTTTTTTTAACAGGGACATCACTGTATTTCCAATTGAGATTGTTCCCCCTATTCTAAGTCAAAAATTGTTTTCCCCTGAAACAATAAACATAACCATAGCATTTTTGCAACGTATCTGTGGTTTGCAGAAATGTAAAATGCCAACATTTATTTACTTAGCAATTGGGTTGCTAAGAAACCTTAAAACCAGAGGTCATCTAACCATGGATCAGAGCCATTCTCAGAGCATTGAACACAAGCCACTAAAATGTCAGTACAGATCATTATCTTTTTAAGTTGTCATCAATCTGCTTTATTTCCTGTAGCGCCACCAGCAGGTTGACAAGAGTAACAAATAATTACATTTTTAGAAGTTTTTGGTGAGTCTTTACTTCTGTCCTTTTTACAGTCTTGCCAGTGATTAGCATGACATTGTGCTAAGTTGCTGAGCTGTGTCCAAAACAGGTTCCGAAAGAGAGAGCAAAGCCCAGACAACAAAGGCAATGGTGTGTTTCTGCGTCTTTATATGAACAGGTGTGTGCATGGATTTAGCTGCAGGATAGTGTGGGAGTAGGAGTACCTTCTGAAGAGGTACATGCTGTGTGCCTGTTTGTGTGTTCATCGTCAGTTTTGTACTGTCCCTAAAAAGCTGCCTGAACTACATAATGAGAAAGAAGAGGTGTGTATGTATGTGTGTGTGTGTGTGTGTGTGTGTGTGTGTGTGTGTGTGTGTGTGTGTGAGTGAGTGAGTGTGTGAGTGTGAGTGTGAGTGAGAGACAGAGTATTTTGAAGTATAGGTGTTGTGCTGGCTCTGTTTAATTGGAGCAATATGGGTACAGATGCAAATGTCCATACATGGCTTTGGATACACTTTCAGACTTACAAACACAGCACAGCTGTTGGCGGTTTGTTTCTTCTCTCTCCTCTCCTCCACACACTCATCCTGTTCTTCTTCTCTAATTACAGAATGAGCAGCGTGGGCAGCTCATCCCAATCTGGATCCCTCAGTCAGTGACATTTACCAAGAAATGGGACAGCACCGACAAAAACAGCCACCAAAATGTTGTTTGAGTCTGTCTGTTCCTGTTAGACTGACCGAGACTGACAAAATCATCCTTCCACTCATGTATCCACCATCTACCTGCTCCTTTGTCCATCCATCTGTCTGTTCTTTAATACCTCTACCCATGTCTCTGCACCAGTGAAATACCACATACAGCAAGGCATGAATTCAAATCAAAGGATTCATAAAATGGGCAACAGCATTCCAACAGAGAATGGTAGGTATCATAAGGGATGTTTTTATCATTTTTAAATAAATCACTAACTCATACCCTCAGGCTTATCATTTGTACTTTGAAATGACTTTATTTGTTTTTCTTGGTTTTAGCATTTGTGTAAATTATTTATCTAAGAGAACAGAGCAGGAACAAATTGTGATCCTTTTTAAGGCATGTCAGATGTCATGTGTTTGACAGTCAAAACCCAGTGAATGGCCATATGTGAGTCCAAAATCAAATCATAATAAGTCAAGTGGTTCATTTAAATTCTTTCTGAACTGCCATCTTTCATCCATCCATCTGTCTGTTTTTTTAACAGTTGATACTGTCCAGTGTGGCAGAGGGCTGAAGCCGGGACAGGTTGTCCATCAATTATAGTAGTACACATAAGCTCCTTTTACACTGCCTCTACAAGATGGGGAATTTCACACCATTATTCCGCCTCACCCTGCTGTGTAAAAGGTACACTCATGGAATAGGGTAACAGAGTGGTCTCGCCTTTAAGCCAGTATCGGAGGTAGTAACAGCGTAGAAACGGTGTCTGAATGGGACAGCTGGCAGGACGGCATTGGCAGCATGGGTGGGACACTTCTCTGTTGTTGTGGTAGGTATGGTTCAGCTGCATCAGCCCATTCTCTTTTCCAAGTCGTTAAGCATTGCCATTTTGTCAATAATTTCGGTGTCAGACACTGACGCAAAAAGGCACCATCTGCAGTGGTACGATACATCACCAGACAGCATCACTCTGAAACACCGCTGGTAACAACGCCGGTATGATACACCAATGGGCGACATAAGTATAATACCGTCAGATGGCTTCAATTTGTAATGCCTCCAGTAACGATGTAATATAAGGGGCTGGAAGGTCCCTATAGGGCGGGTGGAAGGGGAGGTGGATAGGTCCAACAAACATTCACCCACAAGCCCGCTGTTTCGCTACCCATGTTTAGCCAAACCATTAAGGTTTTTTTTTGTAAAAAGAAGAATTGGGATGGAAACGCATTTGCCACATGTGCATGTGAGTCCCTGTCTGTGTGTCTCACTGGCTAACTAATCACTAGCTCCACCCTAAACCCTTAGCACTGTGCTCGTACAGTCATTACTTCTGGTATTGGGATGGTGTCGTCACGGAAGCATAGTAAACACCCTCCAGTGGCCCACCCTCACATTTTTAGCACTGTTAGCTGCTAGCTACCGGCTCATCCACCTCAATGTTAAGGCCCTGACACACCAAGCCGACAGTTGGCCGTTGGTAAAAGTTGGGCCATTGGTAAATGTCTGCTGCCCTCGGCAGTGCAGTGCGTCCCACACCTTTGGCACTTGTTGTCACTAGTTGGCCTTTCTTTCGTGGATTCAGCATTATGAATCAGTGTCGGCACAGCGGAGCCCATCAGTGAGTAAAATCACTCTGATTTGCTGTTCATCTCAGCTCATGGGAAGAGAAATAAAAGTAAGGAACGTAAAAGGAGAGCTAAAGTTGAGAGGGAGTGAGGTCGAAACAAACTTGTTATGAGAATGTGAGCTCTTTAGCAGAAACAATTCCCAGTGGTTTGTGTTATTGTTCACTGGCACACGGTAAATATGCTCTGTTCTTTCAACATTGGATTGTGTTGTTGATGTGCTTGCTGGCTAACTAGCATCAAGACGTTCTTCTGGTTTCCCTTTTTGAATGAGGATTACAGATGACTGCCGACTGCTGGTAAGAGGAGGTATGTCCTCTCACACAGGAGCAGAACATACGCGCTTGTTGGCCGTCGGTTTGCTGTATTCATGGCAACTTTTTGGCCGAGACATGGCAACAAGAGGTTACACAGCAGGGGACTCTCTTCACCACTACTTTTTCAATGTCGGTTTGGTGTATCTGGACCTTTAAGAACCATGTCCAGAGAACCTGAATCAGACTCTGAATCATAGAAATGCTCCGTATGTCATAAACTGAGTTAAATAAGGATGTGGTATGAAACATGTTCCATTCACATTTACATAATCATAAAATTGTATAATATTTAGGGGTGTAACGGTACACAAAAATCACGGTTCGGTACGTACCTCGGTACACAAGTCACGGTTTGTTTGTTTTTTCGGTACAGCAATGAAAAAAATAGACAACTATTAAATATCTTTTACTTACTGGTAACCTTATTAAAACATACCACCACAGCAGTTAACTCTTTTTACCCAATTTTTGAATGAAACAAATATATATAAAATCCTGCTTTTTCACATTGTTTGAATGAAAATAGAAATATAAAAGTGAAAAATAAAATCCTGCTGTTTTTTTAACACATTTTTTGAATGAAAAATATAAATATAAATTTCTGCTTTAACAGTTTTACTCAATTAAAATAAAAAGTATAGTGCAGCTGGTCAGCTGCACTATACTTGCACTACTGCACTATGTCGCTTTAGATGCGCTAGCATGTTAGACGTGTTTCCAAGTACATACCCGACCGCTGTTCTGCAGTGTCGGCACACTGCTTTTGTCTTGTCAACTTGTTTATTTCCATCTTCGTATTTTACCCTGAAACCAAAGTAGGGATGCACCGAAATGAAGATTTGTGGCCGAAGCCGAATATTATTAAACGCTTGGCCGAATACCGAGTACTGAATATCATTGTTTAGTTTTTCATTAGTTTTTGCAGATGAACCCCCTCCAGATTAGTGTTGTCACGGTACCAAAATTGGGACCCACGGTACGATACCAGTGAAAGTATCACGGTTCTGAGTAGTATCAGGATACCACAGCAAAAATGAGGCAGATGTGCCTTTTGTCATTTATAAAAAGATAAATCACTTTTCTATAATACATCAATGATATTTCAATGGAATAAATTACTTATTGACTTATTCATACTTCAAAAACAGCATCAATAAGTGATTAACATAGGGGGGATCAAAATAAAATAAATAAATAAAATAAAAATCAACCAGCCACCCTCCTCCCCTGACAAGTAAAGAACAGTCCCTTCATAAGTAAAGAACAGTCCCTAAAGTGCGGTGAGGTTTGTGGACCGTTACTGCCGGAAAGAGAGAAATGTGAAAGGCTCGTTTCTCCTCTGACACGTCACACACCTGTGTTCGGCTGGCTCGGTACTTCTGGGCAGTCATGACACCAAGAAGAGGATATTATTGGAGCCGACTTCTCCGTCGCCCGGATTATTGGAGCCGACTTCTCCGTCGCCCGGTAAGCCGATGGCCGCCGTATTTGACAGGAATACATTGACGTTACTGTCTGTGTCTGTGACAGCCGTTCAACCCACAACCGATGGGATTCGCCTTTAGTTTCTGCTGCTGGTTGAAATCTGTAGGCTGCTCGCACAGCGTGCTGAATGATTTAAGCCTATTTTGCTCGCTCAAAACTATTTTTAGTCGCAAATGCGAGTGCCGTGACGGGCGGTACGCCACACTGCCGACATTTTATTCCGCCCGTCACGGCACGCCGTTTGATTGCGTTATCAAAACGCCGCTATTATTCAGCCTTGCTTTTAACTTATTCCACCGAATACCGAATGTGTGTTTTTCTGCAATATTCGGCCGAATATATTCGGTTACTGGTTAACTAGATATTTTAAATGGTTCGGCTCGCAAAAACAGAATTAAAATAAAATAAAATAATATCCTGCGCCCAATAATTGGGTACAGGGTCGTGCCGAACCGAAAGTCGCGTACCGAACGGTTCGACACAAATACATGTACCGTTACGGCCCTAATGATATTACATTATTATTCCTTCATTTCTCCTTCACAACTTTTGCATTTTAATACTATAAACTCTTGGGCTGTAATTGTTGTTCTGTGAACATACACATAAATGTCTCTGCAGATTTAGAGGGAGGTCATGGATCACCTCACAAAATCTTTCACATCAGCAAATAAAGTTGTAAATCCAAACACGTCTCCATACAATACCTGTGCATATTATATATGTTCCAGCCCTAAAAGACAACAGACAATAGCAGCGTGATACCTGTCAAAACAACCAACCTACCCACACATTTGCAACCTCACACAGCACAAGCTGACACATGTTGTATTTTCAAGCTTTTAGATGCAGTGAGTTCTAAGAAAGCAACAGTGTTCTTAAATTTGCTCTCCAGTTTGGTAAATCTGCAGTATGATGTGTCTATGGGCAAGTCAGGTGTTGTTTTTGTGGCCAACAGAAGCTGATGTTAGATGATCTGTCCATCCAACAAAAGTCCAGGACACAATGTCTGTGGTGAGGCACCTAATAACTTTGTTCAGGAAAATAGCATGTGATCAATCTTATCAAATGAACTCTGGTCTCTCCACACCTTTACTTTATGCCTTGCTACATACAGAACTTGCTGCATCAGTATTGTCTGTTGCACTGGATTTAAGTAAATGCAGCTGTTAAAAATGACCGTATTTCCCTCCATGCTCCTTCAAGCTACAGGCCAGTTTTGCCACTACCTCATTCAAGATCACAAGGATAAGAGACCTCTTCTCCCAAATAATCAACCTGATTGAAACCAGTCTGGTTTTAAGAGCGGCTATTCCACTGAAACAACACTCCTTTTTAGTAGAAATCTTGAGGTCAGTGTTGTTGGACCTGTAAATAGCCTTTGACGTGGTGAGCTACCAAATCTTCAGTTCCACCCTATCTGATCTAGGCATCTTGGGTTCAGTGCTACTTTGGTTTGAGTCCTACCTCAACAGGCAATCATTTTGCGGCATGCCAAGGAGAGTTTAAGTGTCCGTATGAACGACTTCCCTTGGTCTGATTATCTGCTAACTGGTTTATATTACCATTGCTACGATAATACCCAGCTCTATCTGTCCTTCCTTCAAGACAATCATACTGTCCTAGCATGTATATCAGCCCGCCTCAATGATATCTAAAACTGGATGATGGAACGCCACCTTTGACTCTTTAAGACTGAAGTCCTGGTTATCCTAGCCAGTCCTTCTGTTCAGCACATTAGTATCCAGCTCAGCTCCGCTTCCCTCTCTTCAAAAAAGTCTGCAAGAAATCTGGGCATCCTGATTGATGACCAACTAACATTCACTGAGCATGTTGCATCTGTCACTCACACTCGGTCTGCGAGGCAGAAAATCTCAATCCAAACTCTTCCCCTGTGTGTTCCCTCGGGGGGTGGAACAAGTTACCGAGCTTGATTCGGTCAGCAGAATTCCTCTCTGTGTCCATAAATCGCTTGAAGACCTTCTGAGAGTACTTACTCACCTAATGTGCTCTTTCTGCCTCAATCTGTCTACCCTTTTCTATCTTTCTCAAAGAAAGTTCTTTGCCATGCACTCATTTGTTACTAAATGCACCTGCAACCTTGTGGCACTTGGCCAGGTGCATGTAACTTGAGTTTTGCAGCCCTTAATCTCAAAGGTTTGTCTGTAATCTACTCAGGCTAGGATTGTATTTGTACATTGCTTAGGACAAAAGCATCAGCCAAATGAATAAATGTAAATTTAATGCCTACTGGGATACAGTAAAAAAAAATAAAGCTTGTCACAGTGGATCATACACCATGTTGATTCTGTATGTATCTGGCAATACTATTTGTGATACACAATAATGACAATTCATTTATTTAATTACTGACCTGCAGTAGACAGAAAACACATCCTTTGTAAAACACTATAGCGTGTATGATAGGTGTGTGTGTGTGTGTGTGTGTGTCTGTGTCTGTGTGTCTGTGTTTTAAACATTTTGTGTGTGTGTGCACTTTGATAAAAGGTGTGGATGTTTATTTACCCCCCATTGTCTCGACAGGCAGGCTGACACTCTCATCAGTCTTTGCGTGTGAACAATGGGAGCCTCCCTGCTCTGAATTATCTCTGTGTGAGGAGGGAGGCAGGTGCTGTGGATGGAGAAGGCTCCCATTCATTACCAGCACCTCTATTACCATCATTACCATCCCGCCACAGCACACAGGCAGAGGGAGGGTCGCAGAAACGCCAAGCCTGTCGCACTCATCAACAACAAGAGACATTAAGACACTGACCCACTTTCCACTTTGTATTGCAATGAATCCTGTGGGATGGGACTGGACGAAGGTAGAGAGAGACCTGAGCATCAAATTATGGTGATGTGACCAAAACAGCACCTGCAGGTCAAAGATGGAATGAGCAAACTAATGTTCTGATCACACTCAACTGAATAACAGCTGGATTCAACAGACGCTGCTGCAAAAATGACCATTGGGCATGACAATTTGTTGTTTTATGTCCTGCACACTACTCTCAAGGCTCCAACAAAAAGACCAGGGAGTCTTTTTTTTCTTTACAAGCTCCATGGCTTTCACTCCTGAAATTGTTGATACATCCTAAAAACCAAATAAACCTACAAAGATTAAAAAAGATGACAATAATTTAAGTACATCTGGTGACACATTACTGATTCCACATTCATGATCACGGCAGTCTGTCACTGGCGCTTCCTGCCCCATTACCTTTAAAGTAGGGCCGTAACGGTACATGTATTTGTGTCGAACCGTTCGGTACGCGACTTTAGGTTCGGCACGACCCTGTACCGAATTATTGGGCGCAGGATATTATTTTATTTTGTTTTAGTTTAATTCTGTTTTTGCGAGCCGAACCATTTAAAATATCTAGTTCCCCGACGGACATAATTGAGTGACGGACCGAGTCCCGTAAATCTCCGCTTTCACTTTGTGCAGCGCATTCTCGCATTTTGACAACATGGCAAGTGAGCCTGACGAACCTGAAGACCCACCCGCAAACCTTAAGTCCTCCGTTTGGGAACACTTTGGTTTCAGGGTAAAATACAAAGATGGAAATAAACAAGTTGACAAGACAAAAGCAGTGTGCTGACACTGCGGAACAGCGGTCGGGTATGTACTTGGACACACGTCTAACATGCTAACGCATCTAAAGCGACACCACCCGAGTTTGAATGATGATTAGAAAAAGCAATCTGGTGCAAACTACGATATCGTCGTCGTTTAAAAAGAAAGAGCGTTTCCCTGACCATCGCGCTAAAGAAATAACCAACGCCATTGGAGTTGAGTAAAATTGTTTAAGCTGCACTTTAGATATAAGCATGTTTTGTTTACTGCACTTTGACAAAGTGGGAAAGCTAAGTAAGTTCCTAGTAAAACTGAATCTGAGCAGGCTTTAAAGCTGACCAGCTGCACTATACTTTTTATTTTAATTGAGTAAAACTGTTAAAGCATATATATATTGATACACTGATGCCAAGTATCTATTTTTTATACATTGTTAATTTTTGCAAATACACATTTTAATACAATGTTTATTACTAGAATAATAAAATCAGTTGCTTATTCAGTCCACGATATTGTGCTGATGTTTTTCTTTCCCTCTGGTGAGGTCAGCAGAGTTCCCAGCCAGCAGCATTTGGCAGGGAACTCATCAAAACAAAGATGGAGGCACCGGAGAAAGAAATCAGAAATGTGTCGTCTGTGTCAGAATCAAATGTCTGGACCATAGGCGTTTCTAGCCCATTTATGGGGGTGCTGAAGCACCCTTAAATTGAATCCCAGCACCCCTAAAATTTGAGAGATTTTTTTTATATATATATTTCTTACTGTATGTCCTTTTTTAACAAGGTAGAAAAGTGTCAAAAACATACAGTACTTGGTAGAAACGTAATATTTTGACAACAAAAATACAGCAGCCACGCATATCATGTGAAACAGCGGAACTGTAGCTTTCCGACAAGACCAAGCACTTGTCGGTAGTGCAATGTTTTCACAGCAAAAAAAAAAGCACTTGTCGGTAGTGCAATGTTTTCACAGCAAAAAAAAAAAAAGATAAAGTTACACTAAAATTATGTATAACAAAGCTTTCATACAGCTTTGCACACACATTACTCGGATGGATTACTCACAAATGCAGGTTCGCACAGAAATGCCACGCATATCACATGAAAGCGCAGGAGCAGAGCTTTCCACTGATACCACACACATCATTGTGCTGTCATCTCATCACGCTATAAATCCAGATCAGTTGTCTACAAAATAAAAACCTGACGAATTTCTTTACAACCCATTATACAGATCTTGTTATCAGTCACTTCATATAGTGAGGAATATCGTATCTTACCACGTCTTAGGCTTGCGTGTGTTTCTCCCTGTCTATCCACATTTGTAGTCCAGCTTTCAAGATGCAAATATTAGTAAGTGGCAAATATTATCTTGGAGGACATCATTGCACTTGGTTGACTATTTTTCTATGGTCTTAGATGTAAATATTGCATGTTTCTTTCAGATAAAACACATTTTTGACTTGTGAATGAGTCAATGGAATTTCTTGCAATATTGAAAAAATACTGGCAATCATGTCCGCCTGGCACAAACCACATGTTTTGGACAGCTGTGAAGTGACAGAATGTCCCAGCATCATGGTTCTTATATTGCCAGATTCCAGAGAGTCTCCCCACTTCATATATGGCAGAATATGTCAACTTCCAACTTGCTATGGTGAGATACATGTAAAAATGTAAGAATTTAGTAACACGGATTTGTTTTTTTCATTGATATAAAAAAATAATATAAAATACAGGCACATAGAAGGACATGGAATGATGGCAAATCTGGATAGCTCAGATTGTCCTGAAAAAACCCCCCAAGATATAGCATGTGTATGTAGCCTTTATAATGACTGTGATATGAGCTTAAAAGTAAAGGCAGTAAAAATACCCCAAAAAGGTCTAGGGCCCATTGTGTGTGTGTGTGTGTGTGTGTGTGTGTGTGTGTGTGTACAGACAGACAGACAGACAGACAGACAGACAGCCTCATCATGGATATAAGATTATTTTTCGAAAAAAAAAAGCCGGGTTCAGGTAAGAGTGTAAGATCAAATGGTCTATCTATCTAGAATTATGTTGTAAGTTGGATCAATGTATCAGTTTATATCTCTTATTAGATATAAAACGCATTGTTTGGTTATTTGCCTTTTTTGCCCCAAAAAGTGTTGTGCTTTTGTTTCACAAATGTGGGAATGAAATTGCGTTAAAATGTACAAAACAGTGAAATTTATCTTGCCTGGTCAGGCAGCTCTCTGGGTGCTCAGCACCCCTAAACCTCTGATCCTAGAATCGCCCCTGGTCTGGACTTATTTTGGATTTTTTTTTTTAAGATGGAAGGATATGACAGATGCAATTTGCAAACAGTGTCATATGAGAATAAATTACCCTGGGAATACTACGAACATGTAGCCTGGAAATCCAGACCCAAATGTAGAAAGATTTAGGGTCTGGCTATGAGTAATGCAAATGGCCCAACTCGAGGGGCGGCACCAAGCATGCATTTGAAAATATCACTGCACACAATTGGATAACACTACGACCAGCACACCAGACCAAACATTGCAGACCTCCTGCAAAATGCAACACAAGAATGAAGGATTGCTAACAAAAACTTTGTAGTAACAGACAAAGCTTCTAACATAGGTGTTGCTCTTCGGTTAGCAGGATGTATGCACGCAAAGTGTTATGCTCAGGTGCTTAATCTTTCCTCGCAGAGGGCGTTAACAGGTCAGTTTGTCAGGTGTATGCAGAATTTCTGACAGGTTTTTTGACAGTGTTGGTCAGTCTGCTGTCCATCACATTTTACTTCAAATAAAACTGATTAAAATCAAAGGGACAGACTTTACACTTTATCTTATGAGGTAATGTGTACAAAGTTCTCCTTTGGTGACTATTTGCAGTTAGAAAAAAGGTAATAAATTGCAAAACATCACAATATATTTTATCATAATACTCAGAATATCACAACAATATCATATCGTGACCTAGGTATCATGATGATATTGTATCATGGATCCTCTGGTGATTACCATGTATATGTCATAAAGTGATGTGACTATATGACACAAGTGTGTCAAGAAAAAAGAAGTCCACTTTTGACTTTTAGTATCAATGCTAACAGCAGTCTCGGTTAGCAGTCTGTTGTATGTTGATCCATCCATCACCCCGACCTCCTCCCTACGAGGACTTTCTCACTTTTTAAACTTCCTTTGGGGTTGTTACATTAACCACCACACATTGTTAAACCAGGGAGTTTGTGTGTCCACCATGACACAAGACCCTTCCACTCGCTCCATTTTTATGGTGCCAAGATATTTGAAAATCCTTGAAGATCCTGGCACAAGTGGCCGCTCTGCCCCCAGTGGCCACTAGGGGGGCCCTGATATCCGTGGCCAGAGGTATTATGTATGCGGGTTGCCCGTCCATCCATTAGTCTGTCCGTCTCATTCTTGTGAACATGATATCTAAAGAACACCGAGAGGGAATTTTTTTTCAATTTGGCACAACCATCCATTAGGGCTCAAAAATGAACTGTTTGAATTTGATGGTCAAAGGTCACTGTCACTTTGACCTTGCATCCATCCCATTCTTGTGAATGCAATACCTCAAGAAGGCCTTCAGGGAGTTTTCTCAGATTTGGTACAAACTTACACTTGGACTGAAGAATGAACTAATCAGACTTCGGTGGTCGAAGGTCAACGGTGGAGGTCAATGTGACCTCACAAAATGTGTTTGGCTATAACTCAAGAATTCATATGCTGATTATGACAAAAAGTCAAAGCAATTTTTAATTGGATATGCTGATGCATTTAAGACATTTTATATCCAAGGGTCAAAGGTCAACTTCAGTGTGACATCATAATTCAGGCCATTATTCAACGTCATATCTCAGGAGCAGGAGGGGAGACTTTTGGTCAGATACTGAATTGATGACACTTATCTTGGGTGTCCACCTTGGAACTGTGCTGATTGTCTAGATTTTCTTTGCTGCCAGGGGGAAAGATGTGTGTGAAGCATCCACGTTTTCACAGACATGGGTGCAAACTATAAGTGCAACTCAACTGGTTCACAGAGGCATACAACCACAAAGCAGTAATTCTAGTTTTCAGTTATCTGTTTAGGATAATTTCCAGATCTCTGGACACATTAAGACTCGCCTATGTGCTGTGTTACAAGGAACAAGTGAGCATTAAAGAAACCAGGAGGGTCTTCACTCCTCTTCTTTCCATTTCCACCCAAACTCCCATTTCATGATGAGAGGTGAAAAATGATAAACAAAGAACAGGACTGCCTCTCTCTCTCTCTCTCTCTCTCTCTCTCTCTCTCTCTCTCTCTCTCCGTTTCTCTCTGTATCTCTGTCTGTCTGTCTCTATCTATATCTCTCCCTCCCTCTGGCCTCCAAGGAGAATCAATGCAATCTTTTTACCTATGAACTGCTATTTTTCTCACATCAAACCACTATAGCCTGTAGCGTGGTGGTCTTCCTGCTCGGAAAGTGTCGGACAAGTGGGATGATCGATGTTTACAGCCAGTAAAACAGCTACTATTAGACCTCAGTGTTTTACTTAAGCCTTGGATTCAGTTGTCAGTTGTCTGTCTGTAGCCCTCGGGGGCCGATAACACTATCTTCAACATTAGCTTTTCTCCGGAAAGGTCTGAGACGGCCTCCCTTCAAACCCAGTCCAGCCTCTGGGGTTGGAAAAAGACAACAAACAAATAGAAATCTATTTCATTTCTTTTCTCTCACCCTGTTTGTCTGGTGGATAGGAAGGGTTTGGAAGCTTAGGGGAGATGTTTGCCCAGTGGAAACGTCAATGCATTTCATCATAACCAAAACCAAAAAAAGGGAAAAAAATACACCTCCACGCAAAATGAATGCCTACAATATGTAGGCCCATATGGTGCAATCCTATTACCCTCTGCAGCCTTGCACGTTGAGGTTTGTCACAGGCAGACAGCATGTAATAAATGTTAAGGGAGAAAACAAAGCTTCTATTTACACTGGGAAACTGGAGCGAAGCGCAGGTTTGGGCTGATACAGGTTCTGGAAAGGCGATACTGGTATTTTATTAGATCTGCTTATACAACAGCTTAACTAACATACACAAACACACACACACACATATATATATATATACATGTATTATTATTTTTTTTTTACATTCCTACATACTTTTATGAAAGTATTTAGGAAGACATCAGGCAAAAAAAACAGGCTAACACAATAGTTTTACGGTGCCATGATCATTAAAGTGTGGTGAAGTCATGAGAAGTAGGCACTGATCCACCTTGATGGGTTCAGTGGCCAATAATTTCGTATTCAGCCAGTTGTATGCCAAATAATCAGCATGAATCTGTTAAACCACTCCATAAAAACAAGCTTAGTGTCGTTCATTATCAGAGGTGAATGACAGCCCACTGATATATCCGTTGAATCAGGGCAAAGCAGAGATGGTGGATGCCTCTGGAAAGCCTCTGTTTATGAAAAATTGCATTTTTTGAAGGGGGGATCTGATGCACAGATATGGGCTACCTCTGTACGACAAGCCAAGAAAGCCTTCCTCCCCTCTGTCTCTCTGTCTCCCTCTTTCGCTGCTTCCCTCTAGATCCCAATCTCAGAGAACATGTTGTGCGAAAGCTTTATTAATGTTGCGTCTACCACAGGAAGACAAGCCCTGTGGTGGTCGATAGCAGGGTGGTAACGTGATTCTGTCACTCCCGCAACCTCCCTTACACATACTCTCATTTGCCCCAGCTCACACACACATGCACACACACATAGGCATGCGTGTGCTGCTAGATGGTATTTGAAGGGACATCAGTTTCTATGAAAGATAATAGCCTTGCAGCTGGGAGCCAACAGTCATGATGAGCCCTGCAATCACGAGAGGTTGGGGGTGAGATATCGGTTGGAGGAGCCATCCTGTGCTTGGAAGGTCACAGGACTGATATCCATTAAACACAATCTCCATCCTAATCAAACATGGGTGTCATCTGGAAAAAGCAAGGTGTGGCATAATTGGATCTTGTTTTTGTAATCATCATAATAGAGTCTAAAGATGAAGACATAAAAAATGGAGATACTGCAGGATCGGAAGACGTAAAAGATCAACGTATCCTCATACAATGATTCATACGACATGCTACGAAAATGCACACAAAACAGTTTGCATGATATCCTATGAATTAGCACCCCACAAAGGATGTTATCTCCTTAGCATAAATTTACATAATTAACATAAATTTATGGAGGTTAGGTTTACACAAGTGAAGTTACTGTAACTGGTTGAGTGTCTTTAAGTTTAGGCAAGTAAGGTTAGTAAGTAAGTGAACTGTAACTTAAATGACTCAAAGTCCGCTCAGACTTTACCTGGTTACCTGGTCTTCTGGGTTAAAGTTCCAGGGGAAAGTCCCATGCTTTATGACCCATTCACCACCCCAACCTACCATCTCACTTGATAGCTTGGGACGGCCTCCTCCCTTACTTCCCTCAGTGGATTGGTCACGTGAGTGTAGCATTAAATACGTGGGTTATACACAAATTACCAGCTTATGATTATGTGGGATATGCACAAATTTGAGAAGAGTAGGGCCCGACCGATTTAAAAGTTGGCCGATTGACGCCGATGTTAACACTTATATTTTCATCACTAATAAAATGCGGGAATAAGGTGTTTTACTTAGAAATGATGTCCTTGTGTTACTTTTTGCACTATAACCTACCTCTGTTAAACTGGCAATAATAAGAATAACTCTGGTACTGTTAACATACATGTGAATGTCTTAATTCATATAGACTTTGCATGATTATTTTATTTCCCAGAGGTTTACTGCCTTTTTGCACATCATATTTTTGATTTATTTTGTGTTCAAATTGTTCATATGCTGCTTGTTCCACACAATTTATGATAATAAACGTATTTGAAAATAGTAAAATGTTCTTCCTTCAATTTATATCTTTGTAATGAGTGAACTATATTTAAGCAGTCAAAAGCAGGTATTTCGGATTTTTTTAAATTGAAAAACGTAAAAATTTAATCGGCCGATATATCAGTTATCAGATTTTTTTATTCCATAATATCGGAATCGGCATCGGCCCCAAAAAATCTATATCAGTCGGGCTCTAGAGAAGAGCCTAAAAAGGTAACTTCAAAGGAGCATTTGGGACCAAATACTCTGCCAGTGCCTCGGCAATGGCATTTTGATGTGCATTGTATGATGCAGATGTGTGTTGGCCTCACAACTACTACACTGAACATTAACATTTTTTCTGCTTCGTGTTTATTCTTCATGTCCTTTATTTTATGCACAGCCCACCCACGTCTGTCTTTTTTTCCCCAATACCTTTACCTTTGCCCTAAAAAAGAATAAAGGCTAATATGGGCTAAGACTTTGTGCAGTGCCCGCAGTTACCCAACCTCGTGCAGGACTGTCTTCCATATATAATGGATCTGGTTTTCTACAGCTGTAACATAGCTGTCAGAGGCCCTTGCAACAACCAGACCCATAGTTACAACCAGTCCTGCACAGGATCAGGTAACTGCAGGTTATATGTATATATATATACAGTATATACACATATATATACAGTATATATATACCCAGATAGCACACATACATCTGGCCGACGTCGGCCCGATGTATTAAGTTTACATCGTTAAGACGTAGCAGGGAGAGCGTTTGCTCATTGCCAAGACGTCGCTGAGACGTTGGCCTTTAATCGAAAATGACCACCACGTGACGTTCAAACGATCAATAAAAAGCTGCGCTCAG
>NC_065509.1:4981935-4992890 GCF_006386435.1 Epinephelus moara | reverse complement strand
ATATATATATATATATATATATATATATATATACACACACACATATATATATATATATATATATATGTGTGTGTAGTCCAGTCATTCGGGCTTCCATAGTCGAGCGCACTTCCGCGTTGTAGTTTCCTGTAAAAATGTCTGTGAAACACTACATTACCTCCAATTCTTGCGCGTTTCTGTCATGGCGATGTGAAAAATACATGCCGAGCAGTGTTTTGAGTGACACTGGTGTGTGGCGCGGTCGTAAAATCTGAGCTTTGTATGCGCAGGGCTTGCGGACGTCCGCTTTTAGTCCGCGCAGACCTCCGCGGAGTCCCCCCCCCCCCATATATACTGTGTATATACCAGCACAGGTAAAAATGAAATACACACCGGAGGGCTGCAGGCGATAACAAAAATGTATACTTTTTATTTTTCCGATTAAAACAAATGAAAAACGTGTGCAGTATAGGTGATATTTGAACATCTAAATCACTGCTAGTAAGCTGCAATTCCATTCGTCATCAACTTTGCAGCCTGAGGATCAGAAAATTTCACAGACATCAAGATACAAAAATGAATAGAGCTGTACGGGAGAGTTGTGTCTGTGTTTGATTAGCAGTAGCTGGTAGGTGGAGCTCCACAAGTAACATCAAAGGAGAGAAAAAGTAAAACTTGGACAGTTTGTTGTAGTAGAGTAGGGACCACACCAGCATCTGAACGGACAACAGTTACCTTTGCAGGTAATTTTATATGCTGCTACTTCCTTCAAAAAAAATGCGCTTTATATTGCAATGTTTATAACCATTTTTTGTTTGTTTGTTTTTGGCAATGAAATTGCAGGGGGAAGTGAAAACTGCTGCAGATCAGTTGTTAATGCCGTTCCATGCAGTGCTGAGGGACCATCCCCTTGAGCTGCTCTTTCCCTGCTCTCTGGTTAGCACAAGCTAACACAGCACAACGTGATCTGGTCCCTACTCGTCATATTTTGCTGCTTGGACAGAAGTCCCACAGCAGTGTTGAACATTGGACTGTGTGTGTTTGACTCTGTCCCAGGCAGAGAGCTCTGCTCTGGCAGCAGCAGTCTCATGATAAAGAGAGATGGAGAGAGAGGCTGAGAGAATCAAGGCCCTGCAGGCAGCTCTAAAGTGAGATATTTTTTTGACTTTTGCGAAAAAAAATTGAAATTTGCAAGGTCATGAAGAATTCACAGGAATTGGATGTATTTGCATTAATTGTTGTAATCACAACATTACAAAATCCTGAAGGGACTGAGTAGCTAAATAAAAAAGGGACATCAGCAGGAAAGCTGACGGGAGTTTATTTTACACCTGCTTCTGACTAGGCTTACGATTTACGCCCGGTCTTAGCAAGAAGAAGGCTTAAGCCTAGATGGTGTAACCAACATACCTATTAGGTCAAACTTAGAACGCCAAGTTACGACCAACTTAGCTGAAGACCTAGAGTAAGCCCTGTTGATGCAACTGGCCCTTTGGGTTTTTGTCAAGCCCCTGAGAACTGATCTCTAATCTTACATGTGACAGTTGCGAATCTTACCAGTCTTATTTTCCTCTAATGTCACACCGACTAGACTGATGTCTCTAGCTAGGAATCACTGTTGTGTTTCTCATATTGAAAGCAAGTGTTTTTCCACTGAACTATCAATAAGGATCACTTTCTTCTCTGCAGACATGCCACCAACAAACACTGAAGTACATTTGTCAAGCTCTTGCTCTCATGCTTTCATAATGAGCTGTTATAGACAGCTGAAAGAATATGCATGCTCTCATAATTATCCTCTTGTGGCTTTGTACCATCTAAGTGCTGGAAATAAAGTAAATTTAATCCAAACAATCTCTCATAGGCTCTTGATTAATGCAGAACTTGGAGGGGATTTATAACACTCAGCAAAATGATTAGAAAGGACAGGTAGGCCACCCTGAGACCTGGCACCTGGGTGCTGTTGAGAGTTGCACCTTACCTAAACCCCTTCCTGTTAGTCAAGTATGCTTAATGTTGTCCTCATGATTCATACTGTAAACAGGTTTTTAGGTTAAATGATGAATGCAGGTCCTTTGCATGAAGCAAAAGCAGTCAAGCTTTTGTTCTTTTTGTTCACAAATAAAAAGCCTCTATGTTTCTATGGTTACACAATTTTATCTGGCGCTAGACATGACAATTCTAAAAAGCCTTGATCAAGAACTCTATACAAAAATATGTAAAGCAGGTCCATTTTTTAAAATGTTCATACATAAATACGTACATTAAGGTTGTATTGGTAACATTTTTATGTAGATGAATGAAAAAACATCCACAGAGCTTTTATAAAGTTGCCGGATAAAAGTAGTTTTCTTCCGATGGGTCCAAAAAGAATGTTTTATTGACCTTTGTAAGATATCTGACATTTTGGTACTACTTCTAATAAGGCTTGTGAGCAACTACATAGGTATCACATGACATCTCTGTATCGTCAGCGATCAACAGTATTAATAGTTGCCAGGTAGTGTGGAAGAAACAGAAAAAATGTCTGACTTTGAAGGTTAGCACCAGACCTTACTCCAATACCAATCCAAGTGCTCAATGACTAAAAGAGGAGAATGATCAAGGTTTAGCTTTTTCTCACTGGAGTCAGCTGAAGGGGTTTCAAGGGCTGCAAAGCCAGGCAGAGGTGGCTACTTTTCATCTTGTCTGATAAGCTACAGCTGAGGTTGTAGAACCGTCTCTGGAGCCACTCTCCTTCTGACAAACGGTCAGTGCCCAGTTAGCATAAGCTAACACAGCAGCAGTGGCTAACATCCAACACTGAGCAGCAGAATAGTCCCAACAAACTACCACCAACACTGAAACTGCTCAAAACTGTCATTTAAACTGTTAATAACCACAGGATAGGCATGATTTTTAATTTTTTTGCCAGACATTTGGTCGTTGACTCTCTGTGCCTTTCATTGTTTTGTTCTCTCTGTACCCAGACTTTTCCTTTCGTGGTCTCTGAATTTTGGTGAGGCATTCTGACATAGCTAGTCAGGCTACAACCCCCTCACATGTTCACATTAACAGTGCATCTGATTTCTGCACAATGCACACCTGACCCCCTCTGTCAGATGGCACATTGAAATGGGTTTTAATGATAAAAATACATTTATTTATGATGTAAATACATATCACATGTATTGTCAGTGATTTAGGTCATTAAGTAAATTGTTGTACTTGATCCAATTTAAAGGTCAACCATAGACCCTCTCCAGCTTTGGCCCAGGGTCTATAGAACATATAGAAAGATGGTCAACATGTCTCCACAAAAATGAAGCCAAAATATTCCAGATATGGCCACTGCCATCTTGCGCTGGTGACATCAGAGTATGCACAGTAGTGCCCATACACCTGTCTGACCTGTCTGAGTCTGTCTGAGTCTGTCTGTCTGTCCTCAACCATAAAATATGCAAACACTTTCGAGCAACAGCATTGTAGTGACGTGGGGGGGGTTGCCTGATGAAGGTATACTTACTGAAATGTCACATTTTGCAAGTTAGACAATGTGCAGGAGTTTTTCTACAAAGCGGAGGGGTGCATTCAGAGGCTAATGTTATCAATAACCCCTTTAATATAAGCTTATGACATTATAGTTTGATATACTATGTTGCTAATTATTTATATTCTGTGGATACAATATGCAAAGTATGGGTTTCTGGTAATTCTGAGAGTTTTTTTGTTACTGTTTTAAAAACAAAATAAACATAGAAGTCCCCAATGTTCGCTGCTTTCCAGAAGCCAAATGAGCAGACATTAAACCCTGCGGCAAGAACGGAAGGGCAGTAGAAGTAAACTTGGCTTTTATTCTCCTCCAGCCTGCTCTTTAAACAGAGTGTGTGCCTGTGCACATGTGTGAGTAGCTTGTTGAGGTATGCTTTTGTTTTGCTGCATTTTTTAAGAAACCCTTCAACACGTGAAGAACCCCTGTCTCTCAGAGATCACAGGTTATCAGAAAAAATCAGATCTTCTCACCCTAATCTTGGCAGTGCATAACAACAACAACATCATATCTTATGAGGAGAAGACAGACAAAAAAAAAATGTCATCCATGCGTTCTAATATTCTTTTCTTCTGGCGAGTAAGAAATAATCTGAGGAGAGAGTACCCCTCAGTCCCTCAAGTATTTGAGGAACACCCATGTCATGGAAACAGTGTTTGGCACACAGAAAGGGAGAGACAGGGAGGTGGAGGGGGACGATGGATAAAACAAAAACATGATGAAAGCCAGAGAGGGAGAAAAAAAAACACATCAGACGGCGGATTTTGAAATTGCCTCGTGCCAACTCTCCTTATTATATTTCACATCTCATTATGTGGCGGGGGCTTTTTTGGAGATGGTTGTTTGTCAGCTGCTTTGACTGGAATAACAATGACAGAAAGCTTGTGTTTCCGCTTCTGCATTTGCAGGGAGAAAATACACACAGGATCGTGTTCCCACCCCGTCATTGACACCTACACAGACAAGTTCTTTCCTCGAGGAGACCTCAGCCGGACAACACTTACAATTAGGTACATACTGTACCTTTGTCTTGTTTAGCAGCTATGACATCTTGAAGCTAAGTTCTCAGTCCAGTTGAAAGAAATTTTGGCACTGTACATTTCTGCAAACCATGAATATGTTACATTTGTATATTTCATATGCATCATACCAACATTTAATTTAAGGGATATAGTACAGGAGCTGACTACGTCGTGGGTGTTAAGGGGATGGTGGAGTGTGTTAAACTAGGCAAGATGCCTGCCAAGATGCAGACCACGTATATAGACCAACATCCGCTGTGATTTAGCACATCATTGCTGTGTTTCCAGCAGATTTTTAGGCACCAAATATAGGTGTTTTTTAGCAACATGTTGCTGTTTTTCCAGCAGGGAAAGTCACAAAAACAAATCTGTTTTTACCAAAACATTGCTTCGTTTTCCGCTGAGACAGTGGCACCAAAAACGGTTCTTTTTTATGAACACATGGCTGCATTTTCTGCCAAGACAGTGACATTCAAAGTGGTTTTTACTGAGACATTGCCATGTTTTCTGCCAAAATAGTGGCGCGAAAATTGGTATGTTTTCTGCTGAAATAGTGGTAAGGAAAGTGGTTGTTTTTAACAAGACATTTATGTCTTGCCTGCCAGAAGAGTCACCCCGAATCGTGGCATTTTGAGCCCAAACATGTTTTGTCATGTTTAACTATAAACAAGTGGTTTTATTGCCTAAACCTAACCACATGTTAACCACAGCATTGCTGAAACACAAAGTTTCCACGAATTTCCTACAACATACAAATGTAAGGTATCTGTGGTTTGCAGACATGTACAGTTCCAACATATTTCCTGGCCTCTGATTGGGTTGAAGCCGTAAGGTCACTGTCTAAGGTGAATGTTAACGTCTCACTGTCAAAATGTGAGCTAGTGTGATCCCAAAACCCTGTTATAAAAATCTCTTAATGTTGACATCAAAACCAGTGAAGAGCTCTGCTGCCTATTACCACTGATGCCACTGTGTCACTGGGTAACATTCTGGCTCTGTCTGCCACAGACCATCTCAGCCTGTGTCCAGCAAGTTTGACTGTCACTATGGTGGGGTACTGGCTCGCAATTTTATCCCTGCATACCGTGGACCTGATTCAGTCAGACTCTCGGTATGAACAATACATACATTTTAAATGCCGTTTTTAACCAGCAGCAGCATTTAAAATGGATGGTTTTGTTTTGTGTTTCTCACAAATGTTTTCCTAGGAAAAACAGTGCACCCAAATGCATACATTTTGACATGCGATCACGTGACCAATGCACTGACGGCAGTAAACAAGGAAGCAGTCTTGAGCGCTTGTAAGGAGGCATGTTGGGGTGGTGGATGGGTCACAAAAAACTGGACATTCGTGCAGGGATTTCCCCTGGAGTTGCATATTCTGAACCATGCCAACTTTGAGTCATTTTCAGGTAGGTCCTCACCATGTTTCTTTTCCTAAACCTAACCACGGTTACTTTACATTAATTATATAACAACGTAACTTCATTCTTGGGGAGCTAATTCACTGGCTATCATACGAACTGTTAGCATTCATTTTTCATAGGATATCATCAGAATAATTTGATCTGATCCTTAAAAATGAATTTAATTTAAAATGAATTGTCAGCATGTAGAGCTACAGTATTATTTGGATTAGGTTTGAGCAGGTGTCTTGTGTTGTGTTTGTTTGTGAGTATGAATGTAAATGTATTTTATGTTCGCTTCCTTTTTCGGTTGATGAACTTGGTGAGACCCCAGGAAGAGTAGCTGCTGTTAAGTTCCAGCAGCTAATGGGGATCTAATAAATAAATAAATAAATCTGTGCAAAGTTTGTCACTAGAGAAGTGTTTTCACAATGCTGAATGGAGCGATGTCTGTGCGCTTTCCTAAAATCTGAGAATCAAATGTACAACAGGCAAGCTAGCTTCGCTATGTCAGTTATATAAAAGCCAATCACTGTCTAATATCGGAAACACATATCACCAGGGAAACAGACTGTGACACAACACCGGCCAGAAAAACCCTGAGACCTCCCACTCAGAGTGGACAGTCAGAACTAAGCTACCTGGAGCTTCCTTTCACTACCTACCAAAACCCCTTATCATAGCAATCTGACAACTATTACACTGTCAGCCACTGCCAGTTAGCCTACAAGCTAACAAAAAACGGTGCCATAGCATTGTTCCGACCTCTCATTGTTTCCGACCTCTCATTAGTCCGACGTCCCGTTGTTCCAATATGTGATTATACTAGGCTATACTGTATTTGTGTACCATAGAGGATCAGCAACGCAACAAAAGTAGGCTACTGGTCGAGATACAAGTGTCATAGAGAGGAGAGAATGAAACACCATAACCTCCTGTTATTAACTCTGGGGTCGGGGTTGTGTGGGGAGCTCTTCGCGGTGCTGAACGGCTCCCGGCGGGCGTATTTCTGCCTTGATGGTGCGCCGCGACCGGCTCTGGGTCAGCTGGGAAAGGCTTGAGGCGAAGCAGGCTCACAGCTTATGTGTTTGCCACTTTCTTTTTCATTTTAACCCACACCATGATCTTTTCCTGACCCTAACCAAGTGGTTTTTGTGCCTAAACCTAACCAGACCTTAACCACAGGGCATCATGATGATTTCGGAACAACAGGACTTCGGAACAATGGGTTTAATATGGTCGGAACAATGGGATGTCGGACCAATGGGCTGTCGGACCAATGGGCAGACCCCACAAAAAACATACACAAATCACAGATGCTAGCTACACTTACCATTCAGATATGTCTGCTAGCCACCAATTTTTGTATACTCATCTGAGTCTGGGTCTGACTGAAGCTAAAACATGTATGGCTGAATCTCTCTGTTTCCTCGAACACTAAGGCTTTGATATGCACTGCATTTTCACCATTCCACATGAACAGCACTGGAGAAAGTGTAAAAAGAAGCGGACAGCTGTGGTGGGTGGGGTGGAGCCCAGATCCAGAATTTCTCAACAAGGGAGATTTTAAAATATGTCCGGAAGGGGACTTAAAGGAGCAAAGTACATGATTTAACTTTACTGATTTCACACTTGCATATTGTTTGGCTGTCATAACATCATATGGTGTTATCTATCTGTGATTTAATTTGTTGCAGTGAAAATCTTTTGCACAATAATGTGGCTATGCTGTGGATTTAATGGCTAAATTACAAATGCATTGCATGCATAAATTGGTTTAGCAAGAAACAGAAAAACATCTAAAAAAAAATGTTGTCAATCTTGATCAGGGAACATGTTGCTGGTTCAGCAGCCTCTCACAACATTTAAATGAATTCATTGATCAATCTGTCTCTGAATTCCACCCACCACTGTCCTTGAACAAAGAAAATATACATCACATACAGAATGCATTACATATATTTTGTATCTATTGATTAATGAATGCAAATAAATTTAAAAAAGGAAGGGGGGGGGGGGGGGGGCTGACAGGCTTTTCCTATACACTATCTAGGAAATTCAGTACATACACAAGGTAGATGAGGTAGGAAGTCCTGTATTCTGGTATGCTGTATGTACAGTAAATCAGTCTGTTGCATTTTGAAAGCTAGTATGACACTGATAGTCTAATCTTGTTTTTTCTTTTGATCCCTCTGTCTTTTGCTCCAAACCACAGGCAAAACAAAATCAATGAAAACACATGTTATAGACTGCTTTAGCAACAAACTAAATGCACATTTTGTTTACAACCTTTTGGGTGCTATGGCCTGTACACTAAGGTGAGGGCATTAATGGTTTCATATTATGCTCATATTGAGGTTCATACCTGTATTTTGGGCTTCTACTAGAACATGTTTACATGCTTTAATGTTCAAAAAAACACATTATTTTTCTCTGTCTGCCTGAATATACCTGTAATCCCCCTCTGTCTGAAATGCTCAGTTTTTCTATCTCATTGGCTGTTTCACTGGAATTACATTGCTAGGCAACAGCCTGGGTCCATGTTTACTTCCTGTCAGCCGATGTCATTCACATACACTGCAAAACATTCCAAAAAGAAATATGACAGTGTCCATTTAGAATGTTTCTGTTTCAAACAGTCTATATTGTATAGTTGTGACCTAACAAATTCACAGAAATCCTGACAGCTCATTTAAAGGCACAGTTTTTAAATACAAACTGTGTACATTTTTCTGTGGATTGCAGTTGCACGCAAAAGTTTGCTGCACAGTAGAACAGTGCACCACCACTCCAGAATCTGATAAATGTTCCTGCAGGTCTTTTGCAGTCAAACTGGGGGTTTGCCTTTCTAGCAATCCTACAAACAGCTCTCTGGTAAAGTGTTTGTAGTCTTTCAGACCTCAACTTGACCTCCACAGTTCCTGTTAACCGCCATTTCTTAATTACATTACGAACTGACGAAACAGCTTCCTGAAAACACTTTGCTATCTTCTCATAACCTTCTCCTGCTTTGTGGGCATCAGTTATTTTAGTTTTCAGAGTGCTAGGCAGCTGTTTAGAGGAGCCCATGGCTGCTGATTGTCGGGACACAGTTTCAGGAGTATTCATAAAGCTTACAGTGAACAAACCAGAGCCATTTCTATGGAGCTATATTTGTGTCTTTATTACATGCGAGAAAATAAATGATATGAGAGGGAAAACATCTCTCATGTTTGAGAGAAAAAAAAATATTTGAGAGAAAAAGTTTTCACACTGATAGCAAAAAATAATAATATTTGAGACTAAAAAAAGTTTTGAGAGAAAGTATTTTGTCAGAATATAAAAAAAAATAATCTGAGATTTAAAAAATTATTTCCAAGAAAAAAAACTCTCAAAAAACTTTCTTTTACTCTCAAATATTATTTTTTTGCTATCAGTGTGAAAACATTTTCTCTCTCTCAAAAAAAAAAAAAAATTGTTTCCCTCAAAACATTTTTCTTCTCTCTCTCAAAACCTAAGTCTTTGCTCTCGTGTCAGGATTTTGCTCTCACTGTGAAAATAATGTCATGGGCAGGGCCACGTTCCTATTGGCCAGTCTCAATCGAATTGACAGCTAGGTGAGGATCGTCTTGGGAGTCGAATTCAACTGAATCATTCATCCACCATGGTGGATTCACCGGCATAGATGCGCTGCGTTATTTGGGAGCAGATATGCATACATTAACGTTATGCATGTGTGGCCAAATGGAGAGGAGAAGGAAATGAACCGACAACGCCACCTGTGGAATTGCACCCCAGGGAATACACTCAACCTGTAGACTACTCTTAGCAACAGAAGGTCACACAGATTCGTACACTGGTAAATATGGGGACAGGAGACGGACTTTCAAATATAACACAGAGGTCCAAAGCCGCATGAATGCACAGCCGCGTTACAGTGTGCTTTAATCAGTCTGTGGAAAACCGGCAGAACAGCAGTGGAAAACGGAGCGGCCGCACCGGGGCTGGAGGCCGTGGATAGCCGTACTTCAGGATGCCCAGCTGACGGCCCACGTCACCGGGCTACGGAGTGCAGCCCCACACAGTGTGCAGAGGAGGAGAAGAAGCCACAAGCTGTGGCCTCAGCTACAGCAGGACAGAGAGCAGGACAACCTGTTAACATAAAGTTAACAGAACTAGCAGAAGTAGAAATAAAAAAACAGAGCGAGCTTACTGGAGCAAAGGGAGCTTAACGCAGAGCTCAAACCCAGTCACCGTCTCGCAGTGAGGAAGAGCAGACACCACGCTTTTAAAAGTCCCCTCCGAAGCTGCACACAACAGGAACGGCCAATGCCGCTGTAAAGCGAAGAGTCATGGCAGCTGTGACACCATAATATGCTTTAACAGTACACAAACATTGCAGCACCCATGCCTACCTTATGAGTCCCAAGTCTGGGTACAGAAACTGGAGCACGACACACACAAAGCACGCCAACCGGAGCACGCCACACACAGCCCTCGCCAGGTAAACGCCAGGTAGAAGTGAGCGCGCCCGTGAGGGGAAGACCAAATAACGCAGGTGCCACCACTGCGCAATTAGGCTCCGACAACTGGAAATTAGGCCCAGCTGATGCTAATTAAGGGCGGAGGTGTAGCAGCGCTCACCCTGCCACACATGGAATGTTGGAAGAGAAAAGCACCGTAGTAAAGTAACGTTAATGGGATAACCTAGCTAGATGTAAAGTTAACACTAGCTGGCTAGTGCAGTTAATAACACAGTCTCGGTAAAATAACGTTAGGTGAGAAAAAGGATTCATTATAGGAATGATTTTGATAACCAACTTGCTAAGCTAGCTACCCATCAATTGTGTGTGTCACCATCTTACCCAAACATTGGAGTCTCCGCTCCCAAATAACGCAGCGCATCTATGCCGGTGAATCCACCATGGTGGATGAATGATTCAGTTGAATTCGACTCCCAAGACGATCCTCACCTAGCTGTCAATTCGATTGAGACTGGCCAATAGGAACGTGGCCCTGCCCATGACATTATTTTCACAG
>NC_065509.1:4934566-4975742 GCF_006386435.1 Epinephelus moara | reverse complement strand
CATTTTGTTTGTTTAAGATATGTTGTGATTTTTTTGTTCATTTTGGCGTTTCATGTCACGTGACCCTGATTAGGGAACTGCCCACAGGTATGCTGTCTCTAATCAATAAAACAGGTGAGCCCGTGCGTGCGGGTATTCGCTCAGCATTGAACAACTTGATCGTGTGTTATGTGCCACGTTTAACGTTGTGTAGAACTACTCTGTCAACACAAATATTGTACCTTCATTATAAAATCCACTCCCTGATTTTGTTTTAGTAGGCCTACCCTCAATTCTTTAAATGTCCTACAGGTCAGAAATCGCTCACTGCTGAAACTGCAACAGAGTTCACAGTTGAGCTGTAAAATATTGGCAATGAGCTGGGGCAACACGTTCTCACTCCACACTTCTCAAAGATGACAGCTGGGTCAGTGACCCTACACTTCATACTATGATGCTCTAGGAACCCCTCTGCCCCTCTACCCTTTATTGTGGCCAGCTCAAGGCAGACCTGTGCAGTAATGATGCTGTTTAATCAGCATCTTGATATGCCACACCTGTCAGGTGGATGGATTATCTTGGCTTGCTCACTAACATTGATTTTAACAAATTTGCAATGAAAGTTCGAGAGAAATATATCTATTGAGTGTATATAAAAGTCTTACATCTGTAAATTAAACCTGTAAAAAATGGGACCAAAAACAGAAGTGTTGCATTTAAATGTTTAGTTAATTGTACTCAATACTTAATACTTAATGCTCGAAATCTCAAATTATTATTTTCTAATAGTGAATCTAATACTGTTAATTAATGTATTTAACAGATCAGAATTTTGTCTTTCTGTGTTTCTCTCATTTTCCCGCTAATTTGCAGCTGTATTAAAGCAGTGTTTACTCCAGCCCTCCCCATGAGCCCTCCTGCTGCAGCAGTCAGAGGCCTGTACTACAAAGCAAAATTTGGAGTTAGCAAGGTAACTTCAGGGTTTACTCTGGGTTTTCACTACTACGAAGCTGGTTCTCTTTTTATCGGGATAAATCACCGTGGTAACTGATGCTGACCAACTAACCTGCTCTGGAGCAGATTAACTTCAGAGTATGGGATCACAGCCTGTCAACATCCTGACCTCTGACCCATCAGATCACTGAAGAAAAAAGTATCCATGGCCAAAAGTCTTTAGTCTCAGGTAAAAAAAGAAGCCTATATATTGTTATAGGTCAGTAGTAGTGGTAGGTGTAGGTCATTTCATTGGTTCAGGGCTCTATTTCCACTGGTTTTAAACAGAGTGTCACGACCTCTGCTGCAGCCTCCTCTCCCTCCCAGCCAGAAGCTTCCCTCCTCCCCTCTCTTTCTCCCTCTCTTTCTCTCTCTAATTAAAGGAGTGGAACCTGGTGCGCAGGAGTCTGACCACAGCTGCTAATGATCTTCTATCTACTCTGCTTCAAATACTGGGCTCTAATTTCAGCACGCCACTAGATCGTAGATTCTGCTTACCAGTCAGTCTCGTTCAAGCCACTTTGTTAATCCTGCTCTGTTAATCTGTCTCTGTCTGCATTTGGGTTTTCTAGACTAGTTCCTTAACACAGAGCTTCCAACAGAGAAATCATCAACAACACTAAACACATGATTTTAACACTATTTTAACTTGTGCAAAGTTTTTTGGGTTTTTTTTGTCCGCAGTACCAGTGTTGACGCTTTACACTCTGATTCCATCACTGCAGCTCAAAATAACATGAGACACCTGTGTGATGAGAACTAGGGAAAAGAAACAACAATATCTATGAGAAAAATAATGTACACGCTGTTAATTGGCTCTCGTTATTATAAATGCCACATTTCAGTCAGATAAACCTCATTAGTCATTGACAAGGCTACTTTTCTGCTCTTTACTTCGGTAGCAGAAACCGTCTGGCATTACTTTGAAGTGTTTTTTGTGTGTGTGTGTGTGTGTGTGTGTGTGTGTGTGTGTGTGTGTGTGTGTGTGTGATATTCGTTATAATCCAAGTAAATGACAAAAAATACTCAGAACTAATATTACATGTAGCCTGGTGATTCCTATACATAATTTAAGTTTTGGCCCACAGAGAATTTGGTTATCCGGACAACCAATGTCAGGGTTCGTTGATCCAGACATCAAAAATATATCCTGGGTATGTTTCACTAGCTTTGTAGTACAGGCCTCAGTTCTCTCTGCATGGTCTGTCCCTATCTGCTTTTTGCTTCTTTCTGTTTTATGGCAGATTGTAACCATTGCTTTTGAGGTTGCATACTGCCACCTACATTACTGGAGGCATTTTTGCATCTAAATATTGAGGAGGGATGTGTCCCCTGTAACTCCCCTGAAAACAACACCCATGGAGTAAGACAAACACAGTCCTCCTTTTACTTTTATTGATGGTGCCACACAGACTTCTGCAATAAAAGGCTGAAAGCAGGGCAAACTGATAATCTATCTCAGTCCTATTTGTCAGGTAAAAGTCATCTCTTGCTCCCAGTGCTGATGAGTATGATAAACAAAAGGTGCTCTGTGTGTTGACTGACTGAAAGATGTGCTCCAGATGTAGCAGTGATCCTCTAGAAATCCCTCTGGGGGAGGTGGGACCTCAGCAAAGAAGCTAATCCCTGAGCCATCCCCAATCTGATGGACGGCTGTGTAAGAGTTGTAATGATCTTCTTCTCCACTTGAGGAGAAGCACTGCCAGACTGTCTGTCAGTCTTTCACCCAGCAGTTCCAACAGATTGAAGAAGACAAAGGCGTTGGGCTGCTTTTTTTCTGCCAGTGAGAGAAGCTGGGTGGCTCAGCTTGTGAAAGACACAGACAATGTGAAAGTTTCTTTTGCATTGTCAAACGTGGCTGTTTTTCACACCTCATTGCTCAGTAATTTGATGAGCTCTGTGTGTGTAGCCTGAGGGGGCTCAGCTGTTTAGAGAGTATTAGCCATGGATGTTACAGTGCCAGCACAGTGTCCCTGACTCAAAGGAAACCTGTCCAACAAGCTCTCCTATTAGGCATGTTGTTTTTTAATCTTGTTATTTTTAACCAAATGCTTATTATATGGTTCAGTCCAACCCTTGTTATTTGATAATCTGTGTGTTTTATTTGCTTTCTGAAATTGTACAGAAACCAACCAATGTTGTTTTTTTATACATCATATTAAGAAGTTATTGTTGTTGTTGTTTTTTTTTCAGAGCTTTTAAAACATCTCAAAGTCTTCAATATCAGATGGAGTATGCTCGGTTGTCATAGTCCTGGCCCAGTTGTTATGATCTAAGTATGGAACTTGTCACCTGCTACAGGAGAGTAATGGTAACCCCAGTCTTGGATGGTCTTTGTTGTGATCATATATCAGTGTTCTTGATCTTTCTCCAGTAGTCCATTTGATGATTTGAATTCCTCCCCATCCTGGCATCATTGTATCAGTTGGGAGCAATAGAAACATCCCAGTGGGGATCCCTTACACAGCTGAACTGTCAGAACATCTAGCCAGTGTCCAAGTCACAAGGAGCCTGATTATACCTGGTATTAACATGCCTTTTTGATTATCTGATCACAAGTGGAAAACACTAAATACAGGGCCTAGTTGTGCAAAAAGTGTATTCCAGATCAAATTGATCCATTGTTTAAAATCCCATGTTTTGCTATCTGGGATCAGCTCATCCATCTTACTTTTGTGCTGGTTTTTCAAAGCAACAATGGACTGGATCACCCTGCTTCAGATACAGACTATTTAAAGGCACTATGTGTAACAATTTCAGCTGTTCTTTGAGACAAACAAATTTTGCAGTCAAAAGTGTCCTAGCACATGTGTATTTACCTCCATCAGCGTATCTAAGTATGTCCGTAAGCTCCGAAATTCTCATTTACATATACATTGCGACCAGTGTCTCATCATGTACGTGCGCAATCTTGAAAATACAGGTACGTACAGGGACATACTTGAGAAATACGAAATCACCTTTCGAGTTTTCACTTGTCGGTTTCCAGTTTCCGCCTGCAGGTAGAGTGACGAAAAGCAGCAAGCAGGCTAGCCACAAGTGCCGGTGCATTTGAAAAAAGGCAAAAAGGCAATGTGACCGGCGATTTCAAAAAACTAGGGTCAACATCGGGGCAGCCTTTCCCAGGTGGAGAGAGCTGCTGCAGGAGAATCACAGCTAACAGCAGCTAACAGCTGTTAGCGACCAGCGCCGCTAACAGCTGTTAGTGCTGTTAGCAGCGCTGGTCGCTAACAGCTGTTCAACTCACGTCGCGTGTGTCTGTGTAGGAGCCTGAATGAATACTCCATGAAGTATCGGATGACATGGTTTCATCAATGTTATTATAGCTTTTTGGTACACAGCAGCTACCATTGCTGCAATACGCATTTGAAACAGTGAGGCGCTAGAGTGCGCTCAACACTAGATGGGAGAAATTCCTTCACAGTACCTGTTTAAGATTACCAAATCCAGATGACCAGTGCTCAAAATGGGAATACACATCATAATATAGGCAGTCTACCAACCACCACACTGCTATTACCATGTACCACCATACATGTAGGTATTTTCCAAGAGACTGAAATGGGGATCTTTGAAATTGTAGGCTGTAACGAAATCTTATCACAAATGGAGATGGAGACAGACACAGGTGTGAATGGTGATGTGACTTAGCTGTCCGATTGTGTTCCGAAATGCATGTGAATACAAGGTGTTAACAGACCCAAGGAGTCAGCTCATTCAACACCATAAAAGAGTACTCCGCCAGTTTAGCATTGCACTCCTATGACACTGTGGGTCTCACAATGACACCTTTTTTTTTTTTTTAATTCTATTCCATGAATTTCCCCGCCCTGCTGCCTACATTACCCACAATGACTGGGGGACATCAACAAGTGGCAGATTCAGATGAGTTAAGCTGCTGCTAGCCTCAAGCACATATAAGCATCAGCAGCTTACAAAGGGCAGGTAAGTTCACGTCTTCCCCTACACCCCCAGATTTTTTTCATATTCAAACTCTAGTCCTCAAACCCAAACGACGCTGACTCAAGAGACATCACTTGAGGAAATTTATTAGACTTCACACAGCTCCCATTTGAGACACTAAAGTCTTCAAAATATCTTTTTAAAAATATACAGTTCTTTCCAACAACTAGAAACATGCTTTGATGTGTAAAATTGGTGGAGTCCTGCTTTAATATATGCTTTTTGTCAAATAAATACATTTAGATTATCATGAGCTATTCAATAGGCCATATAAATTTCATTTATTTTCTATGAACCTGTGTGACCAGAGAAATTCATCTAAAGTTAAAAACTTAACAGGAGGTTGACCATAGCCATAGTTAATTCTTCAAAGTTGCATAGCATTTACTTGATCAACCAAAACAAACATATGAAAATAATGCACTGACTTTAGTTATCTTCCTTCAGCAGTCGGTATACATTCTGTACATACAGGGTGTTAAATGTTACCATGACAGATATGGCATGTCGTCTACAGCCTTCATCAAAATGTCACAGGTGTTGTGATGGAATCTGCTGCCAGGGTTTTATGCTGTCATTTTCCTCGAGTAGCACAGAAAATGTGACAGATGCTACCTACAGACTTTGCCATGGTTACAGTTCTGTTTTAAGTATAGCTGTGGGTGTTAGCTAAAGAGGCTCAGCTCTGTGTTGGAGTCCTGCTTCTCTCTGCTGGGTTAAGTTTTGCCTCACTCACAGGGCAAAAGCAAACACAACCTGTCAAGCCAACGCAGGGGTGTCCAAAACTGCAGCTCCCGTTATAGTATTTCAGTTTGTTGTTTGGTTAGATAGTCAATACATCTAACACTTTTGTTCATTCTCTCCAGAGGCCATAACATCAGTTTCCTCCTGGGAGAAGTTTGGCCGTCTGACGCTGCTGCTCTCTTCTGCCATGGCGAATTGAGTAAACTCTCATTACGCCTTTGCGCGGCACATTTAAGGGCGAGCAGAGGGGCTCATTTGATTGGTGTGATGTGTGTAAAACCCACTCCACGCCTTCTCTCCTCCCTCTTTCCGACTTGCGCCGGTAGGAGGGACGGAGGTGGGAAAGAGGAGTAGCTGTGCCAGCGCGCACGGTGTGCCAAACTTGCAAAATCCGCCTGGCCACACCCAGTTGGCGAAGCACAGGTGGGCTGCGCCCCCGCCTCACCCGGTCTGCGAAACTAGAGCCCATGATGTATGATGCTTTTCAATGAATGTAATATTCATTCACTTTGCAAAGTAAGAAAAAGTATGTTAGACAGTTCTGATTTTAAAGCCGATATTGGCTGATACCGATGACTTGCGGATATTATCGTGCATCCCTAATGTGTACCAAACTGAACTTAACTGTACCGGACTGCTTGGTGGAAATGGGGCTTAAATTGTCCTTTCCTCCAGCACTAACCACAAGACTTCAGGACAAGCTTGGTCTTGAACAGTGTAGCCAGCTCTTTTCCAATGAAAGTAGCAAGTACTAGATCTGAAAGCCACTAAAAGTTACCAGATGATGTCATATGCTCATTTGCATATCGGTGACATCATCACACATTAATAGAAGCATTGAGACTCTGCTGAATTAGATTAAATAGAAAAATCCTCAATAAAATATTCAGTGGTGTTAGTGCTATGGAGCTTATACTAAAGTAAACCACTTTATCATGTTTCCAATCAAGAGGTTCTGAAAAGTTGCTAGTTCTACTGAAAAGGTTGCCAAGTTGGCATCATTGGATTCGGATTTTATTGTAGTAGCTGGTTGAAATGGTAGTAGTACTTTGACAAAGGGTGCATTGCATTTTTTTAAACTATCTTTTGTACTGTATCTGCTCATGTCAAGCCACTCAATGGCCTACAGACTGTGGTTGTACTGGCATGCTTCCAGGTGTGCATGTGTGAAACTGAGTGTGAGCAAGGTCGTACTCTCAAAGAAACTTCATGATTATATTAAATAATTTATTATTATAGAATTATATTAGAAATGCGGTTAAAATTGTAAAGTGTACAAAGTAACATTCATTTTTAGCCATGCTGCTCGGAAACTCTGTCTGTCCATTGGTTGATGACATGGTCTGTCAACCACTTTGGTCCAGACTGGAGTATTTCAGCAACTACTTGATACTTGGCAGAACATTTCACACATTCACAGTTCAGGTTCACATTTGTGGTTTTAAGGCAAAATGTCCCAAAAACTATTGAATGGATTACCATGATATTAGGTACAAACATTTATGTTTCCTTAAGGGTGAATTGTAACAAGCTTGGTAATCCTCTCACTTTTCATCTAGCACCATCGTCAGGTCAAAACTTTTACTTTGTCCAATAATTCGGTATTGGATGCAATGGATGAAAAATGGCTGATGAAGTTGAAATATGGAATTATTTACAGAGCTCCATATTCAATTCCAAAAACCTAAATCAGGTGGCAGCTGGTTGGAGGGAGATCACCAAGGAGCTGAAAGTTTCTGTTAAATGATCATCGCTAGTGACAACCTACTTGCTATTGCCTACAATGTACAGTACATTGTATTTTTTCCATAAACTGTTAAAATAATAAAAGTAGCAGTGGGATATCACCCATTGGTTTGTGGACTACCTTGAGACCTCAATTCTGCATTTTGGCTGTCACCATCTTGTGTTTTTGGAGCCAGAGGTGACTGAGAAGCCAAGAACACTATCAGCAGACAGCCTGTCACTCAAAGTGGCCCACCCTTAATTATGCATAACCTTAATCATTAATACAATGTAAACTGGTTGGTTTTTATAAAACTTCACCCCCCATACAGTTCTGATGAACAAGGAAATTATTTATAGAGACCAAAACCAGTTTTTGTACCAGGCTGTAAACAGGTTTATTTCTGATGTAAAGTTGGGCATTTTGACATGGAAGTCTATGGGGACTGACTGGCTTCTGGAGCCAGCCTCAAATGGACATTAGAGGAACTGCAGTTTTTGGCATCTACATGTTGGCTTCATTTTTCAGCCCCCGAGGTTGCCGTTTGGTCATATCCAAATATTGAATCAGTCTTTTTTGAAATTTGAACCTCTGTTTTTGTGCTTTGACTGCTTGGTCTGCAACATACTATTATTTCAGTCTCTATGGCTGTTCATGTGCCTGCTGAAATGCTATTGTAGTAACTTAAAGAGTAAAAAGTGTGTACAAAAGGTACAGGACAGCACTCCAATTACAATGTTTATTGCCACACGAACGTTTCGGGTGAAACCCTTCCTCAGCGTGCACAAGCAACAAAAGTCTTTTGTTGCTTGTGCACGCTGAGGAAGGGAGAAGTCGAGGCAGACAGAAAGAAAATCAAAAATGCTAGACTGTCTGTTGGGGTGTCATGAGGCATCCCATACATGGGATCGATTGTCATCTACTTTGACACTACACAAGATAAAACGATGTGATATCACATATGACACTCAATGTAATTCACGATCCTAGCCGACACCGCACAGTGGCTGGGCTATAATTGGCCTGATATTGTGTAGTCTGAATACGGCAATTACTTAGTTTCGGTAATCTTATGGAATATGTCACAAATTACATTTTACGGCACCTGTTCAGTAATTTGTAGTGGAATATGTTTTAAAAGTTACTCTCCTAACACTGCTTGCATTTGCTCTTTATAGTGCATAGAAAAAAACAGTGCTTCTCCTTTTAGTTAGCCACTATTAGCATAGCATTCACTGCACCCAGGCCCCATAAGGAGTGGACTGACATCATGGTGGATTGACCACTTCTTAAAGAAAACCCATTTTGCAACACACCATAAAGATTCTGGTCTTTTAACTTTGTTTGAATCACAAGGACAGACCAGTGGTACCATTAAAACTGTTGACTGCGTGATGTATGGTACCGACAACTTTCTAAGTCATCACACTGATATAACAGAGCTATGGAACAGTGCAGAAACAATACAGACGCGCGCACACACACACACACACACACACACACTATGCTACTAAATGTGGAAAAATAGCATCACAGATGTTCCCTCCTCCACTTAACACTTTACTCAGCACTTTTCCCCTTTCATTGAGTTTTAAACGAGCAGCCGCATGGAGGTAAATGCCAGCTCCCACCTGCACCGTCCAATTTCTGCTATTCCAAAGACATAACAATAACAGCTTGGCTACTTAGAAGTGGCTCAGTACAATCTCATCCCATAATAGAGGAAGGGGTGGGAATGGTAATAGATCCACCCCAACATATTTTGGAGGGAGGGGAGGGGCCATTATCTGGGAGAGCTTAACTAAAGAGCTCCAGTTAGCTAGAGGCGAGTTCCAGTCACTTCAGAATACATTCATTAATCACAGCTAAAGCCTTTTACTGCGACAATGGAAGAGAAGTAGGGGAGGGAAGCAGGGGCGTCTCTGTTCCAAAAAACTTATATCAATGTGTATGACTGAGCTGGGACACTATTCTATTAATGAAAAGGAAAGAATAGACGTGTTTAAGCATTATTGCCCCATAATGCCTAACGCTATCTAGGATTTATTTTTCCCAACCTCCCAAATGGCTCCCTGGGTGCTGAGCACACCCAGATAATGCCAGCAAGGAAGCAGAAAACCAATAATTCTGGCTGGGCCGTGGAGCTCAATTGGATTTACTGTCAAGCTCCTTCATCAGTTTAATAAAGTCCCTCTCACCATCCTTCCATCCCAAATCCCCAGGGTCCGTGTACCTACAAGACCACCAGCATCAGTCATTAAGGTAACTAAAGGATCTGTCTTTACTGCTACTGTCATCAATTAGATCTCATTAAAAGTCTTTTGTTGTTGAAATTTGAACTGTCTTATGGAGGGAGTTGGAATCATTGTCTGATTGAGGCTGTTCAGTGTTTGTTTCTCCTGAGGATAGGGGAAATCTGTGTGCTTTACACTAAATAATTGAACATTTTGGGAAATATGCTTATTTGTTTTCTTCCTGAGAGCAAGATATGATGCTGGATAGAGATCTTACCGTCTGTGCATTCAAGAAGTATTTCATTGCTGGAAAGGTGGCTATTAATAAAACTAGGATATCTATGCAGTAGAAACATACTTTTGAAATAGGTGCTACATGACCAGAGAAAACAGAGAAAAAGACTGCTTTTGCTCAAGAGGTAGAAAACCTACAACTGTCAGAATGCGCTGGACCGCACTGGATCAATAGACGCTCCCGCTGGTGGATGACATACTGCCTACACATCAGTTTGAGACAATGGCCGGTAACAAACAATCTCAAATTATAGTTTAATTTAACGGTAGCATGTTTCCAAAAACACATGAGGTAAAAAATAAGCAACTGAGTAACAGAATCTTGGTTTATATTGGATCAGCACTGCCTAGTTTTACTGTTACTGTTTACCTCAGTTTTTTCATTTTTTTATTTTTTATTTTTTTCCCACTGTGCAGGAGACAGTATGGCACCCACATCCTTTCCTCAAACTCAATCCAGTAAAGCTAAACATGGAACTAAAATATCTTTCCAAAAACATCTTAGGTGAGAAATAGGCAATACTGTAAGATGATCCTGATATATATCAGCATTGACTAGTTTTACTGTTTGATCGGATTTCGGTCCGACTTTGAGAGACAAAGGGAAACAGAGAGAGAGGAGGATATCTCTCTTAATCTGGTTCCCTACCATTTGTGTCTGTGGTGGTAGCATCTGTTTCAGAACAGTATAAAACAGGCATCAGTGAGAGTCTCTCTCCATGGGATATGTAAAAATAATGGGTTTGTGCATTTAGTCCTTCTCAAGAAAGCTCGGAGGTTTAATGTTGCTGTAGCTTGACGCTACACGACCTGTTTTTTTTCTCCGAGTGAGGATTAAAATATGTGCAGTTCACATAACCTGGCCGAAATGAATACATATGAACCTTTGAAGATCCACTCATTACGAAAAGTATATGTCATATAAAAACTTAAGTAATGGTCAAGGTTGTCATATGGAATATTTAAGGTGTGTTGATTGAGTCACGTCGTTAGCTCGTGCATTTAGTAACATTACAAGTTAATGTTCCTCCTTAAAAATCCCAGCAGTCGGCCCGGTGAATTAAGATATTTTTTTCTCCAACTCCGGCTACTGCAAGAGGCAGCAAAACATCCTTACATTTTATAGTTACAGTCTACTAACGATATGAACGGTGGCTTTTGCCTCAAAACCAGCCACAACTCAGCCCTGAGCAGAGTGACCCTCCTCTATCTACAGACTGCAGTGTTCACAGCTCCACCTTTTAGTACCAGATCTGTTTGCGAGGTACCCCCAGTAGAAAGGGGTACCAAAAATGGTAACGGTTAGGAACGGTTCCATTGGTACCATCCACAACTTTTCACAATGGAAACAGAAAAAAAGCGTACCTAACTGAACCGTACTGTACCGTACTGCTCGTTAGAAATGGGACTTTAGAGAGATATTTTGACCGAGAAGCATCAAAGAAAATGTGGCAGTGGGACACGTCCGCAACAAGAGAGAGGGACCGGTCGCACTGTATCCTTTCATACCTCAGTTAGTCTACTTTCAATCGGTCAGATAGTAATTTTCAGGTGGATGAAGATGCCAAGGCAGAGGATGTGGACTGCACACAGACAGAGAGAGAGTGACAGTGTGGAGACAGAGGGGGAAGACAGCTTAGCCCCTTCAGCCATGATGCCAAATGCAAGAAGCCAGCAGGGAGTGGACGGGGATGTAGCTCCAGTGGACAGAAGTGAGGGTGCAAATGTGTTTTCACATTTGTTTTGTATTGCAAATTTTTGCAACAAATAGAACAAGAAAACGCATCTTACAAGGTTTCTGTGTTTAACAATTTGTTTTGGATGAGGGATTTAAAAAAAATAGACTCAGCATGCAAAGGCCATAAGTTTGGTGTTTTCAACCTGGACACTAGTTTGCCATGTTGCAGCAGCATAATACGCACTGGGCTGTGGCAGTTATTGATGCAGTGGGTAACAACCAAACTTGTCAAATACAACCGCTTTGTCAGTGGAAAACCGCATCAGATACCAACGCACAAAAGCACCTTTCGCATGTTACGTAACAAACCGGGCGGGCGGAAGCAGTTTCTAACACTATCTGTAACTGCAGTAGCATAAAGAGCGAGAACACCCCTGTATGATGTGATCAACCAAAGTAGATGTCAAGCTAATAATTCGAATTAAATACTTTTTTTTGTTTTTTTGTTTAATATAATTTTTGCCCAGTTTAGGTCAGATTAAAGAGATGAAAAGAAAGCCCAAAAAGATGGAGGTCTGAAGAGAGAGGTAGACCCGGAGAGGCAGTCAGAACAAGATTAACATCGAGATAGTGTGGAAAGAGCAAGATCTGGAGAGACAGAAGAAGAAGGAATACATCAGGATAAAGAAATCAACCCAGAGAATAAGGCAGATGGAGAGCAGGATGGAGAACAAGTAATCGAGACAGAAAAAGAAAGTGATCTAGAGGTTGAGAGTGAGAGGCAGAGAGAGAGACAGGGGAGCCACATGCATCCACTACTACTGGGCCACCAGGTCTGTCAACAGATGCCAGTAAATCATGTACCCAGTTCAAAGGATTTAGGGAGAAACATATTCTCCCTTTTTTAAAAGTCTATATTTTGAAGAGGCAGAATTTCTATCATGGAGATAAGAAACAACATAACTATTTACAGCAATGATCACTGACGACATGGTTGAGTTGTCCTCTCCAAAGACTTTTCTAAATGCAGAGAGAATGCACCTGTGCAGACACTCCTGAAGTTATACCCAAGGTCTCTCATGGGGGACAGGACAAGGAGCTTTAAGTCAGAGTGGTACAACATTAACCCATGCATTGGATATCCAAAGACTTAAGA
Source organism: Epinephelus moara (assembly GCF_006386435.1). NCBI lineage: Eukaryota > Metazoa > Chordata > Actinopteri > Perciformes > Serranidae > Epinephelus > Epinephelus moara. Next base: position 4,962,975 of record NC_065509.1, on the reverse strand, counting down.
CTCTGTATACAGTTACGCTTGTAGGCATTTCAGCCCTCCACAGAGCCTTTATAGTGTGTTTGATTTTCTCAATGGATTTAGAAATCGGAAGAAGGCAACATATAAAGAGGGGTGGTCTGCCACCCACGCCAGGTCAGGGCAGCTTAATGGAACCATGATTGATTTGAGAGACCATGAAAATAAGGAATACAGAAAACAGTGACTATATTAGGGCAACAAGGGAAGTGTTCCTCTTAACTACAATGCAAAACAGTGCACAGAGAGAACGCGATGAGACATTGGAATCAGACAATAAAGAAAATTTTCTGGCAATCTTAGAGAGACGAAAGCAAGTCATGACAGAAATGCTGAAAAAAGGTTGAAGTCATTTAGAATGCCAAATACACAAGCAAAGGTATTACTCCGAATAAAGATCTCAGTTGTTTTACAGACATGGTTCGAACATCAATTCTACATCAAGTAACAGTGAGGTGTTCAGCATAATGGTTGATGAAACAAAAGTAATTTTAAAAAAAACAACAGATACCCTATCATTAGTACTCAGATACTATTACAACAGCCCCATTGTAATAGTACTCAGATACTATTACAATGGGGCTGTTCATTAGAGTTTAATCCATTTTAAAGCAGCAGATTGTTGAGATGTATCCAGGCTAACAAAAAAAAAAAAAATCAAGGTACTGGAGAGTTATGGCCTTGAATACAGAGACAATCCAATGACAGGGCGTCGGTAATAAGTGGCAAGCACTCTGGGGTCCAGGCATGCATTAAACAGGTTAAAGAGAAACGTGCCTTTTACATCCACTGCAGTGCACATAGTTTAAATCCAACCCCTAAGCGGAACTGCACATAATGTCTAGGTCATATGTGCATCACAAATGGCTTAACTTACAGAAAGAGGTGTATAAAGGTTCACTATAAGAGCTTCAAAGACTAGGAGACATCCGCTGGGCATGCCACTATTTGGCTTGCTGCAATGTAACAGACAGATTGCCAACAATTATACAAGTTCTGCTAGAAATTGTTCAGTAGCCCAATGGTGAAAGTTCTGTTGAGGCAAGAGGCCCACATGCTCAAATAGATAAGACGAATGAACTAAAGATATGCTTTAGTCTTTCTCTGTGACTCTCCCAAAGGCAGTTTATATAGCCAAAGCATTTGCTCAGATTTTAGAATACAGAAAGGGTCCAGTGTTGATGACCTCTAGAATGAAGTATTGGATATTGTAATTTTTGAATTGGAGTAAATTCCAAAGCAGCATCAAAGCATTAGCTCTCATCTTGAGGGACATTGTGTATGTACTACAGTAGGTGAGAGAAGGTCTCAGCCAGATAAATACAGGTTTTTCTACTCAGGCTTAGATAAAATATAAAATAAGCTTGACATATTGATCCCCAAGAAAACTGTAATATCATGTCTTGCATCCAGAGCTTGAATCCTTCAACTTCTTCCTTTCTACAAAGAGGATGGTTTTACTTGCCAACATTGAGGACGTGGGACATGAATTACATCAGTTCAAAAGAATTTTAGAAAGGAAAGGAAAGAATGGCATGCAGGGGAGTTGAAATTGTTCATTGAACTATACAAAGACATCTTTGAGTTATTTAAACTGTGCAAATTTCAGTTGCAATCTATCACAGAAGATGACAGTGAGTCACTTGGGTATCCTAAGTATTGAGTCTTCAAGGTCACAGGTCTTAAACATGAATGATTTTGTTGGTATCGTTGCAAGAAACCAAAAATCACAGAAAAAATCCAAGCTCTTTTCGTCATAGTATTTTCTTGCTTTTTGTATTATTTACCAGCTTTTTCACACCACGCTTATCCCCAGAGGGGGGCATTTGTCGTAACCCAACTAAAACGCACATAAATGAGTATTTTTGTGTTTATTGTTATATTTATTGTTATATGTGTATTGTTAGTCTGTTGAAGAACCAAACCTATGGGGGTGGTATGTAACAGGTGTGCTTGTGTGACAGTTGCCCTCCCACCCTTTTGAGGTGGTCTAGAACTTCCACTGTATTATACCAGTTTTAGCTTCCCTTCATTGGCATTTTATTCATGTCAGGTCAGACTTTATGGTGCTTTTGATTACTTAAGAAATGATACATGCAAAACCTTCTTTGTACCTGTCTGATCTCCATGAACCTTATATTTCAATCAGGTCTTGCCGCTTTAAGAATACCTGGCTCCCACACTTTAAAAGAATTTACATGCTGAAGGGCCTTTTCCTTGTGTGGTCTCTTCCTCTGGAACAACCTTGCTGCTGATATCAGGCAGTCTGATATTGAGGCCTTCAAATCCAAACTCAAAACTCATCTTTTCATTTTAACTTATTTGATTTTTCTTTGATTACTTAAGATCTGAACCTTCCATCATTACCCTTTGGGCAAGTCGTTTCCAGTCAGGACCTTTGTTTTTCTGCCGTAATGTGAATACACCTTAACTCAATGGTATGACATGACGTGCCTTTATGCAAAAGTACTGAAAGCGAGTTATGTGTGAACATATCATTAACTGGGCTCAGTTTTGATGAAAAAAAGAAATTTGTATCAGCGCTCAGTGAATAACCTCCTAAGCCCTATGATAAGCTATTATAGCAAGGCTTAACTATACAGACCAATGAGCAGAGATAACTAACACGTCTTTGGGGTCATCAGGTGGGAACCTCCTTTCACCAGTGTTTCGTCTGGTTGGTCCCACGACACCTCCCCCAGAGACACTCCCCTAATGCTAGCTCTCACTGCTCCCCTCACCAACCCAACAACCCCCTTTACCTTACATTACACATGGCTTTCTCAGCCCAAACAGCACTGCCACCTTCAACAAACCCAGGCTCCGTTTATGCGAGCTCCAGGTAGTGACTGTGCCAATACTACCTTTCCTAGTACATTCACCATACCCTATTTCACATGCTACATATCATAACTCCAATATAAGCTAAAGTTAAAGGAGATAGATAAGATAAACTCACAGGCTTTCTCAGCCCAAACAGCACTACCACCTTCAACAAACCAAGGATCAGTTGATGCGAGCTCCAGGTAGTGACCATGCCGATACTACCTTTCCTAGTACATTCACCATACCCTACTTCACACGCTACATATCATAACTCTAATATAAGCTAAAGTGGAGAAAGAAAGGATTAACTCACAGAATCAGCAAACACACTCACCTTGCAGCGTGGTCTCAAACAAAAGGGATTCAAATAGGCCACTCCCACACTTAAATATCCTTCCTCTTCCTGGATTTCCTCCTGAGAGGACTGATTGGTGGATCTCTCCACCTGATCTCAAAGAGTTATGTACCCTGCCTAGTAGGTCCCTCTGCTGGCCCCCAACTGACATTATTCCTCCTCATCCAAATCCACTGATTAGATCTAGCTGCTTCATCTAACATTTTCTTCACTGTCTTCCTCAAACTTTGTCCCCGCACTCCGAGTTCCCCCAGGAGCGAGACAGCTGATCTTGCTATGAATCCCCTACACCCCACTTCCACTGGACAAATCCTTGTTTTCCACCCTCGCTGCTCAGCTTCTGCTCCTAAGTCTGCATACCTAAGCTTTTTTCTTTCATAGGCTTCTTCCACTGAGTCTTCCCAAGGAACTGTCAGCTCAATGAAATAAACTATCCGTTGACTCACTGACCACAACACTAAGTCAGGCCTCTGCCTGGTACAAACTATTTCCTGGGGAACAACAAGCTTTCCCCCTAAATCTACTTGCATTTCCCAATCACAAGCACCTTCTAGGCGGCCACACCCTTGCCTCCTTACTAACATATCACTTCTGTATTTCTCCCCCTCACGGACAAACTAAATTGCTAAACTCCTATTTTTAAAACCTAATGAATTTGCCTGTCTTTGTTTCCTGCGATGCCTGCAGCTAAACTTTTCAACACCTGCTTATGTCGCCATGTATACTGGCCTTGTGACAAGCTAACTTTACAGCCTGACAAAATATGCTTTAAGGTTGCGGTACCTGAACACAATGGGCATGATGGGTCCCCATTTACCCACAGTTTTAGGTTCTGGGGGGTTGGTAACACATCGTATGTAGCCCCTACCAGTAATCTAATATGATTCTCTTCCATATTCCACAGGTCCCTCCAACTAAGCTTCCTCTTCTCTACACTTTCTCAATTCAACCACTGTCCCTGCTTAGCCTGGGCCACTACCTTTGCACCCCTTAATATCTCCTCCTGTCTACGTATCTGTTCCACAGCCAGCTTTCTTTTATCTGACCTGCTTTATTCCATACCAGTTTGCCTGAGCAGAGCCCCAGGCCTCCCCGGCCAAACTGAACATTACCTTCAATCTCTGCATGCCTAAGAGCTGCCTCTGCCTCCTGAACTGCCGATCTTGGCTTCCATTTCCTCCCCTTGGTTGGATTTGGAACCACACTCCTAACTACCACGTCCTTACTCCCAGATAACAACAGCTCTGTCCTGACCTTGGTACATTTAAATTCCTCTGTTACATTAGATATTGGCAGCTGAAGTATCCCTTTTCCATACAATGCAACACTACCAAGGCACCTAGGAGTGCCTAACCACTTCCTAATATAGGAGCTAACCAACCTTTCCAATCCCTTCACAATGGATATTGGAATTTCATAAATTGACAGTGGCCACATTAACCTAGGATATAGCCCAAACTGCAAACACCACAACTTCGACTTTCCTTGAAGTTCTGATTTATCTATTCTATCCAATCCTTCCGCCACATCTTTTCTAAATTTCACCACCTGTTCCTCATCATTCAGCTCCACATTGTACCACCTACCTAAGCTCTTTACTGACTTTTCCCTAATTGTTGGGATTTCCTCATCATCTATGACAAACTTCCTATCACTTAACGTCCCTCTACGTATTGAGATGCTTCTAGATTTACTAGGCTTGATCTTCATGCTCACCCACTTGAGGTTCGTATTTATCTTCTCTAGTAGCCTCTTTGTACATGGCATTGTTGTGGTCACCAGTGTCATATCATCCATGTAAGCCCTAACTGGTGGAAGATGCACCCGTTCTGCTGTCTCTCCCTACCTACTACCCACTTGGAAGCCCTGATGATTACTTCCATCGCCATAGTAAATGCTAATGGAGAAATTGTACACCTTACCATAATACCTATTTCTAGCCTCTGCCAACCTGTTGTGAAGCCTGCCGTACTTAGACACAACCTAATATCCTGAAAATATGCTTTCACTAAGTTAACAACTACCTGTGGCACTTTGAAATAGTCAAATGCACTCCAAATGAGGCTATGTGGTACTGAACCAAATGCATTTGCAAGATCTAAAAATATTACATGCAGGTCCCTTTTTTAATCTTTGCTGCCTGAATCTGGTGCCAGATCATGCTAGTATGATCTTAACAAAGTGTGTAGCCACAGTTTGTCTCCTACCAACAGTCATCAACAGAATGATTTCTTTAACCATGACCATGGTTGTTCCAACTCTTCGCCAAGTATCTTAGCCATAGAGGTAGCAGCTCATCTGAGTTGTTTTTTAATGATTTTGTAAAGCACTGACAAATGATGATCTCATGCTGACTGGACCATCAGAAATCTCACATGCGTTGTTTTTGAAGGTGTTGTGGAAGGGGTTGTTTCAACCCGTTCTGCCTCCCAGGTTGTCAAATACCAGCCTGTTCTCATTTTTCATTTGTCAAATAATGCCACTTGGTAAGTAATTTCGGTGTCAGTCATCTGTCGCAGCAGTATTATACGTGGACGCGCAAAGTCAGTTCATAATGTGGCCAGATGGCACCTGGCAGTAGCCTAATGACGTAATATAAAGAAAGTTTCTATAGAGGGGAGGTGGACGAGTCCAGCAAACCCAAGACTTTCACCTGGGAGCCCAGTGTTTGCCTCCTGTATGAATTTAGAGCAAAACCATGATGTTTTTATCTTAATCTACCCGCACACTTTTGTCACCCAAACCTAACCACGTGCTTTTCTTGACGTCCTGGTGTTGGTTGTGGCATCCCGCAATGTCAACAGCAGATGCAGGAGGATACCTTGCGCATAAAATGTAGATGTGAAAGTCTACTGACAAAGTGGCAATATGTGACACCTTAGGATAAGAGCATGTTGCAAATACTACACTTTGTCAAGCGCACAGGGCACCTATGTGACACACAGCTGAAACACCTTGTAACACATCATTAATGTTAGAAAACAGTAAGGCTTAGGCAGCAAAATTATTTGGTTAGGTTTAGAGAAAAAGAAAAAGGTTTGGGTTAGATTAGTGTGTTTTTATATAACGTGAGGGACAGTGTGATGACCACACATAAATAGCGTAACGCTGGCAAATGTGGAAAAAAAAAACAAAAAAACAAAACAGTTCTATATTGGAGTAAGTCGAAAGCCTGGTGGATCTCATGAGGACGCTAAAGGGCGCCTTTGCCATTAATATCACATGCTGAGAGGTGTGACACAGCGTCTGTGTTTGATGCTCTGGGGATGGGAAAAATCTGGTTGTTTAGTTTGAAAGAATTGTTGCTCCTACCAACTGTCAATGTTTCTTTAACCATTATTGTGATCCTTCCCTAACCAAATAGTTTTTGTTGTTTTAACCAAACAATCCTTAACCACAGAGGTGGACGATCAGAAAATGACAAATTAATCTTTTTGTAATGGTCATTAATAAATATCCTGCTGACAGAGGTGTCAGATTCAAAATCACTCATATGGCTCATTTTAGAAAGTATGACAACTGTTCTATTTTGTCATTTAGTCTGATGGACTAGTTGGCTGACAACGATATACGATCATTTGGTAAAATCAGCCAATAATAATAGGCCAGCCCATGGATCACTCAGGCTCTGTTAGTAAGGATAAGTAGTGTATGTGAGGGTGTTTCTCTGAACTTAGTCATACATCACTGTGGCACTAGATCCAGAAAAAGCAGTGCATGAAGAGGAAATAATATCACTTTCCATGCCAGGAAGTCAGACAAACTTATTGCATCCTGCCTCCTTATACTACACAAACTGTGGCATATCGTGTTTCTATTTCTGTCTGTTTCATCTTCTTAATCAATTGCGATGATCAATAGCGTGGCGGACCTTTTTTTAATTGAACATCATGTTTCCAAGGGGACTATATATCAGCGTAATCAACATGGAAGAGAAGCAGACAGAGAACAGAGAGAAGGCCGCCTCTCCTTAATGTTAATGAATTAGGCGAGTTGCTTGTAACACATCACGGCGTAATTAAATGATACGGGCCGAGCATCGACGGGCACAGGGCATATTAGATGTACTACTTAATGTGACCAGGCAAATCCAAGCGCCGTATTGATCAGCCGCTTAATGTTCTCAGGCTCAGCCTCAACCCTCGACCTCCATTTCATTTTCCAGTCATTACAGTCGGCTGGCAGGATTTAGTGCGGCTGCAGGCAATACGATGATACACCCAGAGATGGAAAAAAAAGGAAGGAAGAGAAGGGGGAAAAAAATCAGAGGTATATTGTCACCTTTATCCCTCTCCTCCCAGGTTCAAATCAATGAGCGTTGCTAATGGCTAAATGCTAAATATACCTGTCTACTGCTGGCAAGAGAGCATTTCATCCCGGCCCTGTCCCATCAGGCCGGGCCTCCAAAGCAGCCACGTCGGCAGACATTTCGGAGCCCTGGGTGGATATGTATTGATAAGTCCATGATTTGGGATGGTGGAGGGCACAGAGGAAAGGTTTAGGGTTAAGGGGGAGGAGGAGAGAGACAAGAAAGGAAAGGTATTGATTCGCACTCCCATTCAGAAAGTTCAACTACAGTGACTTCTTGGCCTCGCATTAAACAATATGATGAGTGGAGATCAATAAGGTGTCAGAAAGGGAGCTACTTTTAAGAGAGGGGTGGTGCTGGAGGGATGGGGTAAGAATAAGGAGAGCATTGTGAGAGTGTGTGTGTGTGTGTGTGTGTGTGTGTGTGCGGCAATGAACAGGTGAGAGCACCAAGTCCTGAGAGAATCTCTAAGCTTTATTCATTAATTATGCTAGTCTTTCCCATCAATAGACACATGGATGGATTAAGGAATAGGCCAACCAGGCACCAGTCCAAGGGACAAAGGGATCAGGGGGCCCCTCAGCCTGAGCCTCTATGAAGTAGTTATTAATCATTGGAGAGTTAAAGCACACAGTCTAAATTCCCTCAAGAATTGTAGTAGCATTTATATTCACTTCAAATATGCATATATACATATATACAGTTTTCTCTGAACACATAATCACATTTTTTCTTGTTGGAGAGTACATGTGATACATGTAGATGTTAGCGACATTAAACAGTCTGTGCATATACAATTTAACCTGAAAAGCAATAGGTGTTACATAAAAACGTATTACATATTAACCCATATCTGTCCCAATAGTAAACGCAAAAAAAAGTTCTCAGTTTTAAGGCTCTAAAATTGTTACTGAATGATGTTTAAATGCATTTCCAGCAAATACTTAAAGGAGCTATATGTAAGAAATCTAAAGCAAATAGTTGTAAAATCTAGGGATGTCCCGATCTGATATTCGGATCGGTATCGGCTGCCGATATTAGCAAAAAATGTGCATCGGCATCGGATCGGACTGCATGGAAAAATGCCGATCCAGAACTCCAGTTTTTCATGGAGGCCGATCCAGGTTTTCCGGTTTTCCAGTGATCTGCTCCAGCACTTACTATCAGTCCACCAGGCCAGCATGCAGACACACAGTAAACAGCAGCACCAGGCTGCTGTGACACTGCTAAAATAACTGAAAAGGAAAGGCTGCATTGTTTGTTAAATGTCAACAATGTCTTGTGGTGTTAATCTATTTTTTATTTATTTGGGGGTCAAAGCAGCTAAAGCAAACCAGCTATATTTTTTATTTAATGTTAATGTTCAAGTTTAAAGTTTGTTTATTTAACCCTGTTCACAATAAACAGGTCAGTTTCTCATACCAGCTGTTGTGGATCATTCTAACTAACCCGATTAAGTAGTTGTTCTTGTTAGAGTAATATCTCTTGATCAAACCTTTTCTAACATGACTGACAACAAAATAAGTGAATATGTATAATACGCGCTTGGATCGGATTGGGATTGGTATTGGCCAAAACTCAAGGCTGTAATATCGGTATCGGATCGGAAGTGGAAAAGCTGGATCGGGACATCCCTAGTAAAATCATCCTAATATGTCACAGAGACTAAGGAATAATGTTCATATAACATACTGATTTCACCGACAACAATAGTACAGCCAGAATATTCGCATTTAAAAAAAAATTTTAGGGTCTACAAATCATGTTTATGTTTTGAATTTGTGTCTCAGCATCAGTTACAGCTCCGACTGAGCTACAGCAGCACGACAAGCAGCATTAGCAGTGTCCCGGTACATAGCATTAGCAGCCGGCTCCTCCTCAGCTGTATCCCGGCAGCAGCGTTAGCAGTGTCCCGGTCAGTGTTGGGTAAGGGTTACTTTAAAAGTAATCAAAGTACGTTACTGCGTTACTTTTTAAAAAAGTAACCAGTTACTTTACTGCGTTACTCCCTGAGTAAAGTAACTCAATTACTTTAAAAGTATTTCCAACGTTACTCCCTGAGAAAAGTAACTCAAGCACTTTTAAAGTACTTTTGAGTATTCTACATTTCCTATTGGGCAATGGACCACAGGGCGCTAAGCCTACATTTTTTTGTCTCCAAAATTAAAGTTATGGACCACTTGCCCTTCACTGAGATCCAATTCTCCCATCACAGCCGTCACTTTGACCAGTAGAAACACAGAACGATCTGCTGCCGTAGACAACTGTATGACAACAACACCCCAGCGTTTTTAATATTTCCTCTAGGGATGTTACCACACAGAGTAAAAGGGGGAAATGATGGTGTGAAACAGCAGAGGCACTTTGTCAACCCGCTGAGTTAACGTTACTGTCATTAGCATCAAGCTAGCAAACAATGGTACATCCTCACGGTCGGACATAAAGTAATAACATTAACAAATAGCGGCGGGGCTTTTACTCACCACAACTGCAGAGGCTCCCAGCTTCATTTGAAACAAACTACATTATAGACGGTCCGTTATTTATTAATCCCTCTGTGTGTTTATATATTTACTTTTTATCCACTCCGTTGTCTTTGTAAAGTTAACATATCGCACCGTCATTTCAAACTCAACACTTGTTTCAAATTAAAAGCCCCTTATAACCTCGGCTAGAGAATCCCTCCATTTTCTAAATAGGCTTTTATTCTGAAACATTTCTCAGAACTTCCTGTGGAAGATACAGTAGCTTGACAGTTTACATATGGCGCTTCAAATGTAGCTCCTGCCATCTGCTGACGCTTTTAGGTGACTACAACAACATGTCAGCTGGCACATGAGCAAACACAAATAATAGTAAAAGTGATAAAAATAGGAAGAATATCCCGATGACATCACACACGCCGTGAAAGACGACCGGGGATAATTGGTGAGTACCAGCGTGTAGCGTGTACCAGGCATAATGCAAGTCCTGAGTCTGAAATATGTCTGTCAGCGAGTCCTACTCCACCTACTTAGACTCCACCGTAGACAACGGCAACATTTGTCTGACCACGTAGCGATCCACAAGCTCCATGGCTTCTTTCAGACTGATAGGTTTAACGTTAAGTCCGTTATTAGAACCAAACGACAGCCGTTGCTGTTTCGGAGCTGAAGGACCACCATTCTAAAAGTAACGGAAGTAACTGCTGTCTTGTTTGAAAATGTACTTAAGTATTTGATTACTCAAACAGCAAACTAACGCGTTAGGTTACTCGTTACTGCAAAAAGTAATCAAAGTACTCTAACGCGTTACTTTGTAACGCGTTATACCCAACTCTGGTCCCGGTACATAGCATTAGCAGCCGGCTCCTCCTCCGCTGTATCCCGGCGGCAGCGTTAGCAGCGGAGAAGCCGGACTTGCTCAAACGGTCCGCTGGAAAACCGAAGATCAAGAACGCGGCGACGCGGCCCTGCCACGGCAGCCGCCCGTGGGCAAACAAATCAGTCTCCAGGGTGCCGCTGTCCAGCAACCTCGAATCTGTAGGGGAGGGGGGGCGGACACGACTCACGGCAGTATTTTGAATTTGAGTGCAGTAACTGTTTTGGCCACATTCTTACATACAGTGCCTTTAAATAATAAAGGGTCTTAATGAAATATATGCAGTGACCTATGTTTAGTGTAAACTGTCAAATGACCAGGGCTGTTTACTTCCTGGTTGCACCATGAGATGAAAATGGCTGCATCAAAGCTCCCAACAAAAAGTAAAGTGTGTTAACACAAAGATAGGACAGACATTTTTGGTACACTTTCTCTTTAAGGTGTCTAGTATTGATATGTGCATTTGCAATTACTCAACTTTGGTCAGTGGGGTCACAGAATTAGTGAAGATGTTGAAGGGAATACTAGTGACCATTGGGATAACACAGTGCATCTAAATGTACATGTACTTATGCACATACATAGTTTTTGTTCTTAACTTTTTTTTTTTAGATTCAGTTTGAGTGAAGTTTAAGATATGTGGGATCCCAGACAATGCAAACAACCTCACCTGAACCTGAAAGGCCAGCTCAGCCAGCCAATCAGTTCTTGTCTTGTGAGCCACAACAAGGAGAGGGGCAGCCTAGTGACAACATCGAACTTGGATTAAAAAAGTTACAAAGTTGATTAAAATGTTGGTTAAAGCAGCTCTGGTAGTTCTTTAAACATACTTACCCTATCTTAGTATTACCAGAGGATACAGTTGTCGCTGGTTGTCAAGGAATACCTGCATTGGTCAGGTTTTTTGACATACCAGAGGCCTGTACTATGAAGCAGGATTTGGGCTATGTGAGGTAACTTCAGTACCACAAAGCTGGTTCTCTTTTTACAAGGAAAAATCACTGGTAGGTTAACCTGGGTAGGTTGAACTGGCTTCGTAGTACAGAGGCCTGTACAACGAAGCCAGTTCAAGTTGGTTCTGGTGGATTGTTTGGTTCTTTCTTTCTGGCTTTCTGTACTTGATCCTAGTAGCGTCTGATTTTCTGGCCATAGTGAAAATTATACTTAATTTACAACAACCTTAAATATGTTTTGCAACCTTCATTAAAAAAGGTTACATAATCATGTAATACTTTACATTTTACTTTGATTTTATAGCAATACGCATATTCTGCTAAACTCATCCTTGAATTTAAAAGTTCAGTTTAAAGCCACATTTTGTGCCCCCTCCTCAACTGTGATGTAAGAGCAGAAGAAATTGAGGGTATACATGTAACAGGGGCCTTGTGACTCTTGGAAAGAGGGATTCTAGGTAGTACCAAGGCCTTTGAGGCATCTACATAACCTACCTAAGTGCAGTCCATCTGTTCTCAGGGCACTATTGTCTGTCTTGGAATTGATGTTTTTTGTTTGTTTTGTGCCACTTGTATATGTTTGTTATGCCATATTTTGTTGTCATTGTAATATTTAGTTTTGCTCGATATTATAATTGTCACCTACATTTTGATGAGTGTACTTTACAACTTTTGTTAAGGGTCTTTTTATGCCTCCACGCCGCTGAGAGCTGAGGCTGGAGGCATTATGTTTTTGGATTGGCCGTCAATCTGTCTGTCTGTCACAAACATCCACTTGGAATCAAGATCGAACTGTTAAGAATTTGGTGGTTGACGGTCAAAGGTTGAAGTCACTCTAACTTCACAAAACATATTTTTTAACTCCAGAATTCATACACTAATTATGACAAAATATTACACAACAGGGTAATAGGATATAATGATGAAATTATGATATTTTATATCCAAAAAGGTCAACTTCACTGTGACATCATAATGTTCTGTATAAATACTTTTCTGGCCATTACTCAGTGTCATATCTATCTAGCAAAAGGGGAAACATTTGGTCAGATACTGAATTGGTGACACTAATCTTGGGTTTCCACCTTGAAACAGTGCTGATTGTATAGATCTGTGCTGCCGGGGGGAAGACGTGTGAAGCACCCATGTTCTCACAGACATAGACAAATACTGTAAGTACAACTTGACTGGTTCCTGGAGGCATACAACCGTGAAGCAGTGATTCTAGTTTGTGTATGTTTTGTTTTCATGCTGTATATATTGGTGATTTAAAGTTCTTTACCTTAACTTTTAGCATAAACCTTCACAGGGAGTGTGGATGAAACTAGCCATTGGGCTGAATCTGTCACATCATGGGAATACCTGTCAAATTCTCCCTCCTTGAGTCTCAGAAACATTCTCTTTTTCCACGGCTCCTACATCTATTACACTCTCCTCATCAGTCTCCACCTGCCCAGCAGATGCCCCCTCAGTTTCCTGCCCTTGATCAGCTTCTTTCTGCATGCCTGTCTCTATTTTTCACATTGAACCACATCTGTACCCTTTTCCTTGTTAAACCTCAGTGTCTGTCACTTTCCCTTTTCCCTCTGCCTGATCATCAGTGTTGCTCTGGGGCCGTTCCCGCCTGTTCCTGCCCCTGCTGGTGCCCTGCATCAACTCACCTGAAACAAAGACCATCGAAAGACCACTTCTGCTAACATCAAGAGAATGAATACAAATTTAAGGGGAAAAAGATCTTTAGGGAAAATGAGCAGAGGTGCTGTTACACACAGGGAATGCTTGATGTTTAATGAATGAGGCTAGTGGTCGTGCTAGATATCCTACTGATGTTCCTGAATGCCGTAACCAATGCCAAGACGACAACAAAAACACATGGTTTGGTTTACATAACAAAAGCAGTGGTTATGTTTAGGAAAAACCATAATGGTTTCGGGTAGCGAACATCTAGCTCCTGGGTCAAAGTCCAGGGTTTGTTGGACCCATCCACCACCCCTCCCAGCCACCCTATAGGGACTTTCCAGCTCCTTATATTACAGTGTCACTGACGCCGTCGATTGGTGTATCATTTTGTTGAGACAGGTCCCGTCCAGCTGCGTATCATAACACTTTGAAAGGCTTTAATAGCTTAAACTTTAAAAGTGTATTACATAACTGTCTTTGTCCAACCTTTGGCTCCCCTTACTCCTTCTTATTCTGCACTGGTCAGGCAGCCTGAAAGATGCTGCACCACCCTCTCAGCAGGGAAAGGCATGAATGTACAAGTGTCTTTTCCTGGGCTGAAAATGAAACCTTTAAAGCAAATTTTGTAGCTTTTACATATTAATGGTGACTTATGATGAGAGCAATTGCTGTTGACATTCCAAAATACATGTTACTAATGTTAACTGAGAAATGTAGTGCTATAAAAGGTCAACTTTTCAGAAACTAAGAAAAACATTTTAGCTCGATGGATATTGCTTTTATTCACTCTCAGAAATCACTTCACTTGAAGTAACAGTGAGATGAAAATGTAGAGGCCACATTCAGGGGCAGCTCCCACTTGATAAAAGTATTATCAGATATTACCATTTTTGTTCAGCATGAATGTTCAGAGCTGACCAGAAAGTATTGTTATTTACACTGGAGACTTTAGCAGTGGGTGACTCTCGTTGCGTTGCTGCCCCTATATGCTGCACAAAAACACAGATGTAGTGTGTCTGTCATCACACATATATACTGTAGGTATCTAAAGGTATATTTTTAAACCCAGATTTGGGTTTATTGCTCACTGTAATCCCTCGGGAAGCTAATGAAAATCTCAATTTGAACAAAGGGAAGAAGCCTGACTGAAAGTAAGGCTGGACAAACACTGTGCGACCACTACATCTGACTCTCAGTCAAGCTTTCATATTCTCCTACCTGTAAAAAAGCTCTAAGAATAGCCACTTCAACACACTGGAATAAATAAGTAGACTTTATTAGCTCTTAAAACACTAACCCCTGCTGACTGCGTCCCGATTCCAGTCTGCTTTTAAGCTCTAACCATTATGAGTCCGTCGCATGTTCAGACAGGAGACAAAAATTAGTATACTCAAAAATGTCATTAGTACAGATGAAGAGGAGTTGCTTATGGTTAGCCTGATAATCAATCAATCAATCAATCAATCATTTATTTTTCACATTGAATTATACAAGGTACAACTCCAGTGAAATGTGATCCCGTCAGCGCTTTTAACTTCTGCACGGTAATTTAGTACTTTTTGCATCTTCTTACATTGTTGGGCTGCTGCTTCATGATTGTCCCGTTTTTCTTCTGTTTGTGGAATGACTTAACTGTTACACCAGTACCATGTACACACCTCCTCTCTATCTCTCGCCAGAGTCCTCTGCTCTCTCAGATCAGCATAAAAAAAGAGTCAGCTGGTTGAATGGCAGTGTCCAGGATTTAGCCAAAATTTCAGTAAAGATATTACATTTCAAGTTATCGTATAGGAAACTGATGTGGCACAGAGGTCATCCAATTTTTTTCCCAATGGCTAGAAAAATGCTAGTTCAGCTGGACCCCATCTTCTCCATCTTTTCCTCAATGTTTACTGATGTTTATATTTGCAAACTTTGTCCTGGCTACCTAGCAGCTAGCTGGCAGAAGTCAGCATGAGGAGAGTTTACGCACTTGTGAGTTGTTTTCCTCATCCCGATGAGTGACTTGCAGCCACACACCACCACCATCCAACACCAACCACAAAAAACACCACCAACACTCACAAAATAGACATAAGGGCACAAATTAAGCACATCTTTACCGGAGGTGACAAAGAGGCAACTGGAAGTGTCCAGACTGAAATGCCATTTTGTTTCATATCTTTAATACAGCTTGACATTGTTTTCATAGGGGTATTTGTTTTATATCTTTTTGCCCTAACCAATCAGTGGTTTCTAAAACCATAACAAGAAGAATATACAGCCATGCTAGCAGCTTTATCAGGCTGCACTTAGGCACAGTTGTGTTTTCAGCTAAATGCTAACATCGGCCTACCAACAAGCTCACAATGACAATACTAGGTACACACTACACGATATCAGCCCGATTCTAGAATACCAACACAGCAACCTATGGTGTCGGCATGGATCGTGAACGACAATAATCCATCGTTTCATCTTGTGTAGTGTGTCATAGTTAATAATGCCGACGGACATAAAGTAAGAAAATAAAAAAATAGAGACTACAGACTACAATATAAATGGGCTATTATTTATTATTCCCTCTGTATGTTTATACTTTTACTTTTTATCCACTCTCGTTTGCTTTGATAAAGTTAATGCAACGCGCCGTCATTTCAAACTCAACACTTCCTGTATATGTTTCAAATTAAAAGCCCCTTATAACTTCAGTTGAGAGAATCCCTCATTTTCCAAATAGGCTTTTATTGTGAAACATTTGCAGGAACTTGTTGTGGAGGATTCAGTGACTTGCATGTTTGTGTACGATACTTAAAATGTAGCTCCTGACATCTGGTGGCACTTTTTACGTTACTACAATAACATTTCAGCTGGCTCATGAACAGACACAGTAGACTGATAGATAGACACTTTATTAATCCCGAAGGAAATTAAGGCATCCAGTGGCTTATACAACAGCAACACAACACATCCTCACACAAGTGCAAGTGCAAAAATTAAGTAGTACCAAGTGCAAAATACTGCATCAGAAACGGAATTACAAACTGCTAGAATGACAACAACATCCACAACACAGTATACAGCATAATAATTAACGCATACTAAAAACACAATAAAAGGGCCAGGTCATGCCCAAAGGTCCATTGCACTTCTTTCCTTTAGGTTGGATTTGAAAAGTTGTATGGCCCAGGGAACAAAGGACCTCCTTAGTCTGTCTGTGGAGCACGCCAGTGACAGGAGTCTGCCACTAAACATGCTCCTCAGTTGTGTGAATGCTCTGTGAAGCGGGTGGTGGTCATTCTCCATGATTGTCAGTAGCTTGCTCAGGGACCTTTTCCCCTCCACTGAAGTCTCCACACCAACAACAGTGCCTCACCAGCCTGTCCAGCCATCCAGCATCCTTCTTGCTAATGCTGCCTCCCCAGCATACCACAGCATGGAAGAGCACACTGGCCATGACAGACTGGTAGAACATCAGGAGGAGTTTGCTGCAGATGTTAAAGGCTCTCAACCTCCTCAGGAAATAGAGCCTGCTCTGCCTTTTCCTTTAGAGGGCTTATAATGGATATTTCCATTATGTATTAAATGACAATATGAAACCAATATGAAAATGTGAAAGGGGCCGCTTGTTGTGAAACTTTTAGAGAATTTTCCAACACATTCTCACTCCAACCTGATGTCATCACATATGGACATTTGATCATAGACTTTTCACATTGACCTAACACGTGCAGGGTACCCTGGGTGCATTGGTTGTTGACGTTTTGGGATGCTGTGTCAACTTCAGCCTGTTACATACATTGTGTGTTTTCAAAACACACCTCTGTTTTCACAGTTTGCATACAGTCTCTTTCAAAATCAGCGCACTATGTCGGTACAACACTGCAAATTGACATTTTTTTCCTTCAACAACTAACACGTGATTATGTTGTGCCAACACATGCATGTGGTTGGGTTTAGGCAAGAAAAGCATGTGGTCGGGTTTAGTTCAGAAGAACAGGGTTTTGCTTTACAATTACAGGAAGCGAGCACCAGCCTCCTGGGGGAAATTCGGTGGTTGTAGGACCCACTCACCACCCCTCCCTCCCGCCCTACTCGAACATTTGGCCCCTTAACTTATACTGTTGCCCAGTTGTGTTTCCCCCTGAGCTTCACAGCTTCATAATGAGTTTCAGCTCATTGTTTAGTTTCCTGGCTGCAACTTAACTGTTTTAGTTTACTCTTATTGCTCTCTGCGTTCTGATGAACCCACTGTGCACACAGGAGACAGACACAGTTAGAGACTAGCTGGTGAGCATGGGGAAGCATTTAGCGGCTATAGAGACAGGTATTTCCCTCAGGCGGTGGTGGAGACCAAAAACTACAGCTAAAGAGAGTGAATATTAAACTTAAATTCATCAGGTGGACACAAATGCGACTCCAAATGAAGAATGCTTCTCTGTTACTGCCGGTTGTGTAACAAGTTCACCATGTCATCTTAGAAAGTGATGATATGTCAAGTTGTGTTTGCATTGTCTTTCCACTGCCCCCAAGTGGCCCCAAAAAAAAAAAAGGATTTTAATAAATCCTAAATTAAACATGAATGTCTATACCAAGTTTCATGGCAACCAATTCAATAGTTATCAGGGACATTTTAATCAAAATCACAAGTCATATTTTGTGCTGAAGAAAAGCACCAAAGTCAGTTGGATTCATTCCAAGAATGTTTGCAACAGACCTTAATTTGGAATGAAACATTTGTCAAAAATTTTCAGTCCGAAATGAAATAGTGGATTGATGGATATTGCCATTCCCAGAGAAAAAAACAAAAAGAAAATAATTAAAAAAATAAGGCCTGAGTTGTATTAATCTGTAATTATCCCCATTAACTCTGCCATGTCCAATCACATATTTCCTCAAATATCTGCCTGGGTCAAATAAATCCAAATATACAAAAAATAAACACAACTATCCAGCAGACCTTTAAACGTTGAATGAAACGTCACTCTTTTCCCTCCTCTGTAGATTACAATCTCTTATTTTCTCCACTGTCCCATCCCACTGAATGATTCTTCCCTCCTGAATCACTCTGCTTCCTCCAAAAAATATTCTTCTGTTTGTTTTTTTGTATCTTACACCATCATTTTGAGGTTGAAGAGATACTGTACATGCACTTTTTCACCGAACTTTTGCACTCCTGCTGTGTGTTCTTTGTCGAAGAATTTAAGCTCATTCTGATATTGCGCTCCTTGTAAGCTATTCGTCTGAATGCCCGATTTATAAATGTAACATACAATGGAAACGAGCAGATAAGCTGCAAAATTGTATAATAGCAGGGAGAAGATGAGTGAGAAAGAATGGGAGAATAGGGAGAGGCAGGAATGGAGACAGAAAATATCTTTTAAGTCTGTTTTTGAGAGAGAAGTTTCAAGGTTTTCATTGTCACATACTCAATCGATCTCTAAATTACTAAGTGAAATGCTTGTTTGCCTCCTCTGGAAATGTGCTTGAATTATGATTATAGAAATACAATATGGACAATCATGCAATATATACATCAGGTAGCATGTGCAAAATAAATATGAAATATTTGAAATATGGAATGTTCAATATAATACAGGAGAAGATGGCTGGCAGACAGAGTGAAAGCAAAAAGACCGAAAGGCAGTGACTTGAAAAGGGCTCAGCTTGACTCGGCAGAGCATGTACTGGTGTAGTGGAGCACAAATGAGAAAGATAGAGGATGAGCAGTAGTAGGCAGAGCATGGAGAGAAAGAGGAAAAGGCCTTTAGATTATTGTGAGGGTCAGAGTCTGTTACCAGGAAAGGTGTGTGAGACTCTAGACATGTATGCTAATGCTCAGGTGCTAACCTAATACTGCTTCTTGAAAGCTGATATGATTTTCATATATTGATACACTACTCATTAGCTCTGCCAAATATGTTTTGGAGTAATTTCTGCCTACATTACACTTACTGGCTTTACTGTTTTTCCTATTAGTGGCTTAGAGAGGAAGTAATGAACAAAATGGCTTCACACCAGTGGCCAGGGTCACATGAGTTGTTAGATTTAGGCTACTACATACTTGGTTAAAAAAAATACTTCACCCACAAAATCATCACTTGTGCATCTATTACTCACCACAGGTTACCTTGAATTCATGCAGAAAAATTGGTTTCTCTCACATGCTTTCACAGTGAACAAAGAATTCAAAAAAGGTGAACATTCTTCATATATTAAAGTAAGCAGGGTCCACATTTAACGACAGCAAACAAACATCAAAACATTTATTTACAAACTCTCACAGACATATGATCGATGTCTCATTTATCCAGTTGCATGCTCAATGCTTCCCAAGCACATGCATTTTCAATCAAACATTACAATTTAGTACACATTGGTACAAACACGCTTATGAACAGTTGGGAAGCGTGCCTGGGCATGTGCATGCATTTGATCTCTGCTCAAATGAAGCTCTTGCGTATCCTCAGGGCGCACTACTTGTAGGCGGAAGTGTTTTATATTGTAATGCATGTGTTTGGTAATTATTGAGCATATGACTGAATAAATGAGATTTGAATTATACTGCACAAGTTGTGTAAGAGTTTTTAAACAGATGTTTTAATGTTGTTTATTGCAAACCCAGATCACTACAACTCATGAAGAATGAGTTGGATTCTCTATCACCGTGGAGGCATGTGAAAAAAAACAGTTTTTCTCTAACTAAATACAACCAGATATCTTAATTAAAAAAAAAAAAACTCCTAAAATAAGTTCCGTAAACATTAAATAATCTGATGAATATAAGTCTGTGAAATAATGATGTAAACAGATGGACAAATCAAGTATATACTGCTGCCGTTTTTGATGCCTTAGTCGAGCGGAAACAAGTGCAGAGTGTCACTGTTATCCTATATGAGCCAATATATTGTGTTTTATAATTTGTTTAACTTTGTACAGCTCTTGATGTGTTTTATCACTGTGTGTTAAATGTGTTGTATGTTGTTGTAAAGCACTGTGTCACTGTTAGAAAAAGTGTAAACAAATAACGTGTATAATCATCTTTGTTAATATTTATCTCACATGTCCATTGGCCAAAATTGCCCTTCAGTTACAATCAGGGAATACCCCACACACTTGTAGCTTCTCAGGTGCAATCAATCAATTGATGTGTAGGTAGAGATAGCATAAATCACAGTGCGTGAAAGACGCACAATGGCTAGGGCAAGACCCTCTGGCTAATGATGATGAGTGGCTCATAAGCTGGTTCCAACTGCCAAGTGCAGTACTGTTGGATATCTGCACTGCGTTGGGCCATTGGGCGCGGCGTTACAAAGAAGCACCTGCAGGAACTGAGCTGTGCTGGTTCCCCTTCAAGTGCTGACAATACTGGGGTTTCTGGCCACCGGCACCTTTCCGAGGGAATAGGCTGACAGGTCAGGGATATCATAGCCAACCTTTAGCCGTATTATTATTATTATTATTTTAGACGTGTTAGAAGGTATCACTGGTTTGTCACAGTGGTACATAAAGTTTCCTTCCACAGTGGGTGAACAGGCCAATAAAAAAACACAATTTGCAGCAAAGTCTAGTTTCCCAAATGTAATCGGTGTATTGACTGCACTCATGTTGCTGTAAGGGCACCTAATGAGAATGCATTTGCTTTCATTAATCACAAGCATTTTCATTCTCTAAATGTTCAAATTATATGTGATGCGGACATGTTGCTCACAAATGTAGTGGTTCGGTGGCACGGGTCAACCCATGATTCCTCCATATTGAGACAGCAGTGTGGGGCTCTGACTTGAGACTGGAGCTTTGCGTGATGGCTGGCTTCTGGGTAGGTATAAATAGAATTTTATTTATTCAGCATTTCATCCACAATACCTTGTAATTTTTCTCTACTGCAGAGTCTCATCCATTCACTAATATTGCAGGTGATAGTGGGTATCCTCTCAAATGATGGCTGCTCACCCCTTTCCCCAACCCACAGAGCGCTGAGGAGGTGAATTACAACTTACGCCACGGCCAGGCACACGCTGTTGTGGAGCGGACCATCAAGCTACTGAAGGGCAGATGATGTTGCCTGGATGCCACAGGAGGGAGACTGTTTTACAGGCCCGAAAAGGTCTGCAAAATTGTCAGGGTGTGTGCTGTGTTGCACAATGTGGCACAGCTAAAAAACGTGTCACTACCACCTGACACAGATGTTGTCCCCAACCCCGAGCCCTATCCTCAGGCTTTTGAGCCAAATGCTACTGCTGTGCGCCAGCGTCTAGATGTTATTTGTCACTTAACACAAGAGGTATGTTAAGAAATCATGTGAGTCAAGAAAATCAGATTGCCAAACAGCACTATGGCACAGGAAGGTCCACACCGTATTGCCCATTTGGTGAGTAGTCAGCGCAAAAGGTCCCTCAGTTTTCTGTCTAAATTAATCACTGCAAATGGGATGCACTTTCTTGTGTGCCCACACTACCACTGTTTGGACTAAAAAAAAAAGAATCGTTAAGTGCATGGTGTTTTGTTGGTCAATTTGGTAAATGATAAACCTAAATGTGGGAAAAGGAAATATGAAAAACCCAGTGCTGAGAGAATTAGATAAATGTAGTGAAAGCTGATCTACTGGGTAAAGTTTGCCACCGCAGGAAGTAATTTAGATGGAATACATAGAAAATGCAAACAGACAAATGAGCTACTGATTGAAACAAACACTATTTATTGAACATCATTTTCAGTGTGCAATTTATGTCAGACAATACTGTCTTTATCTCCCGTAACTCCCTGGCAACCTTGTTGATTGACTGTATGGTTTCTGGTTGGATCTGCAGGATTGACTCAGTGGGGACATGTCCGCTGCTGCTGGGTGGCTGAGGTGCACGAGGTGTATGGAGCTTTATCCCTATCTTTATTCAAGAGAGTGGTCTATCAGTTTGAGAGCATTATTTATTGATTTCACGCTCAAAAACCCTGCCCTCGCACTCAAATAGCCTCTGCTTGCACTTGGATCTACTCTGTTTCTGCTCAAACTGTGTGCTTGCACTCAGATACCATGTTGCTCGCACTCAGATACAATGTTGCTCGCACAGACTTCCTGCTCGAGCTTCGGCTTTTCTCCTTGCGCTCAAACTGTTTCTGTGCGCTTGCGGAATTTCTGCTCTCAGATTTCTGCCCTGCGCTTGGATTTTTTTGTGGGCGTGCTCACTTTAGTATTAGAGTGTCCCGTCCGGGCGGGTACTCAAA
Source organism: Epinephelus moara (assembly GCF_006386435.1). Classification (NCBI taxonomy): domain Eukaryota; kingdom Metazoa; phylum Chordata; class Actinopteri; order Perciformes; family Serranidae; genus Epinephelus; species Epinephelus moara. The sequence goes on along the minus strand of NC_065509.1, from coordinate 4,940,276 downwards.
TACCCAAAAGGACAACAGTTGAGGCTGCATCCTAATGTCCACCCTCTAGACTTGTGGACTGAGCTTTCCCAGATTTCAGTTGTAGGTACTGTGACGAGTTCACCATCATCACTTCAAAAAAAAAAAATCTCTTAATGTGGGGACAGCCAAAGGGGCACAGTGCCCTCTAGTGGCTTCAGTGTAAACACTGAATTTTCCACTGGGCTACACATAAGCCAACTTATACCACTTGTGTGTAACCTCAAACAACACAAATGCAATTGACAGAAATGACTGTTCCCTTACACAGCAGTTTTGCATAGTTTTATAAGTGTGATGTACAATAAATTATTTATTTAAAATGCTGGTATGCATCTGTGGCCTTCTCACTTGGGAGATGATAATGAGTTTCTATGTTGACACATAGTTAACTTTAGAGCTGTAACTGCTTCATTTCTTTGGACACAGACCACATCAGTGCACCCTTTGCATAGTGATCTTTTTGTACAAGTGAAAATGAGCAATATTTCTGACATGCAATTGAAAAGATCCATTTTAAAGGCTACTTGTTATGCAGTAATCCTATGAAGATTTTTTTTCCCTCTACCTCTCCTATCCACATCAAATTCCCTGGGTTGTATTTTCATTTGCTACATTTTACATGTAATTGGCAGTTCAATTGCACTATAACACTGCAGGTAAAAGGAACAGTAATGAAAGCCGATTATGCATGAATAGAATTTATCTGTGGTTATACTGTAACGTGTGTACAAACAATGAATGTGTTTATCTTTTCCTTTATGGTACTTAAGTTTATGGTCAGAGATGTAGTTTAGATAATACAGATCATGCCTCTAATTGGGATATAACAACCGCAGGTTGTGAGCATCCCTTTATCTGGAGACATGAAGGATACACAAGGGATCGTCAAACTTTAATTTTATTCATTATTTCTCAATTGGAAAAAAATCCAATTGTCCGACCCACCCCCTCCTCCACAGCAGAAACAGAACAGTTATGATATACATAAATAATATAACAAATTATTTACTTACTCGCTCTTCTTCTCTACTTCATTCTCTAAATAATCCATCAGCCCTTCAAAATTCACGTCATTTTTTGGCAGGTCGGGGCTTTTCTCCCTTGGTCTGTCCCAGACCTAGTGGGAGGCTTTTTTAGTTCTTAGTGCAAAGAGTGACATGTTAGAAATCTCACTGCAGCATTTAAGATGTTAGTATATTCATTCTGTGACAACATATTTACCTTTTATTTCTTTTCAAGGTTCTCCCATTCTTTGAAGGCTTGTTTGGGTGACAACACCCTCAGTGTCCAAATCCTGTTGAACCTGTTAATCAATATTTCAGAGAGGATAGTGAAGAAAATGTTTTGGTCAGAAAGATCATCACTTATACACAGCACTATTAATAGGCTACATGAAAAAAAAAAACATGATTTATGAGTTAGTGGATAATTTTTAAATTAGATAAGTTTTTCAGCATAAAAACATATGTTACATTAAAGTGCTTTAGTTTGTTGACAACTTAATGTTGTTGGTTGAAATCAAAAACATTTTTGAGTAGGATGGAATTTAGATAAATAAGTTTCAAAATGAAATTATTTGACCACAAAATATCACCACAACCTTTGGAAAAATATTAAGCTGGTTCAAGTAAGCTTTTCGAGGTCAAAGCAAATCATGTTGGTTGAACTAAATGTATTGGGTTTGTCAGTTTATAAAAGGCTCATAGGATTTAAGCGGGATTTATACTTCTGTGTCAAATCGTCGCCCCCACAAAATAGTATTTTAAGTTTTGTGTGTGATTTATCCTGGCTTCATATAAGTAGAGGAAATCTCAGCTAGTCGCTGGGCTAGTTATACAATGTAAAATGCCATAGGCTTGTGCTAATATTAGCATGTTGTATTTGTTGAGAAAATCTGTTTAGTATAAGACAGTTGTTTTGTCGGTGAACCTTGTGAGTGTAATGGAGCCGAATTTTGTAACGATACCTTTATTGAATGTTGCTGCTGTTCCTGGCTTCATATGAGTAGAAGAACTCTCAGCTACCCACAAGGCTAATCACTACAATTGATGCTAATAACGTCAGCATGTTGTATTTGTGGGGAAAATGTGTCCAGAAAAAAAAAAAGTTTTGTCTGCGAATGTTGCAAGTTATAATGAAGCCAATTTGTGTACTTGTGTTTGAAATTGTTGCTATTAGGCCATGTTTGATGTTTGTTTTGGGTGTGTTTTGAATCAAGTAAACTTTACAGCATTTTGCAGAAACCCCACCGCCGACTAGTGTTTTGGAGGTAGAACTGCAGAGTGACACAGACACACCACCTTGCAAGTATAAATGCTCGTAATGGTGTAGGCTATGTGCGTAGGCTACGGCGTAGGCTCTTCATAAAGCTGACATACATATATAAATCTGCTTTACTCAATAAGGCCAGAGTTGGAACGACTTGAACAAGATGCATGCATATTATTACCTTAATTTCTTAAAAGTTGAACCAGTGAATTATTTTTCTGTGTAACACTAGAATTGAATTGTTTAATTGGAATAACTGCATTGAAATCTGAATCTGAATAGCTTTATATATGATTAAATATACTGGTTTGGAAGCAAATTCTAATAACTTGAAGCTGAATGTAAAAATGATGAAATTGAATTCAGTTGCTCCAAAACTATATTCGATCTCCCCTGAACGTTAAGATCTCTGTACTTCTAAGTCAAGCAATTGAAATTCAAATATAAGTGATTCAGATTCAGTTTCTACTTGTGCTCATGTTTTTGCCCATATGGCAAACTAATTACATTCACTCCACAATAAACCTAAGCCTTTAGAAAAAAATAAAAATAAAAAAAGCATCTTCTCCAAAGCTTCTTTGGTGGCGTTTCTTTTCTTGATAACATCTTCTTGTTTATCATTGCTTGGTTTTAACAACAGATCCTTTAAAATGATACAACACTTTACACTGAAATGAACAAATCTACAGTTTTTTAGGCTATAGATAGGAAATATGCTATCCCAAATACAAAGTCAGCCTTAAGTTGTTACCGTTAAACAACATGAAATGTATATCATAGTTTGAGCAGTTTACTAATCAGGATAGTCAGATGGAACTTACATTTGTACTTAGTGCCTTCCATGTCCAACACAATACGGCGTTGCACGTGCTCAGTAAGTCAGCATCAATGCAGGCTCGTTGTTGGAGGGTTTTATAACCACCCTCAGTTTATGGTTTGGGATGGCACTCAATATGACGGACCCTCCGCATGAACGGAATGGAGTGGAAGTGAGTGGGAGAGGGTGTAGGGGGTGGTTTGGGAAAGGCCCTGCACCGATGGACAGATGGAAAATGGCAATGATTTGGACAGGGGAACTAGAAATGTGGCTAGAGAGGAGGGGCATGGAGACAAACTATAACACAAAGCTTCACTTCAACATATAAATCTAAGCATTTCTAGTATCTAGCACCCAAAATTGTATTCAATTCAATTCAATTCAACTTTATTTATAAAGCCCAATATCACAAATAACAGTTTGCCTCAGAGGGCTTTACAGCATATGACATCCCTCTGTCCTTTGGACCCTCACAGTGGATAAGGAAAAACTCCCCCCAAAAAACCCTTTAACACTTTATTTTCATTCCTCCTGGTTTTAAGATATCTGTCTCTGAGATTTCTGTGGTCAGAAAATCCACAGGGTGCCTCAGAAAGCAGATTTTACTATCAGATTTACAGACTGTGGAGTAAATTCCTCCCACATCACAACAGAATGATTTATCTGTCAGGTATCTGATATGAAATAGTAATAATAAAAAACATATTGACTGGCTGTGGACTGAGAGGATCCTTCATCAGATCAGAGCTGGACTGGACTGTCTTTCAATAAAGGTGAGCTCATACCAAACATGTTTAGTTCGATCAGCTGGACTGCTGAGAGTGATGCCTTAAGATAACATGAAATAGCCTCAGTGAGATGCCTGGAAATGATTGTTTCTGTCTAAGAGAACTGTGGTGTGCTGAAGTGAAAATGTCATCTGAACAAACTAAATCAAATAACACAAAATCACTACGGTTCATGGGGACAAGGAGATGGATGTTTATATCTGATAGCCAAGTTATTCATACAGGGGGGTTAGGCATCACAAATAAACTGAGGGCACACTGCAAACTGGACTGCTGCTCAGAGCATCACCTGCAACAGCTAAGACAGTTGTAGCCTAAGTCAAACAAAAGCACCCACAAATATAAGGCGTCATTCACTGAGTTTTTACGTAAAACTGTTCCCAAGAAAAGTCTACAACAGATGCATCACATCTTCTTAAACAGCAGAATTATTCGCACCTGTGTTGTTATGATGATGAATTACATTGTCCTTGTGAATTAAAAGTGCATGCCAGTTCATCCTATTCAGCATGGGTAAACACCCTGCAAATCACCATAAAACAGCATGAGACTGCAGGGCCTTGTGCACTCACAGAAAGTGAGGAAGAAGAAGTTGAGAGAATTAAGTCAAAAATGCCAAACCTAAAGTCTGAAGAGAGCAGAGTACACCTCTCTGCCCTTCAACGTGCATACAAGGAAAGCCTGAGGCAGAGAGAGCAAACCTTCCTGTCCTTCCATGTACCTACATGGGAAGCCCAAAGCAGGGAGAGCAGCAGCAAAGACCTGGGAACAAAAAGAAATGACATCGATAAGTCAGACACAGCATGACAAGGAGGAGGTGGGGTGGAGGCCGGTTGCAAAGCAGCTTGCAGAGGAAGCAGCAACAGTAGGCAGGCCAAAGCAGGTTAAATAGGGCGCCCTGAATGAGATTTACCAATTTGTTGCATAGAAAGGAATCATGTGATCTATCAGCTGACTCCCTTTCATCAATCAGCTGCTCCATCAGTTGATTGGCTGTTTGAGATCAGCTGCTGTTGCTGGAATGTGAGCTGAGCTCTACATCGTGTCCTGCCTCAACTAATGCAATGCTTAGTTTTTTGTTGTTGTTTTTTTTTACAGAGAGAGGGAGAGAAGATAATGTGAACTATTTCATGCAATGTTTCTGTAAGTTATTGATAACTTACTTTGAACGCTGCTTCATCACTTTTTTTCTCACCCGCTCAAGCCACCAGTAATGTTTTCTGACGTGATCTATCACTAACCCTATGGGCCCGAATGACGCATAGTGCGTCCAAATTCACACCTGTTCTTCTCTATTGATTTTCTCCGCAACTGTGTGTCATAGCGAGAAACCACGCATATCATGTGAAACAGCGGAATTGTAGCTTTCCGAGAAGACCACTTGTCGGTAGTCCAATGTTTTTACAGCGAAAAAAAATGATAGTTACACTAAAATTATCTATAACAGAGCTTTCATACAGCTTTGCACACACATTACTGTTGGATGGATTACTCGTGAATGCAAGCTCGCACAGAAATACCATGCATATCACATGAAAGCGCAGGAGCAGAGCTTTCCAGTGATACCACACACATCATTGTGCTGTCATCTCATCACGTTGTAAATACAGATTGATTGTCTACAAAATAAAAAGCTGACAAATTTCTTTACAATCCATGATACAGATCTTGTTATCAGTCACTTCATATAGTGAGGAATATCGTATCTTACCACGTCTTAGGCTTGCGTGTGTTTCTCCCTGTCTATCCACATTTGTAGTCCGGCTTTCAAGATGCAAATATCTCCATATTGTCCAGTTGACACTCCATCAAACTT
>NC_065509.1:4914937-4934541 GCF_006386435.1 Epinephelus moara | reverse complement strand
CTGTGAAGTGACAGAATGTCCCAGCATCATGGTTCTTATATTGCCAGATTCCAGAGACTCTCCCCTCTTCATATATGGCAGAATATGTCAACTTCCAACTTGCTATGGTGAGATACATGTAAAAATGTATTTATTATTTATGTATTATGATTTGTTTTTTCATTGATATAAAAATTAATATAAAATACAGGCACATAGAAGGACATGGAATGATGGCAAATCTGGTTAGCTCAGACTGTCCTGAAAATAACAAGATATAGCATGTGTATGTAGCCTTTATAATGACTGTGATATGAGCTTAGAAGTAAAGGCAGTAAAAAAACCAAAAAGGCCCAGGGCCCATAGGGTTAATTATTAGATGGCATAATTGCCAATTAACATAACCGATGTGAATTGAGGAGTTAGTATAGTGTTTATTTTACAAGACCGTGATGCTTTTTGTAAATTAATCAAAATAAATATATGTTAATCACAAAACATTTTAGCTGACTTTTTGTCATATTGTTTTCTCTTTGTTTTTTTTTATCTTTAAACTAACCCAGTTAGGCTGATTTATGTATCAGAAATTAGAATCAAGGTGACAGGTTGTATAAAAATTATACATTTAGACAGCTAATGAACTCCAGAAATCCATTCACTCCATTCACTCAACAGCTCCACCGTCCACAGTCAGACACACATTCTACTGCCAAATTATTTTTGGCACAAACATCCTCTTAGACTCAGTGTTAAACTGATTATAATGACTACTTAGGCCGCTGCTGTTCAGCGGCTAACAAGCAGAGCTAACTGCTAACAGCCACCGCTGCAACTAACAAACTCCACAAATCCATTCAGCAGCTCCACCATCCACAGTCAGATACACACGGCTGCTTATTTACTGATGCTGCTCAGATGTAAGTGTTATTGCTGACTAGTAAAACATCCTGGATCAGACCAGTGGCGGCTGGTCAATAGAGGGTGCTAGGGCACCGCCCCACCACTCTCCCCACATTTAAAAAATAAAAATACTTTGCAATATATATAAATTTTTCAGATGAGTAAGATAAATATGATATAGTTAGTGAGTAAAATGTGTCATCTGCAATAAAAATGTAGATTAAAAATGTTCTACGTTGTATAAAGTTACTGATTGGTCACGTGTTTCCTCCCTGGGGCGCAAGAATCTTTGCTCATAGACTCTCGATGTAAGTTGTACATGCGCAGTTCGCTCCTCTTCAATACAAGAGATAGGAGCTGTCGGGGCGCAGGAGAGCTGCGCCCAAAGCTGAATGCAGCTGATTTACATCCCACCCAATTGCCAGCGGGATGACGTCATAGCCGTCTGTCATGAAGTATGGAGGGACAAGTTTGAGTTTGAGAGAGAGTTGGCGACGGAGAATGAGATGGAGATGGAGAAAGAGAAAGCGAATATGGTGAAGTCTTTAAAAACAACACCATTTGAGAGGAGGATGTTGCAGGAGAAGCTGGAAGTGAAAGAGCTTGGACCTGATCAGCTGGACATCACGAGTCAGCAGTCAACAGACAAAGGGAGACAATACACTCTGTCATTTTCCAGGACGTGGTTTAGCAAGAAGGCTTTGCTAACTGCATGTAGCAAGCCTAATGTTTTATTCTGCTTTCCCTGCCTCCTTTTTCAAACAACAGGATCAGACCCAGCATGGATTCAGACAGGTATGACTGATTTAAAGCACTTTTCAGAAAAAGCAAAGAAGCATGAACAAACTAGGATCCACATGGAAAATGCAATGCGACTAGCCATGTTTGGGAGAGTAAACATTTCTGCTCAGCTTGATGAAGGCTACAGGATAGGGATCCGTAAGCATGATGCGGAGGGTGATGAAAACAGTCACATCCTATCTAAAATAACAGACTGTGTCAAGTTCTGTGGTGCATTCGAGCTAGCCCTGCGTGGCCATGATGAAAGTGAAAGCTCAGAAAATCCTGGTGTTTTTAGAGGATTGCTGGATTTTGTAGCATCACTAGATGCAGTTCTACACGAGCACCTGGAGACTGCTATTGTGTTTAAGGGAACATCTAAGACTGTACAGAATGAACTCCTTGACTGCATGCTTTCAGTTTTGAGAGAGTACATCATTGAAGAAATCAGGAGTGCAGACTTTGTCTCCATCCAGGCTGATGAAACAAAGGACATTTCCACTTACTGTCAGCTGGTGCTTGTGATCCGCTACACTGACGAAGCCAATGATGTGCAAGAGAGGTTTTTTGAGTTCATACCTCTCCGAAGTGCCACAGCTGATTCCATTGCCACAGCACTTCTGGATAGGTTGAGCTCCATTCTCCCTGATGACCAGAAGAGCAAGCTCATTTCCCAGGCATATGATGGTGCAAGTGTCATGAGAGGAGCCACAGGTGGTGTGCAGAAGAAGGTGCAAGATGTGTATGTGAATGCACACTATGTCTACTGCTTAGGGTGACCATATTTTGATTTCCAAAAAAGAGGACACTTGGCGGCAGTAGCTCAGTCCTTAGGGACTTGGGTTGGGAACCGGAGGGTCGCCTGTTCAAGTCCCCGTCCGGACCAAAAAATATAGAGCGTGGACTGGTAGCTGGAGAGGTGTCAGTTCACCTCCTGGGCACTGCCGAGGTGCCCCTGAGCAAGGCACCGAACCCCCCCGACCGCTCGGAGCGCCTGTCATGGGCAGCCCACTCTGACATCTCTCCACTTAGTGCATGTATAGGTCCAGTTTGTACATGTGTGTGTTTGGACCTGTGTGTAATTGACAAACAGAGTGAAAAATTGAATTTCCCCTCGGGGATTAATAAAGTATATAAAATTAAATTAAAAATGTGCAAGAGAGGTTTTTTGAGTTCATACCTCTCCGAAGTGCCACAGCTGATTCCATTGCCACAGCACTTCTGGATAGGTTGAGCTCCATTCTCCCTGATGACCAGAAGAGCAAGCTCATTTCCCAGGCATATGATGGTGCAAGTGTCATGAGAGGAGCCAGAGGTGGTGTGCAGAAGAAGGTGCAAGATGTGTATGTGAATGCACACTATGTCCACTGCTTAGGGTGACCATATTTTGATTTCCAAAAAAGAGGACACTCGGCCAGCCACGACATAGCCTACTTAAATGATACTCGCAGTTTACTCAAAGATGCCTTATCATTTTAATATATTTAAAATTTATATGTATGGATAGAAAATTCAGTTATATTACAAAATAATATCTCTCAAAGACAGAAATTCAGATAGGCCCCAATAGGGGACACATACACACACTAGAGTGTGGCGATCCGAGCCCGACGGTACCCGACGGGTCGGGCCGGGTTTGGTCAAAAATGTAGCTATAAATTGTATTCGGGCTCGGGTCGGATTCGGTCAGCTTTCAGTGAAAATGTAGTGTAAAAATAAATAAAATCCTATTGTCTGTCCTGTTTATTGCTTGGGGACTGTTATTTACGTGACAACACCTAAACACAACACACACACACATTGGCTGTTTGTTTCTACTTCTCTCCTCGCTGGAAGCCTCAGACCTTCCACCGCCCGCCTCCGCCTTGATTAAACGCTGAAAATAAAATAAAAGAGGGAGACAAGTTTTATTTTTGTCATTAAAGTTTTTATTTCTTTAAACATAACATATATAAACAGACAGTATTACCTTTAGTTACATGACATCCAAAGGCCCGTGATAAATACTTATAGTATACAGAACAACCAAAATAGACAGTCAACCATTATACTGATATCAATGCAGCCAGTTAGATCATCACAGTGTCACAGCAGTGTTACAAGCAAGAAAGCAGTCCCATGACCTCTTAAAGTTCTCAGTATCATCATTGATCTTAGCCAACAATGATTCCATCCATTTTTTAATATCTGGAGAGGATGTACTTTTCCACAATCTGAGGATCATCCGGGCAGCTGTGACTACCCCTACCTTTATCACTGCAAGGTCGTATTTTGATATATTGGGTAGCTCTGTTTGGTCCCCCAGTAGGCATAATCTTGGCGATATGGGTATCGTTGAACCCACCCACTCCCCTATGTATTTTAGTACCTTTCCCCAGAATGGGTTAACAAGTTTACATTCCCACATTGCATGTAAAAAATGTTCCTGTTTGTGTCTGGCATTTCCAGCATAGGTTATAAACCATTAAACCCATTCTGTGGAGCTTTGAAGGGGTAAAATAAAACCTATGTATTATCCTATACTGAGTAAATTCCCCCCTAGCCTCCTTTATATATTTCCCAGTATTTGATAATATTTTTAGCCAGACCTCATCACTCAGGTCACACCCAAGGTCCTTCTGCCAGATGGTCCTAAGATTTTTACAAATATCTTTTTGTAATCCACCAAAGATTTTGTAAAACACAGCTGCCCTGTGTGCTATACAAGGCAGTTCCAGAAATTCCATCACTGGACTCTTGTCCTGAATAAATTGGCCCTTAGTTATACAGTTTCTAATCTGTAAATACTTCCAAAAATTATCTTTACTTTCCAAATTATATTTTTGCTTAAGTTCAGAAAAAGAAATAAACACTCCGTCCGTATAGGTCACCTATCTTGTGTATCCCTTTTATAAGCCATTCCTTCCAATAGACAGTCCTTTTCCCGATCCGTATGGCAGGGTTGTGCCATATAGAGGCATATGATTGTCTTAAGTGCAACACACCACACATCCTGTGTACTTCTCTCCAGACTGCCTTAGAATGAGGCAGTACAGGGTTTGAAAAGCAATCCTGTCCGTTAGTAGTTGAACCATGTGAAAGCACGTCCAAAGGCTTGAAGGGACTTACAAGCTCCTGTTCGATTTTAATCCAACTCAGTTCTGGTTCAATTCCCTTCCAGTGCTTAGTCAATCTGGACATTTCAAATGCCAGATTGTATAGCCTAACATTGGGTAGAGCCATCCCTCCTATGTTCCTTGGTGACCACATTTTCTTTAAATTGATCCTTGGTTTCTTCTTGTCCCACAAAAAGTCTTTGATAATCCTGTCAAATTGTTTAAACAATTGTGGTGATATGCTAACAGGCAACATCTTGGAAATGTAATTGAATTGTGGGGCAACCACCATTTTTATCACATAATTTTTTCCCCATAGAGTAAGCTTCAATTTTCCCCATTTGTCCAGATTCATTTTTATCTTTTGAAGGAGAGGTTCCATATTTGACAGCATTACTTCATCTAAATTTGGATTTAATTGAATGCCCAGATATTTCATACCTGAAGGCATCCATTTGAAATTAAATGAAGTGACATAGCTGGAGTGGCATGTATTTGATAAGGCATACACTCCGATTTATGCCAGTTTAACCTGACAATTTAGAATATGAGTCAATGCATTCCAATAGCACCAGCAGAGAGGAGGCAGGATCTGCTATCACTGCCAAAACACCCTTAATTCTTACATTAGCTCTAATTGCTGAAGCCAGTGGTTCTAGCACTACCATGAAAAGCAGTGGGGAGAGCGCAGCCCTGCCTCGTCCCCGTAGAAAGGCAGAAAAAATTTGAAATCAGCCCATTTGTGAGAACAACTGCTCTCGGATTGGAATAGAGTATTTTAACCCAATTACAGAAGCCAGGCCCGAATCCAAATTTTGAAAGAGCTAGCATGAGAAACCTCCACTCCACCCGGTCAAAAGCTTAACCGGTACCGGGTTAGAGCGATTCATATATGTGAGATGCATAAGTCTTCATATATTATCAACTGAGGACCTGTTTTTAATAAAACCCACTTGATCACCGCTTATGATGTTGGGTAATACCTTCTCTAAACGTGACGCAAGTGTCTTTGTCAGAATTTTAAGATACACCCCAAGTAGACTCCCGGGTCTGAAATTAGATGGGTCTGATGTATCTCTGTCCTTTTTAGGGATAAGAGAAATTAGTGCATCATTAAATGTACCAGGCAGAGTACCTGTTTCAAATGATTCCAAATACACCTTAAGTAATATGGGGGCCAGAATGTCAACATATTTCTTATAATATTCAACCAGGAAACCATCCAGACCTGGTGACTTCCCGGTTTTCATTGATAGAATAGTAGCTCTAATCTCTTCTTCTGTTATAGGAGCATCCAGTTTTTCTATTTGCTCACTAGAGATAGTGGGCAGATTAAGATCTGAGAAAAATGTCTCCACTTCTTCTGTGTCAGGTGCATAGGTAGATGTGTAGAGATCTTTGTAAAATTTTTCAAAAACCTCATTAATTTCCTTTGATGAAGTTACTACCTCATTGCCCCTCTTAATCATTGGTATGTTATTAGCGCTATCCTGTTGCTTCAATTGTCTAGCTAGAATTCTGCCATTTTTTTCACCCCCTTCATAAAAATTGGTTTTAAGCCTGAATAAGGCGTATTCTGCTTTTTTATTATATATGTCATGTAACTGGTATTTCAGATTGCAAATGGTTCGGTATAAGTGATCTGAATAATGCATTGCCAAATCCTTCTCTAGCTTACGTATCTCTTGGTCTAATCTTTATTCCTTCTTTGCATTTTCTTTTTTCACTTTTGAGGAGTGGGCAATAATTTTCCCTCTTATAAATGCCTTAGATGCTTTCCAAACAGAGGATATTCTTTAAGTGGAGCCAATATTAATTTCAAAGAAGGATTTAAGGTCCGCTGACAATGTGTCACTAAATGATTTATCTTGCAACAGCATAGTATTGAGCCTCCAACGACCCCTTTTTACCTTATCTGCATTCAGGTCAATGTGCACCTCCACTGTACCATGGTCACTGAGGGCAATGGTACCTATCTCACAATCCACAACTGAGTCTACTAAAGTGTTTGATATCAAGAAAAAAATCAATTCTTGAATGTGACTTGTGGCAGTGAGAATAAAAGGTGTATTCTCTCTCACGTGGATTCACTAACCTCCATATATCCACTAAACTCATATCCTCTACCAGCATCTTAATTGAAGCTCTGTCTTTAGGTGAAGATTTGCCACTGGATCTGCTCTTATCAATCATCCCATCCATTACCTGGTTGAAATCACCTGCCATTATAACCTGGCCCTCCATATTCCCTACCACTCTACTAACTTCATGAAAAAAAATCAGGCTCCTCCTTGTTTGGTGCATATGAATTGCATAGCACTATTAATCCCATTAATCAAGGCTTCAATACAAATAAGTCGTCCTTCCATATCATTATGTTGTTTCAGCATGACAAAGCTTAGATTTTTATTTAGGAGAATCATCACCCCATTCTTTTTGCTTGAGTAGGAGCTATGAAAAACTTTCCCTACCCAACCTTTTTTGAATTTCACTGCTTCCTCATCCCCTATTACATGCGACTCCTGAATAAATGCTGTATCTGTATTTTTGGCTTTCAAATATGCCAAAACCTTCCTCCTTTTAATTTGGTTTCCACATCCATTAATATTCCATGATATTATATTAATGTACCTGTTAGCCATACTTTTCAAGCTTGTAAGAGTACTGTGGTTGTGACTGCCATTTACTCATCATAGCGTTAATTTTATTAACAAACATATTCTTCAAGTTATCCAAAACATTATCAGGCCTACTCAGATATACTGTCTTAGTGTAAAAATCAAACATAAACAAAAAACAGAAAACACAAAAACCCTCAAGCAAAGCAACACAGAACATGGTGCTGCTAAGCCATCCCCTCCCGTCCTGACTGAACATGGACTAAACTAAACAAACTTCACTCGGTCCGTGAGGTGCGTTGGCGGTTACCTAGGCAACACAACCCTCTCGGCCCTCAACAAACCCATCAAAAAAGTTACCTTACTTCCAAAGATTCACATACACCTCGCCATTTTTCAGTATTGAGTCCCATGGTCCTCTATTTAGCATCTTGCATGAGCCTCTCCGCCTCCTTGCTGTCTCGAAATGTTTTCTTTTGTCCTTTCCATGTAAAGATAAGTGTTGCAGGGTACACCAGCTGGTGCCTCACGTTAAGCTCATGCAAACATCTCTTCACGGGAATAAACGCCTTTCTTTTCTCCGCCAGCTCTCTCGTCAGATCCTCAAAGAAAGACAGCTTACAGCCCTCCCACTCGATTCCGCGTTTCTCCTTAGCCACCTGTAGCACCTTGTCTCGGGCTGATGAACGTATGAAGCGCATCATTATGGTCCTCGGCGGTTGATCCGGGTTTGGCATGGGGGCGAGAGAGCGATGGGCACGTTCAATCTCGAATTCGTTACCGGTGAGACGGAGCCCCTCGGAAATAATCCTCTCCACATACTGTATCATTTTGCCCGTCTCCTCTTTGCCTTCTTTCAGTCCCACCATCCTAACATTATTCCTCCTGCTCCGGTTTTCGAGGTCCTCCACCCCTGCCCACAGCATTTCCAGTCTCTTGTCACATTTATCCACATTTTTCTCCATCTCTGCATTTGTGTCCTCTATGTCCGATATCTGTTGTTCTACCTCTCCAAGTCTTATCTGGATGTTCTCCACCGAGTCTTTGAGCTCCTTCGTTGTCTCCTTAATTGAGACCACATCCACTGCCACCACCTGTAGAGTGGCGTTCATCTTTCGTATTTCCTCAAACATGTTTCCATCGTCATTCTTCCTTCCAGCGGTAGTATCATCGGTTTTGGGTTTATTTGGCGGAGGGTTTCTTTCTGACGTCTCCACCGGCGAAACGCTCTCAGGCGGCAGGCTGCTTTTCGTAGCTAGCTTGCTTCTCGTCGACGTACCTTTGAAAAAGTTTGCTCTGCTATTGTTTGCCATTTCTCCGTGAGGCTGCAAGTTGTCGGTTGGATACTGATACTAACACCACTTTAATAGAGGACACTGATATTCTGCCAGAAAGCGAAGTGTATGTTTCCAAATTTATGTAATTAACTGATGGTTGTCAGGAGCTCTCCTAGTGTGCTGCCTCTTTCCCGGCGGTCCCACGTGACTCCCGGAGACAAGTTTTATTAAGATTTTATCTTATTTTGTTATATTTCTCCCTCTCCCCTCACTGGAAGCCTCAGACCTCCCGCCACCCGCGTCCGTCTCAAACACGGAGGTCTCCCTCTCCGCTGAGCACCCACGGCGCACGCCCGGCCTGTTAAATAGCCTGTAACCATAACAACTGTGTGACACAAACTCAGTGCTTTAGTCATTAAATAATGTCGGGCTCGGTTCGGTTTCGGACATAACAAAACAGAGTGACTGTCGGGTTCGGACAGAAATATGCGGCCCGGGCCGCACTCTAACACACACACACACACACACACACACACACAAGGAAAACCGGACATTATCATCATTTATAAACACCCCCCGGACGCCCTGGACAGGACGTGAAAAGTGGACATGTCCGGGCAAAAGAAGACGTTTGGTCAGCCTATCACTGCTATGCTCACCAACTCAACCTAATCATGCAGCAGGTGACCTCTCACATCCCAAGAGTTAGTCAATTCTTTGACCTGGCTGGATTCTCAGGCTTTTTTTGAAGATCTCCCAAGAGAACCAGCATGCTTGATAGAGTGGTGGCACACAGACTCCCAAGAGCAAGCACAGTAAAATGGAACTTCCATAGCGGTGCTGTGAACACTGTGTTTAAGCACAAAGATGACCTCCTCCAGTGTTTCGAAACCATCAGGGATTCTGAAGGGTTTGATCCTACCACTGTATGAGAAGCTGGGGGGTTTGTGAGGCTGCTGGAGGATAATACTTTCAGCTTCTTCCTGAAACTGTTCCATCACATCATGCCTCATGTGGACATTCTCTACAGCCAGCTCCAGAAGAGAGACCTGAGAGACCATTGACTCAGTCTTTGTCCAGGGAATCATGCAGCAGTTCACAGACAACATACAAAAGATCAGGTAAATTAATATGTATGTTGTGCTGTTTGATACTGATTACTGATACTGTGTTAATCTCTATGATGCTTGAACAACTTAACTTTTCTTGTTATTGTACCTGGCAACTAAAGCTTAACTTTTCTCTTCTGGTTCTGCTCAGAGATTCCATCCCTACTGTCTGTGGAGAACATTGTGGCAGTGAATCTCAGCAGCAGCTGGCCAAGAGACGCCGCACCCTGGGCCCAGGTGAACTTCAGAGGACAGCTACAGAGGTGAGATAGAAGCTAAATGTGTGCTGTTGGTCTTTTACAATGTCTTTAATCATAGTAGTGCTGTATTGTGCAGAAAAGTGGGGACACGCCTTAGAATAGGCCCTGTATAATATAATAGTCTAGTTTTATAGAGGCAGGCTGCTGGACCCGGAAACTCTACAGCCTTCTTCAGGCTCTTACAACCCCCCAGAAACGCCCAGAATGATTTGAGTGTAACATAGGACATAGGACTATATTTCACTATATCACTATATTCTTTCATGATTAGTGCATTGTTTCACACTATGTTTTGCAAAGTCTCGGGCTTAAGAGGTTAATTTGCATTGTCCCTATTAAATAATACATTCATAAAATAAATTGTTTTTATATATTATTATTATTAGATCATATTGTAAAGCTGACTTATATCCATCTCCATATTTATATCCATATTTTTAGGTTTGTGACACTATCTTGGGCCATGCAAAAGAGAGGTTCTCCTTCACCAAGCACCTGATCAGTGCTACACAGCTGCAGGCAGACAAATTCCAGCAGTACAACAGCCAGTTCCCTGAAGCAGCACTGAACACCACCATACCCACTGCTGAACAAGAGCAAGCTGAAAACTGAACCGTCTCTCATCTACAGCAATGATGGGTTCAAGAACAGCAGTGGTGCTGTAGCTCTGTACCAGCTCTTCATACAGAACAATCTTCAGGACACCTTCTCAGAGACTGTGGCTCTGCTGAAGATCCTCATCACAACTCCTATGACTACAGCTGAATCTGAGAGGTGCCTCTCAACACTGAAGAGAATCAAGACCTTCCTCAGGAACACAATGTCACAGGATCGTCTCAATGCATTGGCCATGCTCTCTATGGAGAAGAAACTTGTCAAAACCATCCCTGACTTTAACCATAGAGTCACTGAGAAATTTGCATCTCTCAAGGAGAGAAGGGCAAAATTTACATACAAAAAGTAAAACACCACACTACATGTCATTATATTTCTTTTTGGCATTAAATACACTGGTGTGATACATATTTTCTTGATTTTTGGTATCTGTATATTTGGAGTTTGGTATAGCCCCCCACCCCCCGGAGAAAATTACACCAGCTGCCACTGGATCAGACTAGCATTTAAGATAATTACAAGCACGGCAGTTCTTGGCTTTCAGTGTCTGATAGTCCACCACAAACATTTTTGTCATGTCTCATCAACAAAAATGAAACATAGATTTCGTCTTAGGTTTTTATTAGCAAGATCTGTTAGCTCATCATCGTCTCATTGTCAGCGTGGAAAAAAGGCCATTGACGGAAAATTCTGGTCATAGTTTTCATCAACAAATTTAATACTGTTTATGACATTGCCACCCATTTAATACACTGTAATCATCATTACACACTCCAATAAATGAGAGCAGAAAGGACAAACAGTCAAAAATGGGGTTTGCTGTGTTTTTAGTACAGCAATTTGATTGCAAAAAAAAAAAAGTCAACCGGGTGGGTTTCAATGAGAAGTTTTCCAACTTTTTGGATTCTTCCTTCACTGGAGGCATGTGCGAGATACAAAATTTTCTTGATAAACAAATGGTCATTTAGGGGGTTGAGTATTCCTTTTTACACTGGGCCTCAAGAGGTCGGAGTGAGAATGTGTTGGACGTTTACATAAATGTGACTGTGGGACAGGTTAGGACCACAAGACAAGGTAAAAATGGAGGACCTACTTTTTAATTTGATTTTAATGTTTTACATTTTCAGATTAATTAGCACTTAGTCAAATGACCAAAATCCAACTGACATCAGTGAACCTGGAGGTTTTAGGGGTTTGGGGCTCAGTTGCCTACTTGGCCTAGCTGGAAATCCTTGAGCCCATTTGATATTATATTACACTTGCGAATATCTTGTCTATATATTCAGTAGATACTCTTGAAATCCTAGCGGTAAATGATGAATGATCACATTCAGGGACTATAATCCACAGAAGATGGTTTATTGCGGTGAAACGGCGGTCCAGTGTAAGTGTGGATATGCTTATTTTGGATGCTTACACGTGCAGACTTCTCACCACATTCTTTACCCAGATTGCAAAAGAGGTGAACTGTGTATTAGCGACGGTCATTCTACGGAGCCTTGTAATTCGTCACAGAAATCACCCTTCATGCAAGATTAATTTCCCGCTGAAGACCCATGCTATGAAAGGTTATAAATTGACTTTAATATTAACTAGCCTTGCCTTAAGGATACAAAGCTCATTCTAGTTGGTACACTTTCCCATTTTTCCCCCTCTCACTCTATCTCACGCTTCCTTTTTTTCTCTGTCTCTCGCCCTCTCTTCCCTCTCTGAGCATGCATCACAGGCGTGCAGGCATTAATGTAATAGAATGTGATAACAAATCCAAATTATACTGCAGAAAAAGTGCTTTCATTTGTCTAACAGTCGCTGAGCGGGAGCTCCAAAATGGGGCTTTAGTAAAAGTAAAGAGATTTTTTTCTGTGTGTGTGTGTGTGTGTGTGTGTGTGTGTGTGTGTGTGTGTGTGTGTGTGTGTGTGTGTGTGAAAAATAGATCATTATGAAAATCCATGTGTAGCATTTTCCCTCCGAGTAGATTTATAATTTTGTGTCCCCTCTGTCAGACGTTATTGCCTCAAACAAAGACAAAAGAGGATGCATAAGAATGAGGAAGGTTTTTTTTCCCCCTCTCTTTGACTGTCAGGACTTAAAATATATTTCTGCGCTGTCTGTTCTTGCTCTACGTGTGGTGAAAGTCTATCACTTCTTCTCTGAGCTTCTGAATGGCTTCTGCTTGGAGTAAATACGGATCTCCGTTATGATTTTTGAAGCCTCTTTATGTGTCTCCCTTGACGGAGAACATCAGCCGACTGGAACTCCAAATCCATCCCTGTGTGTGAAAAATGATTAGAGAAAATGAACTTACAATGCATTTCATCACTTTCATGCTCTCTCTGCCTACTTGGCTGGGGTCCTGTAGTCAAAGCCTGCAGAATACCTGGAGTTTCTCCTTGAGCATAGATGCAGAACAATCAGACGAAAGCAAATAGTGAGGCAGAGCGGGAACTCTGAAGTGGGGCTAAACTTGTGTGTGGAACCTGATGTGGATTAAATTGGTCGAAAGATTTTAAGATGTGGAGCTTAGCCCTATTTGCAGTAAAATACTTGCTCAAACACACTCATACGCTCATGTAAACATTCAAATCCAATCAGTGTGCCAATATTAAAAAGCTATTGTAGCTCATCTGACTGGCAAAGTGTTTTTCTTTCCTGCTGTCATTTGTCAGGCTGATGGGAACACAGGAAGGAGGCATTGTTGCCATTCATCCACAGCAACTCTTATTGGCTCGTCAGCATGATAACAGCAAGTCTTCTACTACCTGTATAGACAAATGAATCACACTGCTGGGTGGCTAAGCACTGCAGCAATACTCTCATTTTGTTTTCTTCCCGACAAGTTATGAAGCACAGATGTACAGTTTTTGGGCCACCTAATGGCAGCAGAAATGTTTCTATGGCTAACGTGCTTTTTTTTTTTTTTTTTTTTTTTACACACGGAACAATGTAAACATTCATCTGAAGTTGTGTTGTGTCCACTTGCTGAATGTAAGTCCAATATTTACGCTCTTTCAGCTCTGTTTTTGGTCTCCACCAACTCCTGAGAAAAGTATCTGGCTCTTTAGGTTCTCGACCTGATTGTTAATAGATTGTTTCTTTTTTTGTATATTTTTTTTACAGTCTGTTTTATATAGGGGCTTATGAGAAGCAGAAGAAGTAGAAGAAGAAGAAGAAAAGAAAAAGAAAAAAGTAAAAGAAGAAAAGAGGTGTCATACGAATCATATGGAAGGGATAGTGGATGGCGTGTCGCTTACATGAGATGCTCATATACTTAAATTTCAAAGATGAAAACTGATGCCAAAATTGTTAATTACATCTAATGTTCCTACAGATTTCTATTTTTCTAGTTATGCAATTATATTCTATTTTATTTCCTTTGGCAAATACCCCACATGTTAAGGAAAATAGTTTGACATAAATGCTTGTACAGTTTCTTGCACAGAGTGACGTGAGGATAACATTTTTGTGTTTTAAGTACAAAGATGGAGTCAGGATGGGGTTAACTTGGCTTAGCATAAAAGCATTACAAACTGAGGGAAAACAATTAGGTTGGCTCTGTCCAGAGTTTAAAATTAAACCTACCAACACTTCAAAATAATAATTTGCAATTTTACTGAAAGTTAGCCAGATGAGATTTCCTGGTCTTGTTATCATTCATTGCCATTCATATACTTGTAACAGAGACTAAGCTGTCAATCTTAATTTACTTCAGGTTCAGATTCCTGGCCACACCAACACAGTGAGAAGGACACAAAAATGTTTATAAAAAATATTTTTTTATTTTTCTACCTTTTTAAAATGCACTTAATTTAATAAACGAGTTCCTTTAAAATGAATCAGAATAAAACACTACCCAGCTAATTAATCAAAAGGTAAATCAGTTCACCGAAGTGATGGATTCTGAGATACCAAACAGTGCAGTCCACTGAAGTCCCAGAGCCGCTCTGCGTTTTCCCTTGCACACGTCACCAAGGAGAACCTGCTTCAGCGAGGCTGTCGATGCAGTCCAATCCGCAGAATCCAGCGCCGGGACTTCTGCTTAGCCGATCTGCCGCTGTCAGAGGAGAAGAGCAAGATCAGTGGCCAGCCTGCCTCGTAGCTGGCAAATTCAAATAAGCACTGGCAATGCTGGTGACATTTGTAAGACAGTTCGTGAAAGACAGGTAAACACATAAGTCCACTGTGACACAGCAAACAGTTCAGTCCATTGTCCATCGCGTTCATAGCGCACAGCACGTCAATTTAACAATTATACAAAATTTACAATACCTTAAAACAACAAGTGGCATAAATGACGTTTACCATAAATCACACTGCTTAAACAAGAAAGCGACACTCTGCATTGTATGACATACTTTCTCCATTAATCAACATCAAAGCCACTGTATATGGTCTATAATTGTGGTCAGTTAAAAAAGAAAAACGTAAATTAGCAGGTTAGATTTAAAAATGAAACACTGAGTTCCTCCTAGTAGAAATATTCCTGACAGTCTGGTTTCAGTCGCTCATATTAAATTGAAATCAACACATCTGATTTCCTCCTCATTCATAGGAGAGAAAATTGACTTTTCACTTTAGAAAGGAGAGTAAATGTAAAAAAAATTATGTCAGAGAAATACAGTTAGATGTAGGTTCATTTATTGCATTGATAGTTATATGATATTATGGCAGAACAGGCTCTGCTCCTGAGGGTGATGCCCACTGAATCCAAGCAGCAGCAAGAGGCTCAGCAGGGAGTGTAATAAAGCCCTTGGGGCTCTACAGAGGCCAGCAGACACGCATCACTCAGATACATGGAATACACTGATTTGACCGAACATGACTTGTTTCAGTGTAACTGCTGATTATAACTGAGTGCTATGTTTGCTTTTTTTTTTTTTTAAGTTCTCCAAATTAAATGACAAAATACAGAATTTGTCCATGTTGTCTAGAATGACACATAGAAGAGGAGAGATATGCTTTTCCATCTGATGCCCTTATCATCAGGAAAACACCATTTGTCTTTGCCTACAAAACTGTTCACAAAAATGAAAAATAAATCTGTTTCATAATGTGACAGCGCTATGGTTCAAGGGGAACTAATGTTTTTTTCAACATGGGCCCTATCTTCCGATCTACTTTTGTCTAAATGAGTGATAGGATGTTCAATATTTGACATTTCTCCAGTACGAAGCTAGGGCTGACCTGCCTGCAGCCCGTGAGCGCGCGCTATATTAAATAATAGGATAGGCTCAGATTGTTAGTATAATTATCCCACAACATAACGGAAAGGAGAAATGAACGTCTGTGTTTACCTTTAGCTGGATTCAGACATGTTCCTCTGCCTGTGCTGCTCCCTCTCTCTCCTCGTCCACTCTTCAGTTTCAATGAGCTCTGTATCCGTGTACATCCGTGTACGTCCGTGTACTCCGTGTACTCCGTGTTCAAATAAATACGGGCGGTCATCAAATTCAAATGGCTCATCCAGATCCAGTTGGTCAAAATCAGGTAAAAATTCAGCCATGACTACTCCAAAGAGAGTAACTCCTCACGTTTGTAAGGTCACTCCAGCGGTTACTTCCTGCAACAACTCAAATCTCGCGAGACGTGAGATTTCTGAGTTTGAACGATGCTGTGCTTTAGCCAATCACAATGGAGGGGGCGTGGCCGAGACATGCAGGTGTCCCCAGGAAATGTGTACCTACAAGAAACAGCAAGCTCCACGTCCATAACGACCGCTCCAGTAATGCCGTCTCATTGTGATTTTTTTTTTTTTTTCCAGCGGATGTCTTAGTTACAACATGATTGAGCTAACTGGAGTAGTTTCATGTTGTATCCGACAACGGGAGGCTTTTAACAGATGACGTCCTGATGTTAGCTTTGCTTACTGTCCCTGTCAGCTGCAGCCACTGATGCTTTCTAGACATCGTGATAGCAACACAAAACTGCTTTGCTAGTTCAATCATGTTGTAACTAAGATATCCGCTGGAAAAAAATATTTTATTCACGGACCGTTTATTGAGTTATTACCTTATTTTTATACAGTCTATGGTTATTACAGACACCGCTAACGGCTAACGTTAACAGCTAACGATTAGCCCAGCTAATCTACGATAACCATGTTAATTACAAAACACACAGAAATAGTAACGTTTGTTCAATCATTGTGTTTATAGACTTATCAAACATAAGATTAGTCTACATGGTGATATAGTGATGTGAAAAATGTGATATATAGCTAAACTCTGCTGGTTTTCTACCCAAAGTATTTGTAAACAACACGGCGACTCCCTGGCGGCACCGCCGGAAGTGAAGGGCGTGAGCGATCGCCGAGTCCCCTTGGCGCCTCCAGTCTGCATGTCGAAGTATCCTTGATCAAAATACTGAACCCCAAATTGCTCCCGATGGCTGTTCCATCGGTGTGTCAGTGTGTCAAAAACTAAGTAGCAGGTGGCATCTTGCATGGTAGCCTTGGCAACCAGTGTATGAATGCGTGTATGAATGGGTGAATGTGACTCGTAGTGTAAAAAGCACTTTGAGTGGTCAGATGACTAGAAAGGAGCTATACGAATGCAGGTCCATGCCTTTTACTTAGCACTTCTTAATACTGCATACATGCTGTGTGTTCATTTATCAATTAACCCTGAAGTTTATTCATTCAAGTTTATAAACAAACCTGTTCTGTAAACAAGAACATTGATCTGAAACTTTGTTGTTGGAGTAGTTAGAATATTTATTGCTAATAACCAAGAAATAGCAACTTTTATTGAAATCAACCCATATCAATTTCAGGCTTAAAATAAGCTAACACTTTCCATTTAAGCCCCACCCACCTCTGGTTTTAACACTGCCTATTTCAAGTATGGATACAGTGCAGGTAATTTAGTTGGTTGAACCAACTCTCTAGACTTAAGGTTATGTAGTTCCACTGTCTGACTCTATGCTCTATGAGGCATTCCACTCTGCACAAACACAGAGTTTACTTAGCCTGGGCAAGCGTTAATGTTGAGCCGTGGCGCTAATAGGTGGGATCTCTATCTGGTTTACTGTTGGGTTTTGCAATTTGTGTGAATTTGGTTTCTATGGTACTACAGTATTCCATAACTCATTGGTCATATTAGTTGGGATATGAAAATGCACCAGCTGCTATCCATGCTAATATACTTACTAATATTTTGTGTAAATGAAGTCTCTGCTGTATAAATTACAATTCCTCTATATTTTTATTGTACTGAATCAATAGATAAAACAATATTCAGTGCCAAAGAATGCCAAATTGAGTGCCAGATAGCTAGGGGCTTAGCAAATAAGTGCAAGAAGACTGTCACTGAAGTATTATGGTTGTGTGTCAACGTTAATGTTTAATACACTATGAAGTCATAGCGTGAGTGTTTTCACGGTAGCCCACCTATGGTATGCACCGCTTATTGCCCTGAGCAGTGGAAAATAAGTCAATAACACAACACTTGTAGCCAGTAACATACTCATTGCGTTATGTTTTAAACACCTGATGCAACTGACCAGCCCTTACTGTGAGATCTGGTTAAGCATCAGCTGGTGCCAGTTGGGTAAGGGTTACTTTAAAAGTAATCAAAGTACTTTACTGCGTTACTTTTTAAAAAAGTAACCAGTTACTTTACTGCGTTACTCTCTGAGAAAAGTAACTCAAGTACTTTTAAAGTACTTTTGAGTATTCTACATTTCCTATTGGGCAATGGACCACAGGGCGCTAAGCCTACATTTTTTTGTCTCCAAAATTAAAGTTATGGACCACTTGCCCTTCACTGAGATCCAATTCTCCCATCACAGCCGTCACTTTGACGAGTAGAAACACAGAACGATCTGCTGCCGTAGACAACTGTGTGACAACAACACCCCAGCGTTTTTAATATTTCCTCTTGGGATGTTACCACACAGAGTAAAAGGGGGAAACAGCAGAGGCACTTTGTCAACCCGCTGAGTTAACGTTACTGTCATTGGCATCAAGCTAGCAACTTTGTCAACCCGCTGAGTTAACGTTACTGTCATTGGCATCAAGCTAGCAAACAATGGTACATCCTCACGGTCGGGCATAAAGTAATAACATTAACAAATAGCGGCGGGGCTTTTACTCACCACAACTGCAGAGGCTCCCAGCTTCATTTGAAACAGACTACATTATAGACGGTCCATTATTTATTAATCCCTCCATGTGTTTATTTACTTTTTATCTGCTCCCATTATCTTTATAAAGTTAACATATCGCACCGTCATTTCAAACTCAACACTTTCTAAATTTCTTTCAAATTAAAAGCCCCTTATAACCTCGGCTGAGAGAATCCCTCCATTTTCTAAATAGGCTTTTATTGTGTAACATTTGTAGGAACTTGGTTGTGGAGTATTCAGTAGCTTGAATGTTTATGTACAGCACTTCAAATGAAGCTCCTGCCATCTGCTGACGCTTTTAGGTGACTACAACAACATTTCGGCTGGCACATGAACAGACACAGTTACTGAATGATAGTAAAAGTAATAAAAATAGGACAAGAATAACCTGATGACATCACACACGTCCTGAAAGACGAGCGGGGATAATTGGTGAGTACCAGCGTGTAGTGTGTCATGTCTGCTGGCCAAGTCACGGCACGATTTTATGATTCCACAATCGTGTAATGTGACATAGTGACTTTCAGAACGGGCAGAAAAGTCATGTGGTGTGTACCAGGCATAATGCAAGTCCTCCTGAGTCTGACCTGTCTGTCAGCGAGTCCTCCTCCACCTTTTTTTTAGACTCCACCGTAGACAACAGCAGCATTTCTTCTACCACGTAGTGAGCCACAAGCTCCGTGGCTTCTTTCAGACTGATAGGTTTAACGTTATCTCTGTTATTAGAACCAAAAGACAGTCGTTGCTGTTTCGGAGCTGAAGGACCAGCGTTCTAAAAGTAACGGAAGTAACTGATGGCTTGTTTGAAAATGTACTCAAGTATTTGATTACTCAAACAGCAAACTAACGC
>NC_065509.1:4889586-4914807 GCF_006386435.1 Epinephelus moara | reverse complement strand
GCACAAGTGATAGCCAATCAACACTGATGCCTGTGCATGCTTTCACATCATGTCACATTGAGACACAGAGCACAGAGGGAGAGAGGGAGCAGGAGAGGTTCCAGTAAGCCAGCGGTAATTTTGAAGGTTAGGTAACAGAAACCAGACAGAAACGAAAGTTGCAATAAAAATCCTCTATGCTGAAGTTTTAAAGTCACCACCACAACATTATATGATCCCTTTCAATGATGACATGCTTGCCCAGAGGCAAAATTTCGATGTAACTGCCTGTTTAATTCACATCAAGCGCGATACAATTTTGCAAACAGCCTAAATGATTTAGCTTCTAAAAATAAATAGCACCAAGGCAAAAAAGGGATGTAGGAGCTATAAGTCACAAAGTCTGGTAACCACTGAAAGTTTAATCTTAAACTCATTATGCTATAAAAGTTTAATCTGAAAAGTAACTACTAAAGCTATAATCTTTTTGGTTGTTTTGATAATAAACACGTTCCTTTGCAACACATACATTTCTATTTTTTTCATTTTGTGACCGCAACACCAAGCCCCCCTGCTCCGGAAAAGATTTCAGATTTCAGGCACACAAATCTTCCGTGCTCTACATTTCAGGCACATTTTTTTTTCTTGCTTTAACCGCTGAAAAGCATTTAATGTACTTCTTAGCAGAACACAGAATGAGCAGGTTTCTAAAACAACAGAGGTCCAGTTCCCCTGCTTGCAGTCTCCAGTGGCACAAGATTGATCCGGGGAGCAGACAGAAGGTAGGGCAAGACGATGTACGCCGCCATATGGCAAATCACTCCACAGCACAGGTTAGCACAGGCATATGAACAGGCGATCTTGCACTGTGGAGCCATTAGGGAAAAACTCCACATAGCCATTGGGAACAGGCGAATATAAACTAGGAACACGGAAGCAGAGTTCGTGGTCAGGGACAGAATGCTAAGAAGTTTGCTGGGAGGCAGGTGAATGAGGAGAGCTGGAGACAGGCAGTGTCTGTGACGAGTAATCAGTCCAAGTGTGAATGCTGGAAAGTTCTGCATGGGAATAGCAAAGACCAATCTAGCAAAGAATGTCTGTGAGGGGATATATGTGCCGGCTGTGTGTAATCAGGAACAGGTGAATGGAGTTGCCTTGATGAGTAGGGCATGACTGATGCTGAGGTGCAGGAAAAGTACAGGGAGCTGGGTGACTGGGCAAGCAGAAAAGAGAAGGTGACCAGGGATGTAGAATTGTGACACTCAAGGTCTGGGAGCATGGGGAACCTCCTAATGCGGGTTAAATTGCAACATGGACTTTTCAAGTGGTTACACAGGGTCGATCCTTTCATGCTTCTGGCCAGTTGACCACAATACTACCAAACAGTGACCTGCAAAATTCCACAGAGATTGGACATGTTTCATCGGAGTTCAGTAAGAAAGAGTGTTTTTGCCCGACGTAAGTAAATAGCTTTGTCATACTTGTTTTTCGATTACTGAGCTGTCTATGTTAGTCACCGTATCCAACCATATATAATCGTAATAACTGTCTAAAACACAGCACTGTTTTCAACTATGTAACCAACTCCCAGCGAGTGTTAGCAAGGCTTGATACAAATTTCCACACAGTGGGGTTAGTTGTAACACAGTGTTACAACTAAATAGTAATAATGAATAATGTTTTACAGAAACAAGGTGTTGTAAACCCTTTGCTCACTTTCAATCAGCTTCAAATATGGACTTGTCACTGGACAATATAAACCAGTATGTTTGTCGGGTGTTGAATGGTGGTACATTTGGTTGATATTTACCTGGTGGAGTCGAGTAGGATGTGAATCTGATCATGAGACTTTTCCTGTTGTGGAATATATTTTGTTGAGTAGGATGGCTCAGATAAAGACAGTGCCAGTGGGTATACTGTGCAGATTAATATTAAATGTGAGAAGATCGCATGCCAAAACTATCTTTCCTGGCACCGTGAGAAAGCCTCTGAAGAAGCATCACAGGACAGTGAGCAGTTCTTTACCACAGCATGAGGCAGGTGTCATTACAGGTTTTTCAGATGGTTGAGTAAAATCCTCCCACACCACACTGGAATGATCTGTCCGGTCGCACATCTGATAGAAAAATAAGCAGGAATAATACATAGTGATGAGATGTTGTCAGGGAAGAACCACCATTATATAACAGGTGGACAATATTAACAGATTTTAAGAAAAGGGAAAAAGTGAATTGCTAATGAAAATGTCAGTTTAAAGCTGGGCATGCAGTTTTCTGGAAAAGGCCGCCTTTCAGTTGTATACCTCAGTGCATCAATCAAGTTGCAGTTATAGTTTACGTCCAAGCCTGTGAAAACATGGATGCTTCAAACACATCTTTCCTGCAGCACAGAAGATCTATACAATCAGCACATTTTCAAGGTGGAAACCCAAGATTAGTGTCACAAATTCTGTATCTGACCAAATGTCTCTCCTTCTTTTCCTAAATTATGATATTGAATAATGGCCAGTGAAGTGTTTTTGACAAACATTATGATGTCACAGTGAAGATGATCTTTGGCGTTTTGGATATAAAATGTTACCACTTCATCATTTTATCGTATTAGACATTTGTGTGAAACTTTGTCATAATTAGTGTGTGAATTCTCGAGTTTTAGCCACAAAGCTGTTTTGTGAGGTCACACTGATCTTCACCTTTTACCTTTGACCACCAACTTCTAATCAGTTTATCATTGAGCCTAAGGCCTCATTTACACCGCAAGCGATGCGTTCGTTCGCGTAGCGCTCACAAACGGTCGCTGTTTACTCACGTTTTCATTTCGGCGAGCATATTAACAGGTTAGAGCATTCACACCGCGTCAATCAGTCCATCAATTTTATTTATAAAGCCCAATATCACAAATCACAATTTGCCTCAGAGGACTTTGCAGCATACAACATCCCTCTGTCCCAAAAAAAAACCCTTTAATGGGGAGAAAAATGGTAAAAACCTCAGGAAGAGCAACTGAGGAGGGATCCCTCTTCCAGGACGGACAGACGTGCAATAGATGACTTACAGAACAGATCAGCATAATAAATTAACAGTAATCCGTATGACACAATGAGACAGAGAGAGAGAGAGAGAGAGAGAGAGAGAGAGAGAGAGAGAGAGAGATGCAGGACAGACGGTAATGACAGTAGCTTACAACAACATTAATGAAAGTAATAATATAATAATAATTACGATACAATATGTTGAAGTATATATTAATATCTGATAGTATACATATGTGACAATAATCATATTGGCAGGACCACGGCAGTAGCACAACCACACACGTCACGCTATCCAGGCCCCGCTGCGATACAAGTTAACCTGCGAGACAGTGGAGCACAAAGGCTCCGGAGAAGAGGCTGAGTTGGTGACATGCAGTATGGCCGAGTTAGCAAGATGCAGTAATAGGACATTAGTGTTAGCAAAGGAGAGAGAGAGAGAGAGAGAGAGAGAGAGAGAGGTGAGAAGGTGCCCTGTGTATTATAGGAGGTCCCCCGGCAGACTAGGCCTAGGTCAGCCTAACTAGGGGCTGGTACAAGGCAAGCCTGAGCCAGCCCTAACTATAAGCTTTATCAAAAAGGAAAGTCTTAAGTCTAGTCTTAAATGTGGAGACGGTGTCTGCCTCCTGGACCGCAACAGGAATATGATTCCACAGGAGAGGAGCCTGATAGCTGAAGGCTCTGGCTCCTGATCTACTTTTTGAGACTTTAGGGACCATGAGTCCCCATGCTACGCGGTGCTCGAGGTTTTTGGGTGAGTCGAGAGCGAATGGTCACAGTATTCAACAAAAAACAGTTTGCGTGTGTTGTGACCTCTCTTGGCCACCATAAACATCTCCCCCTTGACCAAGCGAGACCTGACAGGCACATGTTTCATGTACTTACCCATTTGTAGTGCTAAATATTAATTCTCCAAGCGTTGGAATAATCACTGGCATGCAAACCTCTCCACCCTGGGCTTTGGGTCCAAACTCACTTCTTCTTTGGGGTTTATTGGAGATTTGCAAACACGGTGCACTACTGCCACCAACTGTTATGGTTGTATTTTGATAGGACAGCATTGGCTGCTGTGCAATGCGTCTGTTCGGTTTTGGTGAGAATACACGTGTGCTGCCACTACACTTGTGGACTGCTTCGCGAGCACTACATGAACGCATCGCTTGCAGTGTAAATGTGGCCTAAAGGGTTGTTTGTGCAAAAAATAATTTGGCAGTAGAGTGTGTGTCTGACTGTGGATGGTGGAGCTGTTGAATGGCTTTGTGGAGTTCATTAGTTGCAGTGGTGGCTGTTAGCAGCTCGTACAAGTTGTGAGGCACTAAACACAGCAGAGCGAGTGGCCGCCTAACTGCTGATCCTAGCAGAACCGCAGTCAAATCCACACTGTCTAGAGAGAAGGTTTATGGATTGATGCTGTTTGACAGGCAGGTAGGAGGCTCAGTTATCTGTGAGTGTAGCTGTACTGTAAGTAAACAGTCTGATAGAGATGATAGTTAAGTTTTAATCACCAACTCTGTGAAACAACGTAAGTTTAAACATGTTACAGGTTTAGAAAACTTTTCAGGCTGAAATAACAATATTTTTCTGCTTCTTAACAGTGAGATTGATAAGTCAGGATTTATAGTGAACCTGGGTACAAATAGTTGTTTGGTTGTCTTCAATTAGTTATTTATGGTGTCAGAGTTTGAGATTTTGCACTTTTTTAATTGTTGATCAGTAAGTGTGTTCTTGTAAATCATTCTTTAATCCTGTCAGAACCTCTGCTGGTGAAATGCAAGTTGTTAATGTGTAGAAATGATTTACAGTCATAGAAAAAAATGATGTCCAAATGAAATTTCGACCCTTGATACAACCTACAGTAGCAGCTTGATTTTAATTTTTGATAAAGCTGACTTAAATCGTGACGGATAAAATGACTAAAATGTGCCCAAAGCCCCTTTTCCACAGTACAAAACACCTGCTAACATCTTTTTAATGTAATGGGAGAGGTTAGAATTGGAATTCACACCCGGGTCAGATGACTCTGCAGTAGTCACAAATATTTATTTGCTCCAGCTCTGATCACTAGTGACAAACACAACGCACAGGTGAATGCATTAATTTTTGCCCCTGAGCCGGTGAGATGCAATGACAGACCACCACAATATACCATCCGTCTCCATCCAAGCAGCACTCAAACAGTGATCCAAATAAGTCTGCACTGAGTTTGGAAGAGAGTGAATAAGTAAGAGATATATAAAAGAAGTAACCACTGTAAAGTTTTCACAGGCCTCCATGCTACTTTTTACTGTCTATTAACCATACACAGAAAGACATTCTGGTTTGCTGCAGAGCCGCGTACCCAGCTCTGATCTACTGGCAATGGAAAAGGAATCTATCGCCCCCTTTTAGTGGGTTTACCCATGTTTAAAGAAAAAACACTAATTAGAGTGGAAAAGGGGTATAAAACTAATCAGCATTTTGGTATAAAGAATAAGACAAAATCTAAAAAAAAGTTGTCAAATGAGCACTGTTAGACCTCAAGAATACATGCAATGTGTTTTAATAAGTGTCACTGAATAAAAGTATAACAGTAAAACTCCACAGATCACTTTTAAATGTTCCTCAGCTATCAGCCACAAAAAGGAGACTGGATGTAACAGAAAAAAGACACACCCTTTGTCTGCTGCTGATATCAATCTTTCACGCTATGAAGGATAAGTTGTTAATATATCCACATTTCTTACAGTGTTGAGTTTATTTGTACGTGACTTCTAAATAAACTTGACTTTCAGTTTCGCACTTCTCTGCTTCTGTCCATATGTACTGTTATATTTCTCCCACTCACTAACACCCGCCTTCTCTCTCTCTCTGATGTTCATCCTGACAGGTGTAACGTCACACAAACACTGAGCTAACAAACGGCTTACTGTTGAAGTAGAATGAAATGATTGTATCTATTTTTAACTTTAGCAATTCAATTTTTGTTTTTTTGACAACTTATCTTGGCTGAATGCATTTGGATGTTAAAGTCTGTCTCCAGTCAAAAGTGTGTTTTGTAATCATTAATTCACATCAACATTGTTCAGTTCACTGTTCAGAATGATGAAGGCTATAGGCAGAGATTGTTTTCACATTTATTAACTGAGAGGGGAAACTTACTTTGTATTTGTCTTGGGATAGTTTTGACTTTCTGAAGTGGGGCTGTATGAGGTACTTATCTAAAGTCAGTGCAGAGTTCCACACTGGGTTTGGTACCCACCCGATGGGTAACCCGCAAAAAGCTGTCGGGTAAAACGGGTAAAAATATGTATATGCTAAATAAAATTCATGGGTACAGGCAAAAAAGTACCACATGCAGGTGGACAACAGGTGAGAACAAAACTATATATATTTTTTTTTTCAGAATAAGACAAATAAAAACGATCTGCAGTATATGTGTAATATTTTGACATCTAAATCACTGTTGTCAAGCTGCAATTCCCTTTATCTTTTAAGTCAATGACACAAGCCAAACCTTTGACCCCGTTGTCACATTCGTCACTGACATGGAGGACTCCAGCAGTAAAACTGAGGAGCAGCCTGAGGATGAGGTGGCAGCCTACATCGAGTTCAAGACACCCAAGGAGAATCCTTCTGAGGTTTTATGGTGGTGGAAAGTGCATGCTAATGATCATTTGGAATGTTTTCGCCATCCCAGCATCGAGCACAGCCAGTGAAAGAGACTTTTCCTCTGCTGGATTTGTAATTCAAGAATGGCTTAATGTGAGTAACTGTAGCCTGTGTGTGTTTAATCACGGGTGGTGGTCAGGTGGGGGGCCTTTTATTCACAGGTGCGGGCGGGTGCGGTTTTGACTTAGACATAATGACGGGTAACGGGTTGGTTCTGGTACTGAGCTTTACAGGTATGGGCGGGTGCGGGCTTTCAAAAATGGATCCGTGCAGGACTCTGAGACAGTGTAGTACATACAGTGGATGGCGGATGGCGCGCTCACTGTTCAGAGATACTGCTGGGACTAGCATCCCAGAAGCTCAGCAATGCAATGCTTTGAATAAGGGTTAGCAGCAAAATGTATTTAAGCCACATAACAAAAGGTCTCCCTAAAAAAATCAGTGTCTGTCAAGTGGATGTTATATTGAGAATATTTTCACCACTTTACCTCTCCGTCAGACAGCCCTTTGCTTTGACACTATATTTTCTCAACTGTGTAACTTCCATATGAAGTGATTGCACAGGCTAGTCTGACACATGTGGCTCTATCTGAGTGGGCAGCACTGACTCACCTTTCACCGCACCATTTCATCCATCTTCTGCACGCTTTGTGGTTTAAACTTGTGTTTATCCAAAGCCTTGTTCAAATTGTCCAAAAACTTGTTCACTGTCGTTCAATTAAAGCTGGTTGCCCTCGAAAGGCGAGGAGTGGGGTGCCTCTTTAGAAAGCCAGTGAACCAGTCATACTGGTCTCACTCCACTCTGGGGGAAAGTTGCAGTTGAAGTGAAAGGCTAGTTGGGAGGCTTCCAAACCTGAAATAAAATGCAACCATACATCTAAATTTCATTGCTTTCTGTCTGAGCACACCTTAAATCTTGTTTTTGAGTTTCCCATGATGTAATTTATCTGAGGTTCATGCAATCAAAATTTTGAGACATACAATTTCTCTTTAAAATTTCATGCACGAGGAAGCACATTGTATCACCAGTGCTTCTATTTATTTATATATTCTATATGGTTATAAAATATGATGACAGCTGAGTTGCTGATGTGTACTCTTTTAATCCGGCAATCTTACATCCCAGTGTCCTCCACACAGATAAAGGCAGCTAATCAGATGCAGAGAGCTGAGATCACACATATTCAAACACAATAATGAATTAGACAGCATGTTATGTGAAGGATGATAATTATCTACATGGCACCGCCACAAATGCTAAGTGACATAGTACTTGTTCCATATCTACAGCACTTACTCACACTGGGGTAGCAGGAGACTATTAATAATCAGGAGGTGACTTTTACATTTAAAAAAAACTGTCACATTCTCAAGTTTGTTTCTGTGAGTGGAGTTTCCTGTGATTACGGAGGATTTTGGCCGGTGTGGAGAGAGATTGAGCGATGAGAGAGCTGACATTTATCAAATATTTGCAGATGCTTTAACTTGTGAAGCTATAAGCTGAATTTAATTGATTTTACCGTCTGGCTTGCTGTGCTGTGGAGCCCGAACAAGTAATCCCTGCCATACTGTGGAACGTGTGTATGTGTGGGTGATCGGGTGTGTTGTACGTCTTTCCTTACACCGGCCAATTTTATAACTTCTGAGTTGGGCTGGTTACATTTTTAGCTTTGGGTTTCATATTAAAAGCACAATTCAATGTTTTTTGAAGTACACATATCTGACTCCTTTCTGAGAATGAGAGTAGAGAATCCCTATCATTTTCATGTCTATTGTTTGTTTGTTTATTAGGATCCCCATTAACTTTTGCAGAGCAGCAGCTATTCTTCCTGGGGTCTACTCAGTTTCCACATGACAATACAAAACATCCATGTCACAAAAACAATACAAAATGCATACACATTACAGCACACAGACAATATAACAATACATACACATTATAATACATACACATTACAACACACACTCCCGCACCAGTTCATGTTTACATCTATTCCATCAATTCATCAATCTACAGCACGGGTACATACGTAAGTACCAAGGACAACACAAACAAGCTCCTCCATTTTAATCTATCAGCTTTTAGAAATGTCATTACCACAAAGATGGTGATACACTTTTAGAACTTCTAATTGATGAAGTTTCTTGTTAGGTAGTAATCTTTTAGTTTTATTTTAAAATTTGTCATGTTCTTCCGTTGAGTGATATAATTTGGGAGTGAGTTCCATTCTTTCATTGCTCTATACATTACCGTCCGTTGCCCAACTGTATTAAATTTAGGTAAGGTAAAACAACCTCCAGCTGCATGTCCTATTGCATAATTATGCATTCCTGCACTAAAGACAATTTTTCATGACAGATCATAGGCCTCTTGGTTGTGATGACATTTCTCATAAAAACCATCAACAAGTATTTTAATCTGTTTTTTACATCCAACCACAAAAGGTTTTCATGCATTTTGTTTATTTAAGGAAAACGATTACATATTGGATTTTATTTTTTCTCACTCTGATTATCAGTTCTATCAGTCATGATAACATTGTGCTCACCAAAATAATTGCTGAGATCTGAAAAAGCAGCTAGAAATTGGTCCAACAGGGCAAGAAGCAAGAATTTATCAAGATTACCTTAAGCACTTTATTTGGTTGTTCTCATCTCACTCAGTAAGAGAGCAAATATTCCCCAAAATGTTGAACTGTTCCTCTAAATTTTAAGGGATTACACTGAGAATATAGACTGATGATTTTGGAGGTCCTTACAGGCATGAGACAACACAGGAAGTTTTTGTGTTTGCAGATGTGAGCAGGTGTAAATGTGCATGGGTGCGTTCAGATTGGCACGTGCATCTGTGCATGCGCACCAATGTGTGTCAAAGGTTTAATCAGTAACGTGTTGCAGAGTAATTAGAACCAATCAGCTCTGCTAGAGTCAATCACACACGGCTGAGAAGACAGTGAATTTACAACAGGAAGGAGGGGATGAGAGGAGGGAGGGAGGAAGGGGGAGAGGTAAGCAAGTCACAGAGTAGGGCGAGAAGAGATGGAGCTTAGGAGAAATTATGTGACCCCTGTTTGCTGTGAGCAAATTCTATTCACATCACTGTCCAAACTTACCTCATAAACTATCGACTATGGATTCACCACCTCCCTTAAATCATACCATCTCTATGGGGTCTAATCGCTAAAGACTTTCCACATTTTTATTCATATGATCACGTGTTAGTAAATATTCTTTTACCATAAAAATGAGTCTCTGCTGATTGAAGTAGAATGAGAGTAGAACAGACATTCCCATTCAAATCAAAATAAAAGTTTATTTCAGTCCATTCTCATTCCCAGGTCATCAAATACCAATGCTTTCTCGTGCCCAAAGGCACCCTCTAGTGTCGTTATGAGATGCACCCGGCTTTCAGTTAACTCCAATGTGAACACATCCCTGGCACCACTTGACACTGAGAGCAACTATAGGGCGGGAGGGAAGGGAACAAAAAAAGACTTTCAGCCAAGACACAACATGTAAAAACAAATGTCATTGTTGTCTTGGCAAAACTTTACATTACGTATGTACCTACATCACCCCCGAAACCAAAAGTCACTGTTGTTTTAACGTAAGGTTATGTAATGTACGTACACTCGTCACTGACTGACGTAATGTTACTTGACGCATTCTCCGGGGCTGAAAAATGAAGCCAACACTGAAGTGCCAAAAACTGCAGTTCCTTGAATGGCCACTTGAGGCTGGCTCCAGATGCCATCCATCCATCCATCCATCCATCCATCCATCCATTTTCATCCACTTATCTGGGGCCGGGTCGCGGGGGCAGCAGGCCAAGCAAAGCACCCCAGACATCCTTCTCCCCAGCAACACTTTCCAGCTCCTCCTGGGGGACCCCAAGGCGTTCCCAGGCCAGACAAGATATGTAATCCCTCCAGCGTGTTCTGGGTCTGCCCCGAGCCTCCTACCAGTGGGATGTGCCCAGAACACCTCCAGCGGGAGGCGCCCAGGAGGCATCCTGATCAGATGCCCGAGCCACCTCAACTGACCCCTTTCGACGCGAAGGAGCAGCGGCTCTACTCCGAGCTCCCTCCGGATGTCCAAGCTCTTCACCCTGTCTCTAAGGCTGAGCCCAGCCACCCCACAGAGGAAACTCATTTTCGCCGCTCTACTGGCTCCAGAAGCCATTAGAAGCCAATCCCCTTAGACCCCCATGTTAAAATGTCAAACTTTACAGCAGAAATAAACATGTTTACAGCCTGGTACAAAAAATGGTTTTGGTCTCTACAGCTAATTTCCCCCTTCCTGACAACTATACAGGGGATGGATTTTAATATAAGTTATCCGTTTACATTTTATTAAGGCTTAAAGTTACAAATAATTAATGTGATTTGAGTGACAGGCTGTATGCTGGCAGTGTCCTTGGCTTCTCAGTCAGATCCACCCCTCTCTCCTCCACAGCGCCACCCTTCCAGCCAAATATGGGCACTTCTGGATTCAAGAAACCAAGATGATGATGGCCAAAATGCCAAACTCGAAGCTTTAAAATTGTAGTCAACAAGCCAATGGGTGATGTCACGGTAGCTACATTTATTATGCACAGTCTATGGTACTTACGTCATGTTATGTTACAAACATACTTATTCAATGCCTTCCTAACGAAGTAGTTTTCTTGCCTAAGCCTAACGGCGACTGTTTCACAATATTAAGCATGCACGGCTATTCGTTTCAGCTGTGCGACTCATAGCTACGCTGTAAGGTACCCTGTGCATCACTATAAGATGCAGAGGGGTTTGACAACCTTAGAATGAGAATGGGCTGGACTACCCTGCTGTGTTGATTTGAATGGGTGTGTCCGTTGATTCTACTCTCATTCTATGTCTATGGTTATTAGCAGGCTACCTTCTGTAGGCTCAGAGGTAGAGTGGGTCGTCCACCAATCGGAAGATCAGTGGTTCAATCCCCGGTTCATGCAGTCTGCATGTCGAAGTATCCTTGAGCAAAATACTGAACCCCAAATTGCTTATCCATGTCTCTAATGTCAGATGTCAGAGTTTTGACTTTTGGCTTGGTTACACACCAGGACACATAGGCAGCTGTGGCTTAGAAAGTAAAGCAGATCATCCACTAATTGGAAGATTGGCGCTTTGATCTCCAGCTCCTCCAGAGTGAGTCTATGTAAATATTTAACTGATGGCACCTCGTATGATAGCATCAGCCATCAATGTATTAATGGTTGTGAATAGGTGCATGTGTCATGTAGTGTAAAGGCACTTTGAGTCGTAAGACTAGAAAGGTGCTATACAAGTGTAAGACCATTTACAGAAGTTGATAATTATGTGATTATAGGCCAAGGTTACATACTGTGATGAGCATCAAGATGGCTCAGTGGGTACAGTAGGCCAAACGTGAGTTTTCAAAATAGTGAGTGTGACACATTTCACCACTCTTGTGACATGTGTGGTCACTAACAATTGTCATTTTCTTTAGAACTAGTCAATGACCATGGCAAAGTTTAAGGTCAGTTCTGCTCTCAGTCTATTTCTTTTTTTAAATATATGACTTGTTTGTGGGCTGTGTGTGTAATGTTTGTATTGCTACTGGCTGTGCAACAAATTGCCCCTCTGAGGTAAAAAGATTATCTTGACCTTGACCCTATGGTAACAACAATGTAATTCCATTAAGTTGAAGTCAGCCTTTCTCAACTGCTGTTTCCAAGATCAACAAATTACCTTGGGAGATGATGAGCAGTCCTTCAAATGTTCATAAAAGTGCAAACTGAACAACTCTCAACAAAATTAAAGTCGTTTGACGAAATAATCTTAACTCAGGTTTCATTTACTAGCCTTTTTAGTCAGATTTCAGTCACATCTCAGTCTTCATCAGTGAATGGAAGAGCATTCTCCTTTAAACTCCAATCAGTTGGTAAAAGAAGTGAAACAGCTTTCTTACTTTAACCTGCAACAACATTATTAAGATAAAATAAAACTCATTTAACTCAAGTCATTAATTTCCCTGATTTGTCTGAACACACAGTTCATCATTGCAATCGATCAATCAATCATTTATTTGTCACATGGAATTATACATGGTACAACTCCAATGAAATGTGATCCCTTCAGCTCCTTTAACTTCTGCACTGTAATTTAGTCCTATTTGTGTCTTCTTACATTGTTGGCCTGCTGCTTTATAATTTTAATATTTTTCTCCCAATGGTTCTGATAATCCATGGTTTCTGGTTGTGGAATGATTTAACTGTCCACACATTCCGACCCCAACAAGATGGCCGCATGGTCGCTCCTCCTGAACACAGGCCATTTTTGACAGAACGCTTTCCCACCATTTACGTGATATTCTGCCAATCTGTGTTTTCACTGTTAATGTTTTTAATGAAAAGTCACAAATTCAAGTGTTGATAAAAAAAGGAATGAAATAAAATAGAATAAAATGTTTTCTTTGGTGTGTATAAAAATAGAATGTCTCTTATTTAGTTTGTTGTGTATACTCAGTGTTTCCACTAGGATTTTTTTCAGCAGCAGGGGGAGGGGGCGAGAGACATCCCTCCAACCCCGTTTGGATGTGAAATACGAAAGTGTTTGATTCTGATAAACCGCATGTTTGAATGTTTTTTCTGTGTCAGTCTGTCTCTGTCTCTCTTTTTCTCTTTCTGTCTCTCTCTCTCTGAAACATTGATATTAATATTATAAGTTATCTTCAGCTAATAAAATCTACCTTTTCTTTTCTCTGGTTCGCTGCCCTATTCTTCAAGATGACAGACTCTGACCTGGTGCTCCAGTGATGATGTCACTTTCAAGATCCCGCGAATAACGTTAATTCCAATAGGAGTAGGGATGCACCGAAATGAAAATTTGTGGCTGAAGCCGAAGCCGAATAATATTAAACGCTTGGCCGAATACCGAATACCGTTTTTTAGTTTTTCATTAGTTTTTGCAGATGAACCCCCTCCAGGTTAGTGTTGTCACGGTACCAAAATTGGGACCCACGGTATGATACCAGTGAAAGTATCACGGTTCTGAGTAATATCACGATACCACAGCAAAAATAAGGCAGATGTGCCTTTTGTCATTTATAAAAAGATAAATCACTTCTATAATACATCAATGATATTTCAATGGAATAAATTACTTATTGACTTATTCATACTTCAAAAACAGCATCAATAAGTGATTAACATAGGGGGGAGCCACATACTGTGTGCCGCCATGGCTCGGCTGTTCAGGTACTTTTGGGCAGTCATGCACACCAAGTTATTCACCTGGAGCCAGACTTCTCTGTTGCCGGTAAGCCATTATCATGCGCCGCCGTATTTGACAGGAATACGTATTCCGTGTCTGTGTCGCCATTTAGTTTCTGCTGCTGGTTGAAATCTGTACTCACACAGCATGCTGAATGATTTATTTTGCCCGCACAAAACTATTTTTAGTCGCAAATGTGAGTGCGGTGACGGACGGAGTAAAATATCGCCACACTGCCGACATTTTACTCTGTCCGTCACCGCACGCTGTTTGATTGCGTTATCAAAACACGCCACTATTATTCGGCCTTGCTTTTCACTTATTCCACCGAATACCGAATGTGTGTTTTTTTGCAATATTCAGCCGAATATATTGGGTTACCGAATATTCGGTGAATCCCTAAATAGGAGCCTTCCCCCACTCCCCACTCCCCCCTCCCCTCACCGCTGCTCTCCTCACTACACTGGCTGCTGCGCTGTGCAAGTGCACAGATGTCTCAGAGCGGTGGTGGTGCATTTGCAAAATAAATGTTTTGAAGGAGCAGCAGTGGCGGCAATAATTTAGCAACAGCGTGCCGCAGCTGCTAAATGAATATAGTGGAAACACTGATACTGTTTACAGTTCTGTTTTAGGACTAGATGAAACAATCACTTGATTAAGCTTGTAAACCTGAGGGGTCATCAGGTGGGGACCCTCCTTCACTGGTGTTTCAATGATGATGGGCCCACTACACCTCCAGAGAGCTCATCGGCAACGCCTGGCATCCCAGGTGTGCCTCCCTCTGCTTTCAACCACTCTAGGCCACTGGTGTTACTTTGGGGCCCAGGAGGTGTCTCGCCTCTTCACCCACAGCCATCGGCTTGCTTGCTCTGCTGCTCCTGACAGGGTGTTGATGGTCTGGCGTTGGGCTTGGCCTCGAATCCCAAGGTCCTTAAGTAGCCTGATGGTTGACTTGCCCACGAAGCCTCTGCGGCCGACTTCCACTGGGCAAATCTTAGCTTTCCAGCCGCGCCGTTCAGCATCGGCCGTAGTACAAATTAGTCTGTGGGTCTCGAAAGATTAGTGAATATGATCAAAAATGTGGGCAGTATCTGGCAACTTTAAAAAAATACCCTGGCAGGGAAAGTCTTAATAGATCATTTAGAAAGGCTTTATAGATTAATGCTAAAGCATTAAGACAAACAAATTAAAAAAAAATCAAAATTTGCTCTTTTTAAGGGCTTCCAACTAAGCAAAATGAAATGATTTATAAACTATTAATCAAGCCACACAAACATACACGTAACATAAAAACCCTTACCTTAACCACATATGAGACATGACAAGACAAGAGAAAGACACAACAGCCATAAAAACACAGGTAAGTAATTATCTAAGGAGACATCTGAGTAAACTTGTAAGGTTGTGATGTTTTGATGTTAC
Source organism: Epinephelus moara (assembly GCF_006386435.1). Classification (NCBI taxonomy): domain Eukaryota; kingdom Metazoa; phylum Chordata; class Actinopteri; order Perciformes; family Serranidae; genus Epinephelus; species Epinephelus moara. The sequence continues at coordinate 4,899,477 of NC_065509.1, read as the reverse complement.
ATGTAGATTTCCCTATTTTACTATGCATGTGAGTGTGTGTGTGTGTGTGTGTGTGTGTGTGTGTGTTTCTGTGAGCTGTAAGTGTAAGGATATGGGGGAAGAAATGAAGAAAATAAATAAATAAATAAAATACTACCTGACTTAACTACTATCATTTCCTTTCTTACCACGCTGCTCCACACAAGTCCACTCCCCAAACTCTCCTCAGATTATTATTATTATTGTCTTATTATTGTTATTGCCAGTGGGGCGCCCCAACCGTCGCTGATTATGGATAATACTAAATAAAGGCAACACCTGAATAATTATCTCCCCCTGAGGCCTCATCTTGTAGAGAGAACCCAAGTTAAAATCTACTTTTAAGGCCTTTATTATTTTAGTTTATATTAATTATACATGGTGCATATTCCAAAATGAATTTGTGCCTAATCAAATGACCAAAAACTAATTAATTATTACTAACCAATACATACACAATGTAGAGTGGATGGCCATTTGGGGCCCAAAGCTTATTTTTGCCTTGGGCACAAAGCTGGCTCATCTGGCTGTGAGTCAGAGTACATTAGAGTGAGGAAGAGAAGCAAAACTAATTTTTTGCTTTAATTTTATAAGCTCTATGATAAGAAAAAGTCTTACGTATCAGTGGTTCTCAAGCTTTTTTTCAATAATGTACCCCATTTTAAAATATTTCTTTAGTTAATTCTCCCCTGGTAAGTGTGAAACATTTATGCTAGAAGCACATAGTGAACAAATGTAAATGTTAAAGCAGCTGTGCGGAACTTTTTACCATTAATAAAACTGTCCCTAGTTCGTATCACCCCCCCTTGAAGATCCGCATATTTATTTGAACCCAACAGCGACAAAAAAAGCCTTTCTCTATGGCTATTTAGCGTAGCCTCATGCGGGTCAGACGGACAGCGGAAGTCAGCAAACCAGTATACGGCACCCGAGGCGGAAGTAAGTCTGCATGCCCGCAGTGGCCCGCAGCCATTAAACCACAGAAGAAGAAGGAGCCGTGTTTACGAGTAGGATTTAAGAAACAGGCTAAATGACATGTATTAGGGAGTAGTGGATGATTTCGGACACATTGCACACTCTTGTACAGTAGGTGGTGGTATGCACCTGGAAGTTGTTTGCGATCCGCCAATAAATTGAGAGAAGAAGAAGAAGAGCCGTGTTTACAGAGAGTGTTCTTCGAGTAAGCGGTACGCAACGGGCATTGCTGAACACATAACAGTTTTACCAGATGTATATATAAGGACTTGGTTGTACTTTCGATGTCATGGCAGATAAAGAAGGAGCACCATCTAAAAGAAAAAGAACAGACGAACAGAAGAAGGCTAAACGGAACAGTGATAGGGCTCAAGCCCAAACGCGTGTAAACCTCGGTCGGGCATTCACCAAGTGGAGAGAGCTGAGAGATTTGAAAGGTTTTAAAACTGATCCCGAGTTGGCCCTTTTTATTTAGAGAATATACCGCAACTTGTTAGACATTGTTTCACTTCAACATATGACGACATGGAAGTTATAAGCAAGCTAAATGTGGCATTTGTGGCAGTAGTTTATGGACGTCAGTGACTGCATTGGAAATAGAAATACTGAATATAAAATGTGATTTATTTAACTTACATCTCCATAGAGATATAATTATTTTAAGAATTATGCAAGACTGATATTTTTTCAAATCACCATTTTAAAAAATCTCACGTACCTCCTGCAGTTCTCCAAAGTACCCCTAGGAGTACCCGTACCCTGATTTGAGAATAACACACACTCTTTGTTCCTGGTGTCTCTTTTACACAGGTATTGAGTGCTGTGCCAGAACAGTTCCACCTGTGACTTCAGTTGATCCAGAGCAGCAAAAGAGTGTAAACTGGATCTCACGGTTGAACTCACAATTTATGCGTCGCTGTTGGTGTAAAAAGGGGAAAACGACAACAGATGTGCGCAGCAATCTGTTTAAGCTTTGGAGACGGGAAGAGAAATCCAATTTAAGTGTGTATACCAGAGCAGCATTTTAACACCAGGTGTAAATGTAATCCAGCTAAATCAGAGCAGAGACACAAGCCAGATATGAGACACATGCTGGTGCCAGTTGGAGAGGAGACCAGAGTTGGAGAAAGAGGGGATATCAAGGGATCATATCCATCCTTTTGTTATCCACTGCTGATCCATTTACTGCTTTAGTCAGAGAGCTGGCAGCCACATCCACAGGGAAGAAAGGGAGAGTGAGGAAAGGCTCCAGAGGAATAGGAAGAGCTCCACCTTGTGGCAGGAAAAATCTGTAATGAATGCAAACACAGTGAGAGAGAGGGAAAAAAGAGAGTGACCACACACTCTTGTCATATAGTGGCTGTGACACAAACAAGACGTGAAATACAAAGACTCCTTTTAATGCAGGAATAAATAAGTCAGTGAGTCTGTGAAAGAGCAAACCTTAGCTTGCAACACACACCTAAACAGACAGACACACACACACACACACACACACACACACAGAGGCTAAATAACATGTCTACACTGCCTTTTTCCAAAGCCCCCTCTTTCCCTGTGTCTTTGTGCTCTTTAATGGCAACCAATTGCTCATCACGCCAGGGTCAGCCCCTGCTTTCTACACAAACACATTCCAACACACATACACACACACCCCCATATCACCCTCACACACAGTAATATAGAAGGTGTCAGGCAAGTTCACCTTCCCTGATGACAAACATGTCTTTATTAATATGGGAGGCAGCTTTGTTAGCAGATTAATTTATCAGCGGTGGCGGCGGCGTTTGTGTTTCTCTGGCAGGGAGAAGTGTTTGGTAATTTATCAGGCACTATTGATGCAGTGCAGCGTGCAGAAACGTATGCTGCATGGCAGGTTATACGGTGCGGAGCTATACTTTGCCAAGTCGGGTGTTACTGTATCTTCTTAGAAGAGGGCTTCTTGGCAAGTGAGACGCTGTGACTCAGGTGTGAGATATGTTAGTGTACACACACACACACACACACACACACAGCGAGAAGCAGATCAGTCATGCTGCTCCTCAACTACTGCTGATGTTGAACCTGCACAGTGGCCAACAGCAGCTCTGAGCTCTGATTATGTGTGACTGGGAGAATACTGATAAGGGGGTATTAGGGAAAAAATGGATGCATGTGTATAAACTTAACCTGCCCTTTAAGGGTCAGTTTGCCCAAATAATAAAAATTGGTATCCAGCCATGCAGATAGTTTTGGTTTTAGAGATTGCAAATCAGGTTTGAGATTCCTGCCACCACTCTGAAATGAAGGTTATGATATTATAACCCTAGCTCTGTATACATTTGCACATTGAAAATAAGAGTAGCCGGCCGATCAGGACGTGCTGAACCGAAATGTGCACACCCCACAGTATATAAGGAGACAGATTCCTGCTATCAGACTTCCTACACGCTTGCTACCTTGATATGATTTTTATGTTAATCAACTTTTTTTTTTAAAGTTTTGAGTTAATTTGACTAAAATGTATCAAGCTGATTTTGCCTGATTAGTTTAAGGCCAATAAACAACACTATAATTTTTCACTGAACATATTGTGGTGTGTTGGGGCTAAATTGGTGGAGTTTCCCAGCATGCCATGAGACAATGTGTTTAAGGCCATAAGAGGAGGACAACTGTGTTCAAATGTGTATTAATTCACACACGTTACCCATTACACAGTGATTAATGTCTATGTATTTCACAATGGTTCCAACAGGTTACAGTTAAGTCATATACACAGTCAGTGACCTCCTGCCTGTGTGGATATTAGAGTGTCTAACATAAAGTTGTGCTGAGGAGAAATGAAGAGCACTTCCTGGTTCAGAATTCATCTCTTTGCCTTATTCTAGCAATCGAGAAACTTCATTCATTCATTCATCTTCTAACCGCTTCATCCTCTTGAGGGTCGCGGGGGGGCTGGAGCCTATCCCAGCTGACATCGGGCGAGAGGCAGGGTACACCCTGGACAGGTCGCCAGACTATCGCAGGGCTGACACATAGAGACAAACAACCATTCATGCTCACATTCACACCTATGGACAATTTAGAGTTATCAATTAACCTAGTCCCCAATCTGCATGTCTTTGGACTGTGGGAGGAAGCCGGAGTGCCCGGAGAGAACCCACGCAGACACGGGGAGAACATGCAAACTCCGCACAGAAGGGCTCCCACACCCGGGATCGAACCGGCAACCCTCTTGTTGTGAGGCGACAGTGCTAACCACCACACCACCGTGCCGCCCAATCGAGAAACTTATCCAATGAAATTAAAAAAAAGTTGAAATATTTGTATTCAATGTTTTAAATTTTCATATGACATAGAATTAAATGCACAAATAACAATTCCTGTCAGACAAGGGTCATATGACACATTTATTTTGTGTCTGGTGCACTCAAAACTTTTATGTTACTGTATTGTACTAAACTAAAGGTTAAACTCCTTCCAAAAAAAAAAAAAAAAAAAAAAAAATTAAAGTCGAGTGAGGGAATTGGGGTTCACAGTGTAGGAGTGACAGGGTCCCTAGGTAGAGGGCTCCGTCTGTGCTAATAGAACTAGGGTTACAATGTTGTAACCTTCATTATCTCATACAGGCCCCACCCTCTACTTGACTCAGTGGGTACAGTTGGTGGAGCCTGATGAATAAACGCTTTGTTACGACATAACTTTGACCCAGCCACTCTGATCTTGACCAGCTAAAGGTTAGTCACTGTAACCAGCCTACTTCTTTATAACCTAGGCCACCACAGTGAAGAAATAGGGAGCCATGGCTGAGGAGAAAAAGGATGTCTGACGGTGGGAAGCCGCCTCTTTATATACTGTGGGGTTCGCACGTATTCAGGTAGGCACGTCCTGATTGGCTGGCTATTTATGCTTTTCTCAGTGTGCTCATGATGTGAAGAATATCATCCAAAGAGACTGGTAGAGGGCGGAGCCTGTGTGAGATAGAACAAACAGTTCTCATAAGGATTAACTCTTCCAATGGCCCAATGATTCCAGAAAGTCTGTGAGTGTTTTTAAAGTAAACAGGACTGTATCAACATGATATGCCTCCTGACAGATAAATTTAGCAGTGGCCCCTCACCAAAGTCCAAGTGTCAGGATCCTCTGTCGCCTACAGGAATTGCGACTCTCATCCATCTTGTCCACAAAGGAGAAAGTACTGTGATACTGCCACAAAGTCCACAGAGACAGAGGGTCAGGGTGGAGGGATGAGTCAACTAACATTGGTCTTTGCCATGGGAGATCACTGGTTATTTCCTGTTTCCTACAGTCAGTGTAGGAAAGGAGGAGGAGAGGTCTCTCTCCAAGATGGCGGCACCGAGTGACGGCAGGTTCGCTGCTCTGAGAGAGTTTGGAGAAACCGAAGAAAATACGGACGATATCAATGAAAGTATTCAAGAATCGATAGCTGATGCAGTTACCAAGGCAGTTGCTGACGGAACAAGTGCTTTGGCTGACGGATTGAGTAAGAAGAAGCCGACTACGTGCGGCGCTCACAACACAAGGCAGTCAGCATCAAAGGAAGGTGCTGGCAAGGACCTGAGCGTGGGCGACTTAATTAAAGAAATCGTCCCAAAAGTTATAGATGCGCTGACTCCGTTAATAAGTTCTGTAGTGACTGCGGCTGTAAATGAATCTACTAAACTCTTGCTCCAAGAGTGGGGAAAACACATGGACATGATCAGAAGAGGACAAGAATCAGCTGTGAAAGCAGCGACCAAAGCTGCGATGGAGATAAGTAAATTGAAGTTTGAGTGTGACAAAGTTGAGCAAACTACTCGCAAGACAAACATTAACATTAGAGGAATCCCGTTAACAAACGGTGAGAACACAAAAAAAGTAGTAGTTGATCTGGCAGCCGAGATGGGAGTGGAGATGAAAGAGCAGGACATCAGCGTAAGCTACCGTCTGCCAGGGAAACGTGGAAGAGTGCACGAGGCTGAAGATCAACAACGCAGTAGAAACATTTTTGTCAAGTTTGTCAGGTATGAAACCAAACTTCAAATTATGAGAAACAAAAAACGTCTAAGGAGTATTGATGGGAAAAACAGAGTCTTTATTGAGGAAGACCTTACGCCTTTGAGAGGAAAGATCCTGAGACAAGTGAGGATGGATCCAGGGATTAAAAGAACCTGGACAATGGACGGTAACATCTGTTGCATCATTAAGGATAACGATCAAGAGGTGAAGAAAACCATCTACTCCGGTGATGAGCTAATGTCCAAACTGGGATGGTCTGCAGAAAAAGCCCAAAGTGTCGGGATTTATGTAGACTTCCCCTAGGCCAGCGCTGACCCCTCACTACATGCAACTTGTATCAAGGATGTAACTTGTAAAAATTCTTCCGGTCGATTTAAGACTAAACAGGAGACAGATATCAAATTCCTTGGACTAAATGTGTGTGGATTACGTGCTAAATTTCAACTTGGGATTCTTACAGAATACATTAAAGACTATGACTTTATTTGTTTAACAGAGACCAAAACAGATAATATCTGTAAATCAGACTGTGATGGATTTACTCCTTTCGTGCTAGAAAAGAAGAAATCAAGTTATAAACATGGTGGTATACATGGGGTATGTCTATTAGTTAAAAATGAGTTTGCAAATTATGTTCAGGAGATAAAAGACACTACTTCTGACGCCATCCTGTGGACTAAAGTGGCCAAAGCAGCTTTTGGGTTTGAATTCATCTTGGGAACAGTTTATGTGCCACATGAAGGATCTATTTTTTTCAACAAGGACTATTTTGGAAATGTTTCCCAAGATATTTCATTTATGAACAGTAAATACAGCTTACCAATAGTGATGTTGGGTGATTTCAATTCAAGAACTGGTACTCTGAGTGACTCTTTAAATGTAGGTGACGTAGGAACGAATATTAGAAATGGGCTGTCTTTTGATGGCGAAATGCTTTTAAACAGTGACATAAATGATTTTTCTTTGATGGATCTACAGAGGGTCAGTGAAGATTTAATGACTAATAATAACGGTCACAGCCTAATTGACTTATGTCAAAGTTCAGAGTTGAAGATTGTAAATGGAAGATTTGGGTCTGATAAAGGCATTGGGCGTTACACCTGTTTTAACTATAATGGTAACAGCGTTATTGACTATGCCATAGTGTCAGCTTGTTTGTTAGCACAGATTATCTATTTTTGTGTTGATCCCTTGGACAAATGTTTGTCAGATGTCCACTGCCCTATTAGTTTAACTATAAGAGCTAATAACTTGGGTACTCAGAAGTGTGAAACTCTTACAGATACTGCTTATTATGATCCCGAAAAAGAGAATAGACACATGGCCCATTTAATGTTTAAACACCGATGGAAATCTGAGCTAAAAGCCACATACCAAGAATCCTTTAATTTAGAAGTTATAAAAATGTATGATTCAATGATTGATGCGATTAATATTTCCAATACAAATCTGGTTGAAATAAATAACATTAGTAAAGGTATATGTGACATTATGGTAGATCCTGCTAAAAGTTTGGGTTTATGTAAGGCATATGGTCAGGATCTGTACAAATTTGGTAGAACGTCAAAAAAACTACAGAAGAGAAAACCCTGGTTTAATGCTGAATGTGTTGAGGCCCGTAGAAAATATTTTAAATCCATGAATATATTTAAATTTAACCGCTCTGCTCAATGTAAAGTTGAAATAAAATGTATAGCTAGAAAGTATAAATCCATCATAAGGAAATGTTCAAGGCAGTTCTATGATTCTTTACATAGGAAACTTCGTACACTTAAGAAATCTAATAGTAATGAATATTGGTCTATTCTAAATGCAGGTAAACCATCTGGAAGATTAGGAAATGTATCTATAGAAACCTTTGCTGAATATTTTAAGAAACTCAGCCAAAAATCGAGTGATAATTGTACACCAGAAGACCAGCAATTTGACCTCAGACAAGTCACCTCTCCTACAAATGAATACATAAATGATTTGTTTACTTTGGAAGAAATACAGCGAATGGTAAAAAAAATAAAAAAATAAAAAAGCAAATGGTATCGATGAAGTTATAAATGAATATATAAAGAACTCCCCTTTGGAAATGCTGAACATTTTAGTAAAATTCTTTAATTTGGTACTGATAACAGGTATAGTCCCCACTGACTGGTGTTTAGGAGTGATAAAACCATTATACAAAAACAAGGGACCAGTAGATGATCCTGAAAATTACAGAGGTATTACTTTACTTAGTTGTATTGGTAAGCTTTTTACGGCTGTAATAAATTACAGACTAACTGCTTATATAGAGTCTGAAAGAATTCTTGGAGAAGAGCAGGCAGGGTTTAGGAAAGGCTTTTCAACCCTTGACCATATTTTTGTTCTTCACTCACTGGTTGAATGGTACTTGTATAAGAAAAAAAGACTGTATTGTGCTTTTGTTGATTATAAAAAAGCGTTTGATTTGGTAGATAGGTCATCACTATGGTTTAAATTAGTTGCACTTGGTATAAACGGAAGAGTATTAAATGTGATACATAATATTTATGAGAATGCCAAATCTTGTGTTAGAGCTGGTTATGATTTATCTGAACAATTTGTATGTAATGTAGGAGTGCGTCAGGGGGATAATTTATCACCACTATTGTTTGCACTATATTTAAATGACTTTGAAAAATATGTGAGTCAATGGTACAACGGACTTCAACTTTTTTCAACTGAATGCCGCAATGTGATGAATGGTGAAATAGGGATATATTTGAAATTATATGTCCTGCTTTACGCGGATGATACGATTGTACTGGCAGAGACTCCTTCAGAATTACAGGCCGCATTAAATGCAGTTGCTTCTTATTGTAAAAACTGGTATTTAACTGTCAACACAGACAAAACAAAGGTTGTTATTTTCTCTAGGGGGAAATTACGGATACTCCCAGAATTTAAGTTTGGTTCAGATAAATTAGAAGTTACTTTTGAGTATGACTATCTTGGAACGTTATTTAATTTTAATGGACGATTTGATAAAGCAATAGCTAAGCAAGTTAAACTAGCTAAAAGAGCTTTATTCTCCTTGGAAAACAGAGTTACTAGATTACAGTTACCTGTTGATATACAATGTGAGTTATTTGACCAGCTTATAGTGCCTATTCTTTTATATGGAAGTGAAGTCTGGGGATTTCATAAACTTGACCAAATTGAAATGCTTCACAGATCTTTCTTGAAACGTTTACTTAATGTTAATAAACGCACAGCAAATTGTATTATTTATGGAGAGTTTGGTCGAAATAGTTTAGATTTAAAGGTAAACATGAGAATGATTAACTTTTGGGTACATTTAATTAGTCATAATACAGCAAAAATCTCTTTGACTGTGTTTATTGTTTTCAAGACTTTGTATGATGACAATATTTTTCAGTGTAAATGGATTTCCAAAGTTAAAAATATTCTTGATGATTGTGGTTTATCGTACTTATGGCATGACGCTGGACGGATGAACCCTAAATATTTAAAATTAATGATTGAACGTAGATTATCTGATATGGAACTACAGAGATGGCATGAGAAATTACAAAGTAACCCTTTATGTGATAGTTATAAATTGTTTAAAACTGATTTCACTTTTGAACCTTATCTGATTATGTTAAGACCTGCCGAAAGAGTTTGTTTGTCTAAGTTTCGGTGTGGAAATCATAAGTTACCTATCTCTGAGCGCAGGTATGATCGTGAAAATGTCCCCCGGAAATGTACTCTTTGTTTGACTGGCAATCGAGGAGACGAATATCATTATGTACTTGTGTGTTCTTTTTTTGATAAAGAGAGAAGAGAGTTGGTCGGACAGTTCTATAGAGTAAATCCAAATATTTATAAGTTTCAAAAGTTAATGTCATCTCGAAAAGTAAAGGTCTTGTCAAATTTGTTGAAACT
>NC_065509.1:4871026-4889573 GCF_006386435.1 Epinephelus moara | reverse complement strand
TTCTATAGAGTAAATCCAAATATTTATAAGTTTCAAAAGTTAATGTCATCTCGAAAAGTAAAGGTCTTGTCAAATTTGTTGAAACTTTTAAAGAAAATCTTGAATAGTTTCTCTTGATTTGCTTTGACTTGTATGTATGTACACAAATTCTGTTTTATTTATTTTCCTGTGCATTGGTTGCCGCCTGCTCTGATTTGTTAATGTTATTTTTTGTTGTCTGCCCCTTATACCCTGGGGAGGGGTCAAAAGGAATAAATGAAATAAATGAAATTAAAAAAGTGTTAGTTTCTTCCGTCCATGACCACGGTCTTTCTCCAGCCTTAATGAGTTGGTTATTTAAGGTTTTCCTAACCTTAACAAAGCAGTAACCTAAACCACGATCTTTCCCTAACCAAGCAGATTTTGTGCCTTAACCTAAACAAACCTTAAAGCCACAGTGTGTAGGAATTTCTCCCATCTAACGTTGAAATCATACATTGTATTCAAACAGATGCCGCACTCTAGCGCCTCACTGTTTCAAACACGTATTGCAACAACGGTAGCCGCTGTGTACCAAAAAGCTATGATAACACTGATGAAACCATGTCATCCGATACTACATGGAGTATTCATTCAGGCTCCTACACAGACACACGCGACGCGAGCTGACAAACCCCCTCCTCACCATGCTGGCTGTGTTTACAACGTAGGACTGTTGGGGCTTATGTAAATTGAAACAAACCAATCACGTCTTGTCCTTTGACAACTGACAAGTGGCTCAACCTCACACACAAGTGGCTCAACCTCACACACCTCATCCCTCTCCTTGCAACACTGCGCCGCTAACAGCTGTTAGTGGCCAACGGCACTACTGCTGCATAACAAAGTCCCACTCTTTGAGCATAATGCAGGATCATGTATTATGCAGCATCACGGGAGATGGAATCCTCGTCACCAAGAAAGCGCAAAAGGGAATCAAAAAGGCAGCGTGACCGGCGAATTAAAAAAACAAGGGTCAGCATTGGGGTTGCCTTTCCCAGGTGGAGAGAGCTGCTGAAGGAGAAAGGCAATACAATCACAGGCCAGCGCTAACAGCGGCTAACAACTAACAGCGGCGCAGTGATGCGAGAAGAGGGATGAGGCTGTTAGCGACTGGCCGCTACAGCGGCTAACAGCGGCTAACAGCTAACAGCGGCGCAGTGATGCGAGGAGAGGGATGAGGCTGTTAGCGACTGGCCGCTAACAGCGGCTAACAGCCAACAGCGGCGCTGGCCTGTGATTGCATTACCATTCTCCCTCAGCAGCTCTCTCTACCTGGGAAAGGCCACCCCGATGTGGGCCTTCGTTTTTTTAATTCGCCGGTCATGCTGCCTTTTCTATTCCCTTTTGCGCTTTCTTGGCGACAAGGATTCTATCTCCCATGATGCTGCATATGCATGATCCTGCATTATGCTCAAAGAGTGGGACTTTGTTTCAAATTTGCCAGGGTAGTAGCGAAGCGCCTCTTGCTCCTCTCCTTCGGCTCCTCAGTCACGCAGTGCTGGCCTGGCTCTCAACGAAAACGCCAAAGGCGGTGCTGTATGTCTCTTGCTGGCAGGTATATTCTCAAGATGGCGAAACGTAATGGAATCCCACAGACGACTTACCCGCACAATGTACAAACAAATCCGAAATTCTCCTTTTACGAGAATAAGTCAGATTATTGGTGGAGGTAATAGTACACCAGTGATGACATATTTATGAATGCAGACATCAATTTTTGCCAATAAACAACTGAAAATGTTACACAATGTCCCTTTAACTGCAGAGGTGTAAGATTACATACTGCCAATCGGAGCTGCAGTGAGATATTAACTTTGTGGCCTCCACCTACACCTCTGTCCCTAGTACTGTTAGATAAGGATGCAAAAGCTGAGGGAGAAATGAAGAAATTACAGCACAACCATGGTTTTGAAAATGGAAATCTTTTTTTTTCTTCCCTGGTTGAGATTCAAACACACATCTGAATGTTCTAGCATCTTTCAGCGAAATGTTTTGGTTTTAAGACCCCCCACTTTACTGTTTGATTCATTCTCACTGATCACTCATCAACCCAGTCTCTAGCAGACAGAAACAGTTAGAGACAAGCTGGTGGACATAGCGGTGCATTCGGCAGCTAACGAGACACATGTTTTTCTCAGGAGTAGGTGGAGACCAAAAACAGAGCTATAAAGGGAGTGAAAATTGAACTTTCTAAAGTCACATATTATATGAGTGGACTATCATTGGGAGTAGGAGGAGATGGTGGATGTTGTGTCATCTTGGAGATGCCTGCCAATTTGCAGAATACTGTTATAGACCAATAAATAAGAAAAGTGGTTGTTTTTTTGTGAGTCATTGATGTTTCCAGCCAGGATAGTGCCATGACAAAATGGGTATTTTAGGCAAGGCAAGACAGCTATATTTGTATAGCAAATTTCATACATGAAATGGCATTGAAGTGATTTACAGAGCAATAAAATATAAAACATAATAAAGGATATAAATTTTACTATAAAAGAGATATAAGGTAGGTAGGTAAAATGAATTACTACATGATTTACAATTTTAAAAAACACCAAAAACAGCAAAAAATGTAGATTATGCACTTTTGAAAACAGCAAAAGTGCATACAAGAGGTGCAAAGATAAGAAATATATATTTAAAATGATTTAAAATCAGTCTTACATCATCTGGGAGGCTATTCCAGGTTTGTGCTGCATGATAACAATACGCTGCTTCAGCATGTTTTGTTTTAAGTCAAAACATGATCTTTTCCTTACTATAACCGAGTGGTTTTTGTGCCTAAACCTTACTACATGTTAACCACAGCATTGTTGAAATGAAAAGAAGCATAAGGTTTCAGTGAATCTGCCACATAATAATGTACAAATATAATTATTCAGTGGTTTGCAGAAATGTACAAAGCCAACATTTATTCTGGTGACTGGGTTAAATCAGTATAGCAGAATGAGAGATACAGTTTTTTTTATTCTATGCATTCCTCTTTTTCCTTGTCAAGACCTGGCACCTACATTACCCACAATACAACATGACAGCTGACAGTTGAAGAAATATTACACTGCTGGAAAGATGGTCTTTTCATAAAACTAGGCTGACTATTCAGTACAAAGACACAAATATTTTAGAATTTGGTGGTACATATCAGAGAAAACAGAAAAAAGGACTTATTTAATGCTTTTGCTCAAGACATAGAAAACCTACAACTACCAGAATACACTGCGCCACTTCTGACCAATAAATGCTCCCAATGGTGGGTGACAAAATGCGAACAGTAAGCTAAAATATGTTTCTGGAAACATTTGAGGTGAAAAATAGGCAACTGAGTAACAGAATTTACTGTTTAGGTTTAGGTTTAGGTTTACTGTTTGATTTCAGTTTTTCAGCCTTCACTGCGCAGGAAACAGTAAGGCACCCACTTTCTGTTCATTAACTTTAGGTATTACAGCTAAACAGAGCTAAGATATGTTTTCATAAAACATTTTAGGTGAGAAATGGCAGTATAGTAACAAAATCTTGGTTAATATTTGATCAGTGCTGCCGAGTTTTACTGTTTAATTTGATTTCGGTATGAGAGTATGAGAAAAAGGGAGGAACAGGGGCAGCTCTGTCTCTTGATCTATCTTCTTTATATCCCTGGTGGCAGTTTGGTGGGCAATACAAAAATGCAGAAGTACAGCCTGTAGTACGAGCAACAGCCCGAGAGAGCCAGTAGAAGTCTGCCTAGAAGTCTGTCTAATTTTGCATCATCTGTCCGCATTATCATCCCAACCCATTTTCATTCCGAAGTCATCAAATACCGCCACTTTGTCAGTGATTTGGACATCAGACACTGATGCCAAAAGCAGTGGTAAGAAACGCCACCGGTCGGTTAGACAGCAACTGTCGTGGCAGTATGATATACGGACGAGCGGCATCAGTTCATCACACAGACAGTTACGATGTGATATAAAGACCTGAAAAGTCCCTGTACCTTGGGCGGGAGGGGTGTTGGTGGGATCCAACAAAACCTGGACTTTCACCCAGGAACCCAGTGTTCACTTCCTGTATGAATGTAGAGCCAAACCATGATGTAATTTCCTAAACCTAACCACATGCTTTTGTTGACATCCTGGTGTTGGGTACCACATGCTTTTGTTGCCTGGTAAGATTACTCCTTTCCAACTCCATCCCCCCTGATTTTTTACATTTTTATTACTCGTAGTTGTCAGACCCAACTCAAGTGACATAACTTGAGGACCTTTTTCAGACTACACACAGCTCCCTCTAGGGACACAACTTTTTTATGTAGGCAGGAATACTCCCTTACACCTTTGAACATGTAAAATTGGTGGAGTTCCCCTTTAACTAAGATATTCACAGGTAAATAATCTTTCTTACATGTAATATTTTTTAGAGGGAGGGTAGTTGTTCCTTTTTTCAAAATTATTTTTATTGTCATTACTTTTTAGCTGTTGCAAAAAGCCATGCACAATGCTGATGTGTCCCTCAAGGCTTGTTTTCTCTGTGATTCAAGGCTTCTTTTTTTTATTTTTTTAACAAACCTCACACACACATGAACACAAACCACATACTGTACATCTAAGGTCAGAAAAGATTAACCCCCTGCACACATAGACTTCCGTCAACATTGTATGTCTGACATGCACTCTCACATACATACACACACAAACAGTGATATCAGGCTAATCTTCTGTGGTCCAGCCCTAGTGTGTCCACAGATAGTAGCCAGCAACCAAGCAAGGTGTTTACTGCCATATGCAGGGAGATAACAGTGGTTTAGTGAGCCCTAACACACACACACACACACACACGCACGCACACAAACATATACACAAACAAACTCATACACAGACTACTGTGCTGCCCTCTCTGCTGCTAACACGCACACAGGCTCACGGACACTCTGGCGCATCAAAGCAGATACATACTGGACACATGCTCATGTGTGTGTCTATGCACTCAAACACACACACACACACACACACACACACACACACACACACACACACGTCATTACACAAAATGTGTTACACAAAACAATTGAGAAATCAAAAACACTCGCACTGAAAATGGAGGACACAAAAAGATAAAGACATTCACACACATACACACCGAGATAATAAGACACACACACACACACACACACACACTATTGTTTAGCTGATGGTCCATTATCTAACCACTGCCAGCCCTTCTCATCAATGTGTGTGTATTTGTGGACAGCACACCTCCCACTGTGGCTATAAGCTTTCTGTCACACTACAGTGCTGCTACATTTACTCCACACACACACACACACACACACACTCACACACACTTTTACACAAAACAGCTATTGTTGCAGCCATAAACCAAGTGAAAAACATCTTCTGGTATTGCTCGGATGAAAACAGGAGCGTATTGTCTTGACAACAAAAAGCAGCCGTATTGCTTTGTGAGAGGTGGAAACTAAAGTGAAAACAAGAGTGATGATCCATGCCACGACAAAATGTTTACTGTAATGTATGAGGTATCTCAACAATGTATGCTTTCCACATTCTTCTGAACTCTTTACATTATGATGTGTGCTGGCTTTTTATTACGAGGAAAACAAAAGCATATTGACACAGGAGCTGCTATTTATTTATATGTTGATTATCTTGTTTGAACTTGATGTCTTGTTGATGTTTTATCTTGTGCTGTGTTAAGTGTTTACTAGAAGACCACAATACAAATAAGCCTTCAGGCTTTATTGTGTTTATATCCTTGGTGATTTGTAACATAGGCTATGTAATGACTGCAGCACAGTGCTATATGTTTTTTCAATCATCAAATAAATTCAGTCAGTCAATCAAGTGCTAACTACAAACAAGTTATTGCAGTAACTCAGTTTCTATCTGTGACTCCTCTGTAGCATTAAAGCAGCAGATGTGGCTACCACCACATACAGTGTCTTGCAAAAGTTTAGGCACCCCTGGTCAAAATTCAGTTTACTGTGTGTAGTTAAGTAAGTAGAGGATGAACTGATCTCCAAAAGGCATGAAGTTAAAGAAGAAACATGCTTTTCAACATTTTAGGCAAGATTAGTGTAATATTTTTAATTTTGTATAATTTTTGAGAGAAAAATGGAAAGAAGCATGATGCAAAACACAACACGGACCACGTTGCTCTGTCCCATCCAGCTCTTGCTGGATCTGTTCATTGGCAACCAACCGGGGGAATGTCTGCACTTGGTCAGTTGGACACAGCATGGTTTTGACAATTGCTATTTCCTAATATCTGGGTTGAGTAAATGAAAGATATGTGGTTGCTACTGACAGTAGCTTGGCTATTTGAAAATGGTGGGTTTGTGCAGGATGTTCCATGTCATGCTAGTGACGATTCTGTCTGACCATTTAATGGTCTGCAGTGTTATCCTGTAATGTGTGTTCAGTAGGAATGCAAAGTGAGCATATGACAAGGCACAATTACATACAAAGTCAATGCAAAGACGCAAATTTATGCCGGGTACAAACGACGAGTCACAAAAGCCGCAACCAGCATTGAGACCTTGTTAAAATTCTCCTTAACACCTTCCCCGCCAGAGTATTGTTTTTAAGTTGCCAGCCCCCGCCAGCATTTTTGATCATATTCACTAATTTTTCAAGACCCGCAGAAAAAATTGTTCAATGAATATATAAACAGTATGCACATTAAACTAAAGAAGAGACCCTCTGTTTTTAAACACAAAAAAGATTTTATTCTATCTTATTCCATTCCTTTTTTTTTTATCAACACTTGAATTTGTGCATTGTCATTAAAAAAAAGCATTTCTGAGAAAAAAAAGAGAATGTAATTTTCTAGTGTAAAATCAATTTCACATTTACATTTTTTCCCTCATTTCCTTACATTAGTTTGAATTGTATAAATGAAAATAATAATTATGAAACTAATATTCTGTTTCAGGTTGCCACGTTCAGGGATCGTTCAGTGTTCTGTTTTCGCCCTCTCCTCTCCTCTGTGCCCACTGTCACGATCATGAAGATCCCGTTTTGTCCCACCAAACTTGTTTGCATCTTCGTCCAAATTGGATTCAGAGTATTGATAAAAACAGGAAGTGTCGGAGTCTGAGTCCATCAATATGTCCATGGCTTGCCCAACTGTAAACTTTACCATCAGCACCCGCATTTTGTGGGGATTACAAGCAGATACATTTCTGCCATCATCTCCTTCTGGTTTTCAGTGAAACTTCTTCTTCTTCTGTTGTTTTTGGACAAGGCAGGTTTGTTCTATTTCCAAGATGTGTAACAGCGCCCCCTATTTTATAACAGTGAAAACACGGATTACCAGAAAATCTCATCAGTGGCAGGGAAAGAGTTAAGTTACCGAGAATCAGAAATGGAGGACAAACTTAAAGAGAATAGGACCGTGATGTGAGCGGTAGTGGGCAACACAAAGCATTGTGGGACTTTAGGACACAGCTGCTGCAGTAAAGACTGACGACTATTAGATGATGCAGTTGAGTTTATATCTTATCCAGTTTGAAATCACAATGGAATGTTGAACACTGTTGAACTGCCATTAACAGTTCTCTACACAATCCAAAAACATATGTGTTAATCAATGACCCAAAGATGAACTGTAAATCTGCAAACCGGAGCTAAAGGTTTCCTGGTAATGACCATCACTACTTGCTATTGACTCTATTGTATGTAATCGCAGTTATTATCATAATTCTAAAATTTTTGTTTTCTGTTTAAAAAGTACAGACATAGGAAAACAGCAAGTACTAACCCATGTTTTAAGTGGTGCGTGCAGCTTTTCATTGTTAACTATGAAACGGTGCTATGGTGCTACTGGTGTGATCCTCTGTCAATTATTGTGAAGCACATCAAAGAGGAGAACTAACCTTTTTTGGTGTGGCACATTGGAAAACCACAAACAACAGTGCTTTATAGACAGAGAGAGAAAGGGGGACTTTGCTGAGGGATTGCTGCTGTGTCTGCCTCCCATATTCTTTCTTTTTTTTATATCAAGATGTTGACTGTACAGTCAGCTCTCCCTGCTCTCTGTTAGACCTAGTATCAGGTTTCCACCTCTGATTAAGAGCAGTGCAAAGCCACTTCTATAAACTTCATCACATCCAGAGAGAGTCCGGAACAGGGTTCTGTGACTGTCAGACGGTCTGAAGGGGATTCTTAAGTGCAGAGCAATAACGTAATGCACAGCAGACTATAAGACAGAACTTTTTTTTTCTTAAAATATTATAACTTTATTCTTGACTTCTCAATGAACACAGATATGTGGGTTGGGTTTTGAATGTGCTTGCTTGCTTAAGTCTTGCTTAAACACAAATTCCAGGTTTTTCTTTTCATAAATTAAAATGAATCAAACTATCACTGACGTGAATATGTACCACATGCACATTTAAAGACG
The DNA here is from genome assembly GCF_006386435.1 of Epinephelus moara. NCBI lineage: Eukaryota > Metazoa > Chordata > Actinopteri > Perciformes > Serranidae > Epinephelus > Epinephelus moara. The sequence goes on along the minus strand of NC_065509.1, from coordinate 4,881,158 downwards.
TTATTTTACCCAAACAAAGGACACAAATGAGGACTGAGGAGTACAAGTGCATTGACTCAGAAGAAGTAACATTAAATGAGAAAAGTTGATCTACAGGAGAATAAATATTTGAAAGCAATACAGAATGTCTGAGAGCCTTACTGCATTATATTCCATTATATTTTGAATTGTCAGTTGTGTTTTCCTCTCGATAAATAAAAATATTTCCACCATAAATTGGTGCATAAAAAATCACCAGAATATTTGACAGAACCCCCAGACCCCACAACTTCATATGGTAAATGGACTGTAATTGTATAGTGCCTTTCTAGTCTTCCGACCACTTAAAGTGCTTTGACACTACATGTCACGTTCAACCATTCACACGCACATGGCCGAGGCCTGGTGGCCGAGTCTACCATACATGGTAAGCATTCACACGCTCTCACAGAAAGGGCAGTAAGGGACCTGGGTAAAGCATAGGGGGCCACTGGTGCAAAAAAGGTTGAGAACCATTGGATCAGGACAGGGGTCAGGATGAGGACATTTGGTTCAGTGATGTCACTGTACAGAATTTCTGTGCAGAAATCATCTCCAGCTGCCACCAGAGAAGAGAAGACAAAATCAATGTGTCCAAAATCCCTGAGACAGCAGAGTGTTCCAGCATCTCAACAAGATAAATGGCTTTAATCAATCCGCTGGTTGCTGGTGCTGTCTGTTGTTGAGACAATCAATACAAAACTGATAATGGCAGCATAAACACCCATGACACATATGCACACACACGCACGCACACTACAGCACTGCATTAAATCTCACGTTCTGCATAAATATAAACACGGGCACTGACACATACACGTCAACACATTTCAAACATACACACATACTGTGTATCTGTGTATCCATGAAAATACGAACATTGTTGGCTTCATTCCTGCCGTCTGAAAGGATCTGTGCTGACGAGATAGCAGTCAAAGTGGGTGTATGTGTGTTGTGAGAAAAATGGCCAAACTGCATTAAAGCTCTGTTATGTCTCTCTAACGCTCTCTTTCACACACAGTCTCAGTTTCTCTCCCTCTTCTCTATCTTCCTCTAATACTCTCTCTCCACCTCGATCCCTCTCTTTCTCAGATGCTTACTCGCTCCCTGTCTGTCCTCTCCTTCAGCACAGATCCTCAGATTGCAGACGGACAGAGACAATGAATAAAAAATAAGTGCGAGGAGAATCACACTAATTATAGCAATTGTGTTTTCTTTCTTTTCTTTCTGTTTTCTTTCTGGCCCAGGGCAGGGACGGAGTAGCTCTGGTGGAAGGGAAAGAGAACAGCCTGGAGGCTGGATCTGCTCTTGAGGATGGACAGGAGGTTGGTGACTGAAGCAGGAAAACTCTGGAAGACAAACAGACTGGCAGGGACACTTTGGAGGTCTTTGATGTAGGTGAAACCATTCTGGAGACAAGGAAGACCAGTGGGCAGGCCAGCAGAGCCATTCTAGAGGTAATGCAGGAGGTTGGCAGACCAGTCAGGGTGCTCTGAGGCTTGATAATAACAAAGGAACCCCTCTGGAGGCTAGCAATGTGGACAAGCCCCCCCATGAGGATAGGCGACAGAGCCCCACTGGAGGATGGACAAGGCCACACCACTCTACTGGAGAATGGACAAGGGGGCAGGACCCCTCTGGAAGATGGCCACGGAAATGGGACCCTAATGGAAGACAGCCACCAAGATGGGACCCCAATGGAAGACAGCTGTGATACTGGGACTCCACTGGAAGATAGCCAAGGAGATGAGACACAAAGACAAGACCCCACTAGATGACGACCATGTAGACAGGACCTCACTGGGTGACCGCTACAGAGACGGGGCCCTAATGGAGGACAGTCCAGGGACTTGAAAGGCAACCTGCAACTGAGGAATCAGCTGTAGGTCAGGGCCAAGTGCTAGATGGGTGGACCACTGGATACCAGAGCAGGAGACCAGCAAAAGGACAGCTAAGCAGGACGCTGGCAGCTGAGCTTGCTGGGTGTTGGTAGGGATGACTAAACAATTTCCCCCCGGGGATTAATAAAGTATTCTGAATCTGAATCTGAATCTGATGGGGTTCCTGGCTGAGAAGTTAATAGCTGCACTGGATTGCCAGCTAGAGGGATAGGTGGCAGCTTTGACCCTAGTGGCGATAAACGTGATTGCAAAAGGCTAGAAACTGAAGTGCTCTCTCCGCCTGTCTGAGCCTCCTGGCTCTAGAAATGTGACTGGTTAAGAACACCTGTTCTCGTGTGGTCTCCTGATTGGCCCTCCAGTGTCCTGTAGAACTTTTAGGCCTCCACTTCTTCCTCATGTTGTCTCCAGATTTCTTCTAACTCCATCAATGTCAATTTTCCTTCAACCAAGCGGACTGTATGGGTTCAAGAGCTTCCCTGGTTGCCTTTGAGAAAGCACTGCTTCTCCTTGAGCCAGAGAAGGAGTGATTACTGAGTCTAGGGCAAGTACAGTACAAAGAGAATGGCCGGAGCCATTTCTCAAGTTCTGTTCTGATGTAGTCTTTGAAATAGGCTGGTGGATGTCTTTGTTGCTGGGCCCTGCTGCGTCCTGATGCCATTATTTTTGACTTGGCTCCTAAATAGTCAGTCTGTGTAACTGCTCCATACTTTCCGTAAGAGTCAGCCATGGGCATACCTGCATGGTGACTCAGTCAAGCTTATCTATGCTCATATCACTAAAGTCTTAATTTATATCTCTGGCTTTAAGGACCATTTTGTTGAAGACAAGCAACGGAGTTGACTTAATTGATAGCAGCATGGACGGGCTGCCAACAAGCTCAGACCATTGCTCACAGACTCTCTTAACCTGAACCAGAAAAGTTAGAGGTACAAGCACAAGGTTTGCAACTAACTTTCCAGCACCAGGGAGAACCAAGTTGAGTTACCACTCCAGCGGCTAACTCTGCAAAGACCCTGAGCGACCAGCTCATACCTGCTGTCTGTTTAATGTTGCACAAGAGTGAATGAATAGTCAACCTCTACTGCGTCAAGAACTCCAAAATCCTATTATTAGATTTGGTAATTGTTATTCATTTAATTATAAATCAAAATTCCAAACTGATAGTTCAGTGAACTTTTGAGACTGATATCTTTAACTGGCTATCATTTTCCCTTTCCGAGAGTGCCTCACAAGGTGATTTGATGTAAATTAAGTCACATTATTTAACCTAATTACTAATTATTATTAATAATTATTAATATTTCCGATAGCCAATTCGATGCTTTAATTGGAGATCTATTACAAGGTCAGGCCCATGTTAAGGCTTAAGTCCCAACCAATGGTGCTGCCATGTAAAACATAGCACTGGTGCCTAGATCACAACACATAGTATCCCCTCTTTTATACTATCACCAGAATAATTTACAACATTAATGGTGCCCCTTGGTGAGGCCTAATATTGTTGTTTACAAAATAAATGGTGCCTCTGTGTGATGCCTAAAATGTATGTTCCCTACAACTTGAACTAAGTCTGCTCCTCCAATGCTTTCCATGTATCCATCCCAGACTGGCCTAAGTGGACTATTTCCTCTCCCCACATCCCTTTCCTCACATCCATTCATCCATCCTCAACATCCTCCTATGTCTCCTCATTTCATTAAACCTTTACAAATTCCATTGTTGTGGTATGCTCCTCGCTTGTGAATACTTTTCTCCTTACTTTAAGCTGTTCTTTAATTTTAATTTTTCACTACTGTGTCTCCTTCATTTCCTTTGTGCATCAAATTATAAGTCTGTAATGTACATCAATGTGCTTGTTTCAGATGAGCCAGGCCTGTGCAGAATCGATCTTTGGCATTAACCACACAATGCATGTCAATTGAATTTCTGTCCGTTTTGATCTCAAACCCTGGTGACATCAGCCAGACGATCAGCAACGTTATTCTCACAAGATCAAGGCTGCAATTTTCAGAGCCAGATGCTGCAGCTGCTCTTTACCATTCCTTACTGCATTTAATTCTTTTGAGCATAAGTATAGTGTGATTATGCCTGACATTCTATCAAGGAAACCTATCTCAACTTTCTGCTTTTCCTTTCCCCATGGATATGAGGATATTTTTGTTATGATTTGATGTTTTGAATGTCTCTATCCTGGATGTGAAGGGCTTTGAGATGAATGTGGAATGATTTAATAAAAATGAAGGTTAAGGAGCAGTAAAACCACTCAAATTACATTTTCATACCGTATCACACACACAACATTTTTTAAACATTTTTTTTGGTGGCTGAGTAAAAGTTGGACAAATTGGTTTGATTGTTTTTTCCAGTGTGAGCACTTTACACCTTCACATACCACACCAAACCAGCTTTGGATCAGTACATAGTATGACACTGGGACACAATTACATTGACAGTCACTGGTGCATATGTTAAATAATTTCCTTTTAGTTCGAAAAGGTAGAGTGGCATTAAAGGTTTAAATGAGGACATACTAACTACAGGAGTCAACAAAGTGGCAACCTACTGAAAAATGAGCCAAACAGGATATGCCAAAAACTGCAGTTCCACTAACAGCCGCTTGAGGCTGACTCCAAGAGCGAGTCAATTCCCATGGAATCCCATGTTTAAATGCCCAGCTTAACAACAGAAATATGTTTTAAACATGCTTAAAGCCTGGTACAAAGAAACGAAAATTGAAATTCGTGACAAATGTACCGGGTGTGTCTCAAGTGTCATAGAGAGGAGAGAATAAAACACCATAACCTCCTGTTATTAACTCTGGGGTCGGGCTTGTGTGGGGAGCTCTCCGCGGTGCTGAATGGCTCCCGGCGGGCGTATTTCTGCCTTGATGGTGCGCCGCGACCGGCTCTGGGTCAGCTGGGAAAGGCTTGAGGCGAAGCAGGCTCACGGCTTATGTGTTTGCCACTTTCTTTTTCATTTTAACCCACACCATGATCTTTTCCTGACCCTAACCAAGTGGTTTTTGTGCCTAAACCTAACCAGACCTTAACTACAGGGCATCATGATGATTTCGGAACGACGGGACTTCAGAACAATGGGTTTAATATGGTCGGAACAATGGGATGTCGGACCAATGGGCTGTTGGACCAATGGGCAGTTCCCAATGTACCGGGGGCTAATTTTTTTTAAATAACTCATCTGTTTAGATGTTATAAAGCCTTCAAGTTACACGTAATTAAGGGCATGGCCACTTTGAGTAACAGGTGGGTGTGGTCCATTGACAAGTTACTGTCACAGCAACAACGTTGGTTAGGTTAACCCGAATTACGGGTGGGTATTAATAACCCATAGGAGTTGCTTTTTTAGTGTTTCATAGTTCATGTTTGGTCACCTAAAAAATCTTGTTGGTTGTACCAAAAAAACGTTCAAAAGATGTTTTTCTGTAAATACATTTCATCTGTTTTTAAACTGTTTTTCTCTTCAAAAATTAGCATTAGCACAATCACAGTTCCCCATAGATGTGTGACATTTATGGGTGGGTTTTTTTTTGTTTGTTTGTTTTGTTTTTTCAAAAATGTTGTGATGCTGTCGCAGATTCTGAGCTTATTATTATGAACATTTAGTGTTTACTAGAGAATTAGAATCTATTTATGATGGTTTATAATATTTGGGGTAAACCAGAGTCGCATTAAATTGCCATTATGTTTTTTTTTTAATAAGAAATACAACTGCAGGACAGTGATGCTGTTCAAATATGCTGAAGATATGTCTATGATAGGTCTATTTGGTAAATGGTAAATGGACTGCACTTCCATAGTGCTTTTCTAGTGTTCTGACCACTCAAAGTGCTTTTACACTATATGTCACACTCACCCATTCACACACACAGTCACACACTACAAGGCACCGATGGAACAACCATCAACCACTGGAGTTCAGTATCTTGCCCAAGGACTCTTCGACATGTGGAAGAGGAGCCAGGGATTGTACCACCGATCTTCCAATTAGTCGACCCACTCTACCTCTGAGCCACAGTTGCTCCATATCTACAGTAAGTATTGCCTAGGAATCTCAGTATTGACAAACCAAAGGGACACATTTAAAATCACAAAGGTCCATTACCATGGATTTTACCGTTTGATCTGTCTGTTCAAGTTGTTAACTGCACATACAGATAATAGCCTGTCAGAGACAAATTCTTATCAGGAAATTAATGGTCAGAATCAGTGTTGGTGGTAATGCATCCACACCGCTCCACTTCTGCCAGTGCGCCACCAGAAAAAAAAACATCTCCCAAAGGTTGATGTGTATTGTCATGTCACTACCTTATTTATAATGTCTATGATCACTACAGACTACATCACAGAAGGATGCCAGTGATCGGCACAGCTGGATCATGTCATACTGTGCATTATCATGTTCAATGTCTTTCCATTAATATGATGTCTACAACGCATCCTGTTCTGCTTTTGCATTCTAAAGCTGCCTGCTAACAGTGGGGATAAGGAGCTGGCCTCTGGTTTGTTATTTTTCTCGTTCCGATATCTCGTGATGTCAGTATATGTTGGATGTGTTCCCACTCACATTTTCTACAACTACAGAGCAACGCCAGCAAACATCCCCGTTCTTATGCTCAACTCTCTCTCCGGTGCTGTTGTAGTTGACTGGCACACTGGGAACTGGCAGGTGCGTCTTCCAGCTCTAGCGTATTAATTTGCGCTTGTCATAGTGACTTACTTGCACGCCATTCTGTTTGTTGTGCTAACCTCAACAATTGTTTATATATTATAGGCCCAGAAATATTTATCCATATCTCATAATTATTAGACTTTAATCCTCTGCCTGACCCTCCCTGTGTCCAAGGATATTCATTTATTTTAAACGGTCTAGGCTATTTAATCTTTCTTTATCATTTTTTTTTCATTTTATACAAAGTGGTAACCACTGTATGTGAAGGTATGAATGGGTCAGACCTGCACAGCACTGGATTTGAAATGAACTGTAATAAACTGGAGCTTCTGTGCTTTGATTACCTGCTGTGAAACAACATGACCCCCAGCCATTTAAAACTAACATTAGTTCCTCTGAGCTCATTTTAGTCAAAGTAACACAGAAGTAGTGTAATAAGTAACTTATTACTCTACACAGAGAGTAATAAGTTACTTATTACTCTACACAGAGAGTAATATTGTAAAGTAATTTATTACTTTAAAATGAAGGTAACTAGTAAGATGTTGTGTATCATATTTTCAGAGTAACTTGCCCAACACTGGTCAAAATGTTCTGAAAATAAGGTAACCTCATTGTGGTAAATAAAAACAAAAATCTCCAAAAAGGTCATCAGATCATATAGTTTGTCTGCTGATATTGACTGAACACTCTCTCCAATCTGAGTTTAAGATAATGCCATCTGGACAATGTGATAAAACACCTTTCCTAAACAAAAAAGATATATATCAGGGATCTGTTTTACCATGTGCAATCAATACAATGAACCAACAGCATTAAAATACCCCCATGTCAGGAAATTTCAATGATTTGTTGCAACCTTTGCACAAAGAGTATATAGCTGTATTGATTATTTGGAATATGCTGATATTTTTAATCGTTAAAATATTGTCTTTAATGGCATGACAAGGGCAGTTTTCATGTCCTGGTGGGACACCAAAGATTAGTTCATTTATTCTGTTCTAGATTTTGTTTTATGTTTTAGCTCTGTCATTTTATGATTCTGATCTGTTGTGATGGACAGTAATGTCCTGTGTGTGTTCATCCTCAGCAGGTGAGTGTGTGCTTGATTTTCCCTGCAGGTCCCCATACCCATACAACTGTGTCCCTGAAAGCTGCAGGGTGGAGATTTGTCCTGCAGGGGGCTCTGTCTGGTTGTCTGCTCTTGCTCCTTTCTAGTTCCATGTCAGGTTTGGTGCTGCTAGTAGTAGTAGTCATGTGGTGGTAAAGGCTGGGTGCTGGAGTCATTGGTTTACAGTGCACATGCTGCACCTCTAGGTGTCACCCATTATCTAGCTGTTAAGGCAGCAGAGGAAGGAGGTGTCTCCATCAAATCCAACCCCCTCTGTGAAACTCCACAGCAGCTATTTCCATCTGCTTCCACTGCACAGCTCCCCCATCAGCCACCACACGTCCAAGTTTGATCCTTTTGTTTTGTGAATTCAAGTGGCTCTGAGATTGCTGACAGAATGCAGAGCCTCTCTGTGTTTTTCTGGGCTGAGACAACAATCCTGGCTATATCAAGTCATTTAGTGTTTGTGGAAATGCTTCAAAGCTTCCTCATATGAAGACGAGCGCGGCACACAAATTGCAAACACTGACAAGAACCCAAATTTGCTGATGTGAAAATGAAGACTCGTGATGGGTTTAGTGAAGAGTAAACCTGCCTGTACTGTTTATCCACAGTGTTTTCATAGATTTTACGTTCCTTTAAAGCTTCAAGAGTTGCAGAGGACATCAAAATGTAAGGTACTCACCAGATCATTTTCAATCTACAAGAACTGGGCTGCAGCTGATGACTATTTTCAGTGATGTGTCAATTATTTGTTCAGTCAACTGATCAATGTTTTGTCCATAAAATGTCAAATACAAGTTCCCAAAGCCCAATGTGACAACATCAAATCTTTTTTATTTTTGTCTGATCAACAGTCCAAAGCCCAGAGATAATTCATTTTACGATGATATTATCACAGAAAAAAGGCCAAGAAACCAGAACCAGTGAACGTATCACATTTTCAAACTGTTCTTTTTAATTACTGACGTGATTAACTGATCATCTAAATTGTTGATTAGTTTTCTCCTGACTGAAAAATCAGTTAATTGCCTAAATGTTTCAGTACTGCTCAAAAAAGCTGATGAATTCTTCCCCTATCAAACATTTTGTTTTTGTTGGTATTGCATTGAAATAGTGGCCAGATATGTATCTTTGATGACTATTTACTAAAAGGCTGAATATCAGCATGGCTGTGATTTACTCATAGGTATGTTAAAGAGGGCTAGCTACTTTGTATCATGTGCATTTATCTGTATGTTTCCATTATTGTGCAACCAGTGAAATAACAGTGTGTTAACAGTGGCTTTGATGCCATGTGTAATTCCATTGAGTTAACAGCTTGATCAAACAGTATGTTGCAACATCAGCTGATGTCATATGAGCACATAGTCTCTTACACAGACGCCGAGGAACGTTGTAATAGAACTAGCACTGGCTCCCAGCTGCAGTGATGTGATTGGATCCAAATCCGTGTACTTCCATACTTCCTCGACCAATGGCTGATTAGCTTTGCCTTACACCCGCCTACACCGGACTTGCTATTCCCCGAATTGTTGTCCATAGTACAACAGAAAAGGAAGTGTTCAGTGCATCGCAAGAAGAGATTGAAATGGATATGATTTCATTTGAGCTATATTGCGTCTCTGTTACATGTAACACGCGTGCCGTACCTATAGCAACGCTGTCACGTGGTCTGGATATTCCCACCCATTTCTATTACAAAACGAAAGACAAATGTCCCCAGACTCCCATTCCAAAGTAAGGGAGGCTGGTCACGCAAGACTAATGAGCACATCTTGAGGTTTGTTGTAAAGTATCCAGGCTTATTTCCTTCCCTTCGTCCTCTCCTGATGACCATTCAGAATTTAACTCAAATGCTAGTTGTGGAAATATGTTCATCTTTGCAATGTAAAAATTTTTACAACGACCATGTATGTAGGCAGTAAATGTGATTAACAGTTTAGAACTCATGTAAAGCAAAGTGATTTATCAATAGTTTATTTACACTGAACAAAAATATAAATGCAACACTTGTTTTTGCTCCCATTTTTCATGAGCTGAACTCAAAGATCTAAAACATTTTCTATATACACAAGAGACCATTTCCCCTCAAATTTTCACAAATCTGTCTAAATCTGTGTTAGTGAGCACTTCTCCTTTTCCGAGATAATCCATCCTGCCTCACAGGTGTGGCATATCAAGATGCTGATTAGACAGCATGATTATTGCCCAGGTGTGCCTTAGGCTGGCCACAATATTGGGGGGGTCTGGGGGGGTCAGAAAATCAGTCAGTATCTGGTGTGACCACCATTTGCCTCACGCAGTGCAACACATCTCCTTCGCATAGAGTTGATCAGGTTGTTGATTGTGGCCTGTGGAATGTTGGTCCACTCCTCTTCAATGGCTGTGCGAAGTTGCTGGATATTGGCAG
>NC_065509.1:4844692-4869744 GCF_006386435.1 Epinephelus moara | reverse complement strand
GTTATAGTTCTGGCTACTGTGGTACAATATGTTGAAAGTATATATTAATATCTGGCAGTATACATGTGTGACAATAGTCATATGTGTATAATAACAGTAGAAGTATGACTAATGACTAATGATGGCAGCAGCAGCAGGAGGCATCTGGCAGGACCACGGCAGCAGCGCTGTTGAGAATTTAGCTACGTTTCAGTGAATCAAGGGATATTACAGTTTCTGATATCTCGTTTGAAACTGATGCAGCACAGAGGTTGTCCAGTTATTTTCCAACACCTGTACAATGGCTAGTTGGAGGCCTGTTCAGTTGGTGCTCATTTCTTCTCCATCTTTCCTTGATGTTATTCTAATGTTAACATTTGAAAACCTCGACTTGGCTACCGGGCAAAAGTCTGCAAAAGGAGAGTTAACAGACCGGTGAGCTGATTTTCACATCCAGATGAGTGACTCGCTGCCAAAATCAACCACAAAAAGCACCACTAAGACTTGTAAAATAGACACAAGAGCCTAAATTTAGCACAAATTTAGCAGAGCTCACTGAGAGGTAAATGGAAACGTCCGTACCTACATCATCCATGGACACATGTATAGTCCTGCTGATGTATTCTTCATCAACACCCATGGAGTGCCTTTTGTCCAATCAAATTACTGCTTAATGTACATCATTTGACCTCTTACTTCAATAAGATTGTACGCAGTTGTTGACAAATCAGTCTCACCACAAGGTCCATTTAGAAGCTGTTCTGGAGCGTTTGGTCAAACGGATGTCTTTAAAGTGCTTATAAAAATGAAAATTTAAACAACTACAATTTTCTGACAACAGAGCAAACTGTTGAGGAAGATCATATGATGCATTTCAAAGGTCCAGAACAGCTACTGTGAGGACCTTGTGGTGACATGTCTCTGTCACCTATTTGCTTCATATTTATTTGCATGCATCCTCTATTTCCTATCAAAATGTATGACTCCTTTTTGATTGATTGTTGTGGCCTGTGGTTGTGAGTTTTATGCCTGATAAAGGCTTACGACATAAATGTTTACTTAAAGGGATAGTGCACCCAAAAATGAAAATTCAGCCATTATCTACTCACCCATATGCTGAGGGAGGCTCAAGTGAAGTTTTAGAGTCCTCACAACACTTGTGGAGATCCCAGGGGAGAGGAGGTAGCAACAGAACTCCACCTAATGGAGGCTGACGGCGCCCCAGATTCAAACGTCCAAAAACACGTAATTGAAACCACAAAATATCTCCATACTGCTCGTCCGTAGTGATCCAAGTGGTTTCAATTATGTGTTTTTGGACGTTTGAATCCAGAGGCGCCGTAAGCCTCCATTAGGTGGAGTTTTGTTGCTACCTCCTCTCCCCTAGGATCTCCGGAAGTGTTGTGAGGACTCTAAAACTTCACCTGAGCCTCCCTCGGCATATGGGTGAGTAGATGATGGCTGAATTTTCATTTTTGGGTGCACTATCCCTTTCAGTTAATGTTGACAGTGTACAGAAAGTCTGACCTCCATGACCTCCAATTCTAAGATGAGGCAAACCCTAAAGAGCCACTCAAACTCCTCTCAGTGGAATTTTGTTAATCTGAGATCATATGTATATGATTGTAAACGTACAATGTATAAGATACTATCAAACCTCCCAGTGGCACAGCACGACTCAAATATAAACCACGTACACCTGAGTGCTTGTGTAATACTTTTATTTGTGTACCATCCCCTTTCCCACAATAATCCACAAAGACACGTGTCCATTAATTCATTAATATATTCATGTATACATATCATAGTGACAAATAAAAAAGAATCACAATACAAAAGACAATTTAAATATGTAGAATGTCGATCGCATGTCAAAGTCTTGATTCAACATTTTTGTACTCAACATGCATTCAAAATACAAAAATAGACTTCTGATTAAGTTTATATACACTTTTTTTTTATAAATATAAGTATACAAATGTATTTTTAAAATACAAAGATAAATACAGTCACATAGTGTACATTGTGTACCAAACCAGCAATTACAAACATTTTTTTTTGGATATTTAGCATTCACAAAACACAATTATTACATTAGTAATGCAACTTTAACGACAATTGCAGGTCTTGTTTTTTGTCTTTTTTCTGTCCTTTTGCCACCCACTGTCCCTTACTTTTATTCTGAAGTAAAGGAAGCGGTCAGTGGGTGGTGAATAAATTAAGAGGATAAGAAACAGGAAGTCTAGCTCTGCCGGACATCCTGTAAGAGTTTGTTTATCTCAGCCACCAGCTCGCTGGCATCCACCAGCTCATGTCGGCTGTCGCTGCGTTTGCCCTGAAGGTGGCTGAGCACCGAGTCAAAATCGTCCTCCTCGTAGTTCTCTGGGATCTCCTCCATGGCCGGCAGCCATTTGGAGGAGGGCCCAGGGAGCGCCACGGGCACTGCCACCGGGGCTGGGGAGGCCTGCACCATGGTGGGGCTGACCAGTGCAGTGAGCAGGGGGCTGCTGTGGGGTTTGGGGGGGTGGCCGCTGTTCTGGGGGCTGTTTTTGGGCGCCTGCGAGCCCTTGTGACTGCTGCTCTGAGAGCTGAGCTTGGTGCTGGGTTTCAGGGTGTGGTAGCTGCCAGCCTGGTGGTGGCCAGATGGGCCGATGCTGCTGCCTGGGTTCTGGAAGTGGGTGTTGGCAGCCCAGGCTGCCACACCCTGCTGGTGGACAGAGGGGTTGGGCTTGCCAGGGAGATGGCCCCTCCTGCGATCTAAAGATCCAGTCATGGGTACACCCACCCCACTGAGACTAGTCCCCTTTTGGTTCTCATTGACCTGGATATATGAGTCCAAACCCTGGGGTAGCAACCGCTGGAACACACTACTCATCTCCGACAGCAATGACGTGGTCCCACAGAGGTCTTCATCTCGGGCCTCGCCCCCATGGTCCCCTCCCCCCTCCTCCTCTGCACCGTCCTCACCCCCAAGGTCCTTGCCAAAGGTGGAGAAGCTCTGGTTCCGCGCAGGGCCAGTGTCAGTGCAGGGCTGGGGTGTCTTTTCCTGGGAGAGGTCAGTTGCTTGGCGGGCTTCTTCCCCAGGGATGTAGAGGTTGCTGCGGTAGTCAGAGGAGGATGAGGCCGGAGAGGCCAGGGGGGGCATCCAGCACTGATCTGAGTGACCCAGGACACGACACTCCTCTGTGCACAACCTCATAGCTGTAGAGAAAGACAGAAATACTCATCAGTTCTCAAAAACACTGAGCTGTAATACAGTGAAAAGCACAAAATCCTCACATTTCAGAAGCTGGAACCAGAGAATGTTCATCACAACTGACACTATTAATTGTTTAATTATTTCAGCTGTATTTACAGTAAGACATTAGGCTGTACTGTAGTTGGTTTAGCAATTGTATATGCACTTCATGTGCCATGCAAATGTATGTATGTGAGTGTACACAAGTATACAAGAAAAGAATGTGACAAGGAACTGCAAATATGAATTGTTTTAAGGGTCATAAATCCCTTAAAAGGTGGACTTTCTTATAAATATACTAACAATGTACTTATTCTAATGATCAGTCAGTAATATCAGTAGTGCTACTAAAGACATAATCAAGTGTACGTGACTTGCTACATTGAGACACTAGTGTGTTGTATTTAAATATTCTTAAGTACATCTTTTATTACTAATGCTGTGCTTTTATAAAGTGTACTTTGTAACTGCTTTAAGTATATTTCAATTCCTGTTTTCAGATATGTTCATACACTTAAATAAGAATGAGTTGAAAATACTTGTAATGACCTTTCATGTGCACTTAAAATATTATTTAAAAAATACTTACAGTTTAAACAAAGTTGGATTAAAGTATATTTTTTAAAAGTATAGCATTAATAGAAAAAGTTGTATTTAAGTACATCCTAATTGTAAGGGTGAGGGAAAAAAAATCGATACAGCATAGTATTGCGATATTTTTGCGTGGCAATATCATAATGATACGCCGAGAATCAATCTTTTAAATTACTTAAATTATTAATGTTACAAAAACAAATTAAATTTTGGTAGCTATTAGGCTAAGAAAATCAACTGGTTTTTCATTCCACGAGATACATTTTGCTGAAATAAAATGATTGCAGTTGAAAAAAGGTAATGCATTGCAGTATACTGCAATGTATGTTATTGCACTATGTTTACAATCACAATATTATTGTATTGTGACTTAAGTATCGTGATGATATCATATTATGGGACCTCTGGTGATTCCCACCTCTACTTCATGGTGTTTCAAAATAGTACAGCCAAGTACACTTAATTGTGTTTTAGTGTATCTTTCATAGTATTAATAATATTCCATTGTTAGTATATAGAAAATAGCATGTGTTTACTACATCACTAATAGGTATATTTAGTATACTGATTAAGTTCAGTTTAGTTCAGTGTATTTTTTCCCTGGGAACCAAATGGACTGGTGTCAATGTCCAGTAAAAACAGTGGATCTCTATACTTCGTGATTCTAAAGTTTTTAGACAAACCAAAGGATAAACTTAATCTTTATGACCATTCACTCTTTAAACACCATTGTGTGATCTTTAAACTGCATTGTCAAGGCTTAAAATAAGGCTGTTGTAAAGATGATTCCTGTCAGTGGAATCTTTTTCCATCCAGATATTATTTGCCTGTCTCTCCTCAGGTGTTTTTGCCGCACTGTCTCTGGAAACACAGTGGAAATCTGCCCTAATTAGTCTGAAAGGCTCTCTGCAGGAGCACTGCCTGCTACAGTACCTTCCAATGTATTTACCACAGAGAGACAATTCAGCAAGGCCGATCAATGCCTATTACCCATTCAAAATAACTCCTCCTCTAAAAGCCCTGCATTTTTCCCTTTCAAGTCGCTCTTTTCAATATTAAATCTTCAAATAGAAAATCTCTGAAGAATAAATTAGACAAATCAAATATGCCAACTTAAAGCCTTCATTAAAGGAGTGCAGTGCTTTTCAGTCGTGCTATTGAGGGACTTCATTATCCCCTCATTAACATGAAAGGAACATTTATAATACATCTTAGAGCAGATGAAAAGTGCATTTGGGTGCAGTGGAAGAGAAAAAAAAACTGTGCGGGGGCAGCAGCAGTTTGGGTGCCCTGCTGATGAAAGGGTAAAAATAAAAGATTTAACCCGACTGATTTGTGTGTGTAAAAATGAAAAAAAGAACACGTCAGGCAAACATTAACTGAAAGCCAGCCTGACAGAATGACTGATTTACTTGCCAATAAATTATCAGACTAGTTATTCTCAGAACTATAGAGGTACATGGCTCGCTGCCGACAATGTCTTTGTTTACCTCAGAGCTTTTCTTTCATCAGTATTGACAGATTAAAGATTAAATCACTCAATGGTCAAAATCAAAGCAGCAAAGGCTGAGATGTGCTGAGTTCCAAAGTTCCAAAAGCACTGGATCCTACATTTCCCATAATGCAACTCTTTTGTTAGATACTCATTGCCTGATAAATTCTTAAATAAACTTCCATGCACTCGATTCGTGATGCTGCATTTAAATTATATTTGTCTATCAAGCTGAAATAACCCTGATGGCATCGCTATGACATCATCTGGGTTATTTTCCCAGAGTTGACAAAACTCCTCCAGAGCCATACAAGGTATTATACAACTGTTTTCACAAGCTGAGTAGTCCTCCTCACACATAGTATACTGACTGTGACGTATACAAGTGGTGGTGTTCATTTAATCCCTTAAATAAGAAATAAGCTTAATGCACACAGTATGCCTTCCCTCACTCCTGCCTTTGTGTGACAATGCAGTGTGTCCTCCACATCAGTGTCTATAGATGAGAGGTCCACTCATTTAGGTTCACTGACGAATGGTCAGTGTTTTTTGGTCTTAAAAATGTCCTCAATTACAAGCTTGACTCTATTTTGTCTTTAAATATTAACATAACAAACCATGTGGCCTGGGTACAGTGGAGTTGTTATGGGTTTTTAGGTCAGGGTCTGAGACCTCTGTGCTATAAAGAGTCCAAAAATACCCCCCTCCAGCAGGAGGCTGTGGTCCATCAGAACCAAAACCTTACACCACAAGAACAGTTTCTTTCCAACTACAGCTGGCCTCATCAACAAAGCCTGAAACCCTATATTTATGTTACTTGATTTTTGCAATACTTGTTTTTATTTTCATTTTCTCTTCCTGTGTTTTTGTTAAGATCCAAATACACCAAAGCAAATTCCTTGTGTATGAAAATGTACTCGTTTAACCAGATTCTGATTGTGAAAAACTGAATTGTTCAATATTTTGGAGAAAAAAAGCCAATTTACTTTATTTTCAAGAGTGAGATTGGAAGATTGATATCAAGCTCATGTCTGTGTGTTAGTATGGAGTTTGAGTGGTTAGCCTTGCTGAGCATTCAGACTAGAAGCTGGGGGGAAACACACAGCTTGGCTCTGTCTAAAGCAAAGAAAAACACCTACTAACACCTGTATAGTTTTGCAATTAGCATTTCAAATATTGTTTGTCTGATGTGACAAAATGTAAAAACAACAATCTGGGGTTTTAGAGTGCGTTAATCATTCTTGACAGACGACAGTATTTTCCTCTCTGGATGACAGATTTCGTCACAGGTCTCTGTACAGGCACAAGGGTGATACATCTGAAAATCTCATGGCAAGATGGCAGAAAATTGCTCCACCCAGCTGTTGTTTGCCAAGAAATAGTTCCAGCAGGTAACTTCCACAGATTGTCATTTTATATTTTATGTATGAATTGAAAAATCATAAAAAAATCTTTAAAGGTGTTGGCAGGTGTATTTTTAACCAGGGTAGCAATTTCCCCATGCTTTTAGTCTTTATGCTAAGCTAGGCTTACCACTCAAACTCCATACTAACACACGGACATGAGAGTAGTGTTGATCTTTTTATCTCGCGCTCTTAAAAAGAAAGTAAATAAGTGTATTTCCCAAAGCGTCATACTATTAGAAAACAAAAGCAGAATAAGGGGCAGAGTGGTTCTCATGAACTCTTTTAATCCTGCTGTTTTAGAGAATTTTGTGTGATCTTTAAGCATTTGAGAATGAGTTTTGCAGTGTCTCAAGCCTGAAGGTACATTCCCTTGTAATATACTGTATAAAATATTCTGCATCTAGATGGGCTCCAAACAAAGAGTTTCTACTTCATTCTTCCTTTGAGCAAGGAGGGCTACCATATCCAGCCATAATGACAGGGCAGCAACTAAACGCTGCTTGAAATCATCCATGCTGCAGTGGACACGGGGGCGGGAGGCGGGGTGAACATACAGAAGGAGAAAGGTGAGCTTTGAGATGTAATTATGCTCTTCAGGGCTTAATCACGAGCCCAACTCGGAGCCGACTCCATAGCAACTATTCGTCACATGGCAATTAAATGCCTCCTTTTCATCAGAGGAGCATGAGGGCTTCAGTTTGGACGGCTGAAAGTGAAGGCTTGAATGTGGGGAAAAAGAAGAGTGACTAACGAGCAGAGCTATGAAGGAAGGGAGGGAGGAGGTGTTAGTGATGAGATTGTCTGCCCGTCTGGGTCGACTTTAATTGGGATGTAGCTCAAACGCGGTGTCGAGTGATGGCTGTGTGGGAAGCTGGCTGGAAAGAAGCGGGAGCTCTGGGAGGAGAGCGATGGTGTGATAAAAGAAGCTGCGGCAGCTTGCAACCTGTGTGACGGTTGTGAAGACAGGCTGAGAGACGGAGAAATTTTAAAGAGTGTGACCGAGTGTTTGCTAGGTGGGTAGAATGTTTCGAAGTCAGTAGGGTCAATCAATGTTCAACAAGTGTTCAAAGTTCTTCCTTGTTAACTCAGCTGTGGAGAGAGGAGAGGAGGGAAACTCCATGCAGTGTGACAGTAGGGAGAAGGGATGGGTGGCTGTAAAGGAGGATCAGTTGAGCTATCTGGAGAGATATCTCAAGAACTTAGTGACAGTGAGGTGAAACTTAGTGGTTGAGTACGTACAGGATCATTCACATACCTCCAAGGCCAATGCACATGCAGCCCCTTGTAATGCAGAACAAAAAAGGCATGCCAAAATCACTTGAATAGTGTTTTGCTAACAGGCGTCAGATGAATTAAGTGAGATGTGGCTATGTGTTAATTCAGGATTTCTCAATCTGTTGTGGCCTGCTGGTGACAAAATTCTAAGTCCCAGGAATTGACTTGTCACTATCATGTGTCTGTTACAATCTGTTTTCAAGAGTACACAGAGAGCTGCACAAGATAGTATATGTGAATTAAAAGACAGGTTCAGATTTTCTTCAAGACTGTCATTTGCCCATAGGTTTATTCCACAATGAGTTACTGGACCTGAAGTAGGGCTGGGTATTGTTAAAAAAAATTAGGACACCTGTACTAGGTTTGCAGCAATATATTGGTTTTAAGTTACACCGTGATATAAAAGTTGACGGTTATCACACCGCATACGTTTGCTTATCTACAATATTGGGGGAAAAAATTCATCTGGACGGAGAATTTACCCTTTATTTTAGTTATTTTCAAAGGGAGACTTTTTCACATACTTCTGTTACAGAAATAGTGTCATGTTTCAATTAGGCTATAGTGATAAAACATTTGTTCAACCAAAAATAAGCCTTCCGTTTTCATTCCTGTTAGAGTTATTCTGACTGATAATGATATAAAGTATGTGATACCATGGTACGATGAAACATCTTCTGAGACGGTTATCATACCATGAAAATCTCATACCCTTGCAACCCTTTAGCACCTAGTACCAATGTCAGTTCCTTTAAAGTGATACCCATACCAATAGAGTACTTCATCTGATACCTTTATTTATACTTTGATATCCATCATGTGAATGGAAGCATTCAGTTGCATACAATGCCACCAGATGCCACAGGTATGTATCATAACCATACTTTCAAACATTTTGGTGGCATGTCAGTATGCTGAACTGCCAACTCCATCAAATACATTGTGCTCGACTTAACCACACCACTGTTTGGTGACTCACACTGACTGTTTAGGTTGTAGCTGCTGCAGTAGTGGGCCAATCACATGTTGCATTAAATTGAGGAACGCTTGCAGTGATTGGCTTTGAGAACACCATGCAAAGAGTAATTTTTTTCTGTATGTGGGTACAAAAAGGATCGAATGCAGGTGTCGTTTGACTGGAGAAGTTTCAATATTATTTGGTACTGGGTTATTATATACCTTAAAGGTATTGAGTACCAATACCCAGCCCTACCCTGAAGTGATGATATCCACAGTTGAGTCCACTGTAAGTGATGGGAGACAAAATCCATAGTCCTCGTTCTGAGTAAAATACTGTCTTAAGTTCAGTTTAAGTAACAAGGCTTCGACAGTCCAGGTAATGTCAAGTGGGTATCTTTCAATGTTAATACCTTTTTGTACAAGACCCCCTCTTCATTTCCAGGGGACTATGAAACTCTAATATTACAGTAGTTACAGTCTCAAAAGGTTGCAACTTTGGTAGATTGTGCAACTCAGGCTGCTGAAGCCTTACATTAGCCTTGCCTGAACCTTGGAATGCCTCTTTGCACAGAGTGAGGACTGTGGATTTTGTCCCCCATCACACTTACATTGGGATTGTGCAAGAAAGGGATAGCATCAGGGCCAGTTTAGATAGGATGAATGATAACAGTAACCAATAACTGAGAATCTGAATATATCCTTTAAGATTTATAATTCAAAACTATTTGTTCAATCTGTGGTCATCTGGTGACCTCTAGATGGGGTTGCTACTCCAAGGTTGAGCCATATTTAAAGATTAAGGCAAGACATTGTGTTTGATCAGAGTAGGTGAAGTATGTTTGATCAGAGTAGGTGAAGTATGTTTAATTACCATGTAGTGAAATTGTTGCAATAGTTACTTGCAGTTAACATGTATCATGTTAATTGTAAATCTTTTAGGAGCTAAAAGATTAGTCAATTTATTTGATTTGTCAGTGAATAGGCAACCAATCAGCAACAATTTAGGTAAAAATAGCCAACATTTTTTGGTTCCAGCCTCTGAATTTTTGCTTTTCTACATATTACATGACACTAAACTAAATATCTTTGGGTTTGGAAATATCCAAGTACTTAAGAGACATCACCTTGACATTTGCAAAGTTGTCATGAGCATTTATCACTTTTTTATAAAGATTTATAAAGTCATTCATTTATGAATTATTAGACAAAGTACTCAGCAGTTTCATCAACACTTTAAAATTTAGATACAGTAAAAGGTTTTTAGGAAACTTACAGTGCAATATATGGAGTTAATGGACTAATGCATTGTAAAAACTGATAAAAGACAACTTTGGATTCAGGACTAGATGCTAATACAGGAGAGAAATGATTGGGGTATGAAGGGAGGGCTGTGGGGTGTGGGGGATCGGGGCCAGGGGTGTACCTGCATGCGTTCTGTGCTGGCCATCAGGGGCATATATCTCAGTAAAGCCCTCACCAAGGAGCCTATCCATGGGTGACTCCCTGCCAGGCTCGTAGTCGCTGTCACCGGCTTCGCTGTCTCCACGACCGCTGTCCTTCAGACTGAACTTATCCATCTCATTCAGGGCATATCTGCACACAAAGACAGACGGAGAGACGTGAACCCCCTCTCTGAGTACTGGCTAGTCATTGACGATAATATTATCAAATAGTTAAGGGAATGCCATGCTACTGATGGGAAATAAGGTGCACAGAGAGGCAGAGAGTGCTCTGCCGAAGAGGTTTTACATAAAATTATGCAAATGGGAAGTTATTGAGCATACAGTTTGACACTAAACCAAAAAGCTACTGGATGTGGATTTAAGGGACTGTATGAAAGCACTGACAACAGCCAAAATCATGTGGGAATGATATTATAGTGGTGTACACAAGAGTATCCCTTAATTTTGACCTTACTTCTGTCTTTCTTTTAAAGCATAATTTTCTGTATACATTACCTGTAGCTCCTGGTGTATTTGTTGCCTCTGAAACTTGGTCGTGGCTGGTACTGGCCCTGATGGAGCATGGACAGAAGCTGTGAAACTTGCTACAATCCCAAGAGAAACAAAAAAAAAGACAAAAAAGAAAGAAAAAAGACAAAAATAAAAGGAAAAAATGAAGAGGGGAAATGAATGGAGTCAAACAAGCAAGGCCACAAGACAATGTTGGGGTAGGGATTGTGGGTAAGGGGTAAGGGTGGGGGGATGGCATGACATTGTGACTTGCTCCAGAATGTGATGGTTAACAAAAACATGACACATAGGGCTGGAAGTAACAGAATATGGGAGCAAGTGATAAATTCAGAACAAATACTGAATATAAGACGAATAATGTTGCACAGTATAGGATTTTGGACAGAAATTTTCAAGTGGATTATGTTTTGGTTTTTACAGATGCATACTCAAGCCTTAAAACACTTCAAGCTGTGTGTTAATGCTACTTTTAGCACAAACAGTAGTAATGACAGAACATCTAATTTTACAGAAAATTATCATGGAAGAAACTGAAATCTCATTGTCTTACCTCTACAGGAGGAGTGGCGTGGGCCAGCTCTAGGGCAAAGTTCTCTGGCACATGATTGGAAGAGATGGTAACCAGGCTGTTGAGGGACTGGCGGCTATGATGGCTCTGCCTGCTCCCCAGGGTGCCCCTCTCAGGTGTAGGGGAGGCTGAGGGGGAGCGTGGGTGGGCCCGTACAGGAAGAGTCCCGTTGACGGTTGGGACCAGGGTGATGTCTGCTTTGTGGATCTGCCTGGCAGGCTTCTTGGGGTGGTTCTGGTAGCTGTTCTCCGCCACACGGCAGTTGTAGTTGTGTCTGGGGTCTTTCTTCTCACGGCTGCAGCGGGCAGTGGCGAACATTACCATGACGATGAGCAGCAGAGCGCAAACAGCACCCAGAGAGATGATGACGATGAGGGAGAGATCCAGTGGAGCCTGGCTAGAGCCAGTGGGGTAGAGAGGGGGGAGGATGTCCATATTCTCCTGCAGGGAGAGCCTGAAGAGGGCCCCTGTGGACAGTCGAATGGTGCCCCTGTCCTGCACTTCTATCCTGATCTCCATCACCTCCCGTGGAGCCTGCTCCAGGCTGGCATTAGTTCTGAGCTCACATCGCCGAGCGTCCATCACAAAAAGGCCATCCTCATTGCCACCAACAATGGCGCAGCTCACCTCTCCGTTGGTGCCAGCATCGCGGTCTGTGACTTTGAGCGCTGTGATCAGCTGACCAGGTGATGCATACTTCCACACTGGCAGCTCAGCGGTGTGATTCCGGAGGGAGGGGGAGTGGATGACGGGTGGGTTGTCATTTTCATCCAGAACAGTTAGCAGGACAGTGGTGTTAGTTGACAGCACAGGGTTTCCCCCATCACGTGCCTGAACAGTGAAGGCGATCCGGCTGACATCTTCGTGGTCAAAGCTGCGTAAGGCATAGATGGCGCCATTAGAAGGGTCAATGGTGACATAGGTGGAGATGGGACTCCCCTGCACCAGAGCATCTATGATGGTGTAGGTGACCTGGCCATTGGTGCCCAGATCTGGATCTGAGGCCACCACGGTCATCAGGTAGGCTCCAGGAGAGTTGTTCTCTGATTTAAAGACCTCGTAGCGGCTCTTTTCAAAACATGGGGGATTGTCGTTTTCATCCAGCACCTGAACAGTGAAGTGTTTGATGGTGGAGAGGCTGGGGGAGCCCCTGTCCTCAGCTATGACTGTCAGACTGTACTCTGACCTCTTCTCCCTGTCCAGTGAGACATTGGTGAGAATCATGTAATTCTTCTCGTGGGTCTTCTGGAGTCTGAAGTGGCCGTGGCCGTGCAGCCGGCACACCACCTCACCGTTGAGCCCAGCATCGCTGTCGTCAACACGCACCAGAGCTATGAAGGTGTCCACTGGGGCACCTTCTGAAATGTAGGCCACCTCCTCTTTTCCAGGCGTCATCAGGTTGATGTTTATCTCTGGTTTGTTGTCATTTACATCCACCACTTTCACCACAATTTTGCAAAGTCCAGGAATGGAATTAGGGCCCAAGTCCTGAGCCTGAACATCCAGCTCATAAGAAGCAGTGGTTTCATAGTCCACTTTTTTAATAAGAGTAATGTGGCCATTTTCTGGGTTTATCTTAAATGTTTCCAAGATCTTTGGCGAGACATGACTGCTGAAAGAGTAGACTATTTTCCCATTAGTGCCCTCGTCTGGATCTGTGGCGTTTAAATCAATGATTAGAGTCCCTAGGGGAGAGTTTTCCAGCAAATTGATAATATAAGCCTGCTCGTCAAAGGCTGGGCTGTTGTCGTTGGAATCCGAGATGCTGATCTTAAGCAAAGTAGAGCCAGACTTTGGGGGCACGCCATTATCCGAGGCCGTGAGCTGCAGCTGGTAACTGGACTGCACCTCCCGGTCCAACTCCCTCATGACCACCAGCTCTGCGTACTTGGCCCCATCAGTCCTGGTCCTCACATCGATCTTGAAGAAGTTATTGGGTGTCAGGGAGTACGTGTGCAGGGAGTTTTCCCCGACGTCGGCATCCACAGCGCCGTCCAGCGGGATGCGCGTCCCCACAGACGCGCTCTCCGAGATCTCAATGGGGACGATGGCGCGGGAGAAGTGCGGGGAGTTGTCGTTAATGTCCAGCACTTCCACCTCCACATGAAACAGCTGCAAGTACTCCGTCGGGAGTGTGACCACATCGAATTCAATCGAGCAGTTCAAGTTTTTCTCACAGAGCTTCTCACGGTCGATTTTGGTGCCAATGCTGATCTCTCCGTCCTCCTCTCGGACAGACAGGAACGGCGTACTCCCTCGCTGCATAGCGCGGAACCGAAAGGTCAGGGAACTCGGTAGTTTGGATAAAACCCCGGCTACATCTTCCTTTAACCGTGCAATTACCGTGCCCACTTTCTGCTCCTCGTAAACTTTATATTTCAAAGTCTTGCCGGTGGTGCCGTGCATAAACGCAACCAAAAGCAGTAGTTTGAATAGTGCCGAAGAGAATATATTTCCTTTGGTTTGGATCATTTTTGCCTGCATCTTCTGTGCGCACACTGTGGCGATTACTTCCACAGAGGGGAAAGAATTCGGGGGGGAGGGAATAGATGTCCTCTCAGACGTCTGGCATGTTAAATCCTCCGCTGCTGCTCACTGCCACAAAACAACTCCGCAAAATAGATAATGAGGAGAAAAAAATAAATAAATAGATAAATTAGTAAACTGTCCTTCTGTTGGAAAAGAAACGCACACAAAAGCAAATCTCCTTTGCAATCTCCTTGTAGACAGATCTGTTGCATATATCGACATATGCCCGTCGCCTCATGTGTGTGTGCGCGCCGGTGGATGAGTGAGAGTGTATGTCTGAGGCGAAGAAAAGACGCAGCTTTCTCCCAGTCTGTGTGTGAGAGTGAGTGAGTGAGCAAGAGAGAGAGAGAGAGAGAAGGAGGGAGTCTGTGTGTGTGCGCGCCCTACTCCGTGCGCTCTGCTCTGTCGCCGCTCCAGTCTCTCTCCACCCGCCCCGCACCCAAACTGCGTCTCTTTTCCACACAAAAACACTCCCCCCACCTCTTCCACTCCCTCGCTCCCTCTCCTACTAAATCACCAGAATGGCCTCCTTCAAGCAGCACAGGAGGGACTATTGATGGCAGCCCCGTGTCTCTCTCTCTCTCCCACCTCCTTCCCCAAAACAGAAGACACCCCAGTATCGAAAGTGTGCCACAACAATGGGCCAGAGGAGGGAATATCCTGGGTTCAGCCACTTTTAACACAACTGCACGCTGACCCGCGGCAGACTTACATTGTTATGGTTGCGATTCACAACGTGTGCCAACTCGGGTCTTTTGTCATGTGTGCGTAAAAAAGTTGTTGCTCTCAGAATAATAATGCCACGAGGAAGGAAAACATGCCCATCACTCAGATGTGGTTATTTGGCCATTGCGCACACTTTAAAACCAAATTATATAAAATATTCCTTTAATTCCATTTTACTGTTTTCACGTGAAAACGTTTGTTTGTGTGCCAAAACCGAAGTCATGGCTGTCTTACAGAATGTCATCGTCTGATTAGCCCAGTAGTGTAATAATTTTCTTTTGGGGGCTTATGAGATCCAAAGATATCCGTTCTCTGCTTTGTGCGCACTTGGCGCGCAATAAAGAGCAAAATGTCTCTCCATCAGTTGATTCGTATGCAACCTCAACTAAATCTCAATTTATGCCTGCCTGCCTGACCCACGAGCAAGTTTATCCATCTTTAAATATGGGCCTCACATGTGTGGAGCCAAATATGCCCATGAGTCATTGTGGTTCTGTGCTCACCACCAACAAAAGACCAAAAAATCTTTCCCTATCACAGTCCCTATTTTGTAACTCCAAAGAGCGAAATCCTAGCCAGTGTACACAACTGTATAATGTGCTCACCATAAGTTTGCCTTCATTTTCTTTTTGTGGCTTATAGTATTTCTAAAACGATATCATTTCTTTCATCTCTGTGCGCAAGGCCATTAAATCCCATTTTTGTCTCCCTGATTAAAAACAGGTTAAGCTGGCTGTAGGTCATTGGGCACCCAATGTGTGTAACGTTATATCCGAGATCAGCGTCAAACTGTTGAAACAAGCTATGTTTTTGCGCATTTCCTCCGGCGCCTCAGTTGCCAAAACAGAACAAATTATAGATATCTCTGAAAATATTCATCTTAAGATCTCTGTCTCCACTTTCAGTTTTACACATTAAAATGCATTCTCATACTAGGGGTTGTGGTATGTCGAGTGCTTTGCTATCCACCCAGCTGACCCCCGCGTGTGCTCTTTTCACAATCATCCTCCTCCTCCTGTTGCTGCATAATAATGTTTTATGGAAGCCTACATCTCCTGATCTGACCAAATTACCATCCTGCAAACTCATAGTGTCTCTCAGAGAGCAAACAACTGGGCAAGCGGGGCTTTATGAGAGAAACACCAGGCCATCTGGCCCGGGCCTCCGACAGCCCAAACCTACAATTACCATCTATTCAGACATTGCCGCCCCCCGGCCAAATAACACCAAGTGAGAATTAGCCCCAGCTCATGTCAGATAAAATCTAATATCCTCCTCATATTGCTGTGCAGAAACTCCTCTACCAGTCTTGTATGAGTTTTCTATTCAGTAGTAATGAGAGGCAATCGGGGCACTTTGGATTGACTTTATATGGATGTGTCATAGCTGCTGATATGATTCAGTAGAGGGAAAGAGGGGGGGGGGGGGGGGGGGGGCATTTAAGATCAAAGAGGTTGATAAGTCTTTTTATGGCATGCATTAATTCATTCTCCGCTCTTAAAATGTGTAAAAGTTCACATCACAGCAAACATTTCTATAGTACATCCTCATCAGTGTCACAGACTCCAGTCAGCCAGCGCAAGACCATTTTGAAGGTTCCCCAGATGTCTTTCCCCCCCAAATCATTCGGAAAGTAATGAGTCGGGCTGCGCAGACTCATATTCTCAATAAGCTTCATTTAGAGTGCGAGCCATATCTGATAACCGCAGCGCTGATTGGTTTCAACAGAGCAAATTATCTGGAGCCGGCATCTTTGAGAGGATGCGTCTCTGTGATGGATTTTATCTGCATTTTAAATTCCTATGTGTGACCCGTGGGAACGGGCTCTCTGCTCCGCCATCTGTCTCTGAGAAAACACATGGACATCGGCTCCCGAGCTGGTATATACACACAGTGATGCTGAATGACTCAACAAGGGCAGTGTGTCCATTCAGTCCACAGTTAAAAGATGCTCATTTTATGCTTTCATAAAAACTGCGGACAGTTTACAATGTCCAGTGATGATGCTGTGAGCAGGGCGTCCTGTCTGAAAATGCAGCCTGTTATTTCATATCCTTACAAAATGTGTGTTAATGTGTGTTATACCCAAAAGCTAAATTATGGCTATCTTACGGAATGTTATTTTCCGATGACCATAATGTTGCTTTAATCGTCCAGCTGGAGTGTTGCCTCCACTGATTTCAGGAGACAAATTGGAGAATTTACAAATAATTACATATTTTGGCTATTTTTGTGGTCAGAGTGATGGATAAAAAGACTTGAATAATGCTCCCAAGACATAACTTTATGTTTACACTAATTTATTTTAATTGGACACACTCACTACAATTTTCGGTGCTGTAAGGATCAAAAGTCGCCTAACTGAACTAAATCTACATGTGCTTTGTAACATTTAACTCTTGTAAGTGGTAGAGTCAAAGTTTTATCCAGCCGATTACGCATTAACACAACCATTACGCACGATGCCAAGCTCTCTCCACGCGCAGCCACAACACTGTGGTGTCTCTCACGGGAGCAGACACGGTCCCCCGGCATGCCTACAAAGGAATAAACCGCGGATTAAAGAGTCCCGTAACATATAACAACGTTAGCCACGGGCCGGTGCCCCCTACTACACCCCCCTGGTGAGGAGCTGATGGTGCCCTAATGGCATTACTGGAGGAAGGGAACGCGCGCAAATCACGTTTCCGCTGCAAAAGGGGGGAAAAAAGCCCCACACGTTACACAGATTCCAGCCAAGAAATGTCTTTAATCCCTACAGAGCCGCTGCAGAGCTGCACCCGAGGTCTGTACTGTGATACTCTGAGGCATAATACAGGCTAATACGTATACAGCCACACTGTTACAGATTTGCATATCAGAATACAGTTCATATCAACAGGAACCTTTGCGTCAGCTGATGGTGATAATAATCTGAAGATGAAGATAACGATGCTGCAATCACAGGAGACATGTTTAACTTTCCCTCTGATATAAAGCAGAAGGGCTGCTGCGGCCAGTTGGAGGGAGGCTGACTGGGTGGGTGATGTGGTGGATGCAGATATTCTGTCCTTGGGGACCATAAAATAGCTGAAAGGAGTTCGCAGGGGAGTTGTGGGGGGTGCAGGGTGACGGGCTCAGCAACTTTGTCATTGAAATGAAGCAGGAGACCCCGGTGACAAAGGCAGCGTAGCAGGTGGAGAGAGGGCGGCGCGGGGGGCCCTCCCAAACCTCCCTCCCCACGAAGAATCAGTGCGCACCCGAGGGGGATGGGGGTGGATGCTGGAAGCGGTGCTGGGGTTTGTGTGCGCTTTTTTAGAACGTGGGGACATGTGTGCTTCCTCCATTTACACTCATCTGTCTGATTTTTTCTTGTTTCAAATTCAGATATTACGCCAAAAGGGGTTAAAGCGAGCCCATATGAACTGAGCACATGACTGAACTCCAGTCATGAATGATTGGTAGTGAGAGGAAAAAATAAGTAAGAGCAAATAAGGTAACAGTGTTAACAGCAGCACTATAACATTCAATAAAAGTCTAGTTAAAATAAATTGTTATAAATGATTTTTGATCCGCGTATGCAGATATTCAGCACTTCTCTATCTTCGTCAGGCAGAAGGGGAGTCTTGGCGTGCGTCGGGGGGGTCGGGAGGATTGTAAAGGCACGCGAGCATCTGCCACCGTCTCATTACCATGCTGTTAGCTCGCGCGAGACGGAAGGGATTTGGGCTCAGAGAGAGGGGAGTCAGGATCTTTTCCTCCACCCACCAAGCATGGCTGGAGATGACACATCAGAAAGCTGAAATGTAAATGAGACGCATAACAGCTGATCATTGGTTCAAGTGTTTGAGACATTAGAAAATGGGACTCAGTCTGAAATAAAGCTTTTATCAAAATAAGAACATGAGCTTTGATGGTACAGCATGAAAGGAAAATTCCACCCTTGCTGGTCTCTCTTAAAAAAAGCTTTAATATGTGGCCAAAAGTATGTGGACACCCAAACATTATACCCATATGCGATTGTTGAGCATGTCTTTCCAAGATGTTTCGCCAGATGCTGGGAGCTGGCTGCAGGGATTTTCATCAATCTAGCCACAACAGCTTTAGTGAGGTCCAACACTGATGTAATGTGATCTGGTCTGGCTCACAGTTGGTGCTCCACTTCATTCCATAGGCAATGGATGGGCTTGAGGTCAGGATACTGTGGAGACCCAACACGTTCTCATCCCAACTTGTCAAATACCGACCTAATTGTCAAAATATGACGTGCTAGCAGGTCACTTCCATTTTCACAGGAAATGTACAGTTTCTGCTTGTTACATGCATGCAGTCTTTTTCAAAGTAGGCTACACTTACAACTTAGGTAAATCACTTCACATTTAGGTTTATTTCCTTAGGTTTAGACAACAAAAGTCCCTGGGTACGTTTAGACAAAAACATGGTTTGGCTTGAAAATAAGGGCTGTTGTTGCTAACGTCATGTAGCATCACATAACACATGTCATGCGACAGACATCAGTACCGTAGCATTCTACACATACTAGCACACTGCACTGTTGTTAAAATAACTTATTTTGGTTTCACGTGAGAAATGAACAGCAGACTCCTGGAGAAAGTCTGGTGTTTGTTTGACCCATCAACCACCCCTCCTGCCTGGGACTCTCTTGCGTTTATAATATGGTAGTTGCTGGTGGCTAAACTAAATACCTGGTATAAACAACAACACTATACTTTTTTCAAAATAGTTTTCACAAATTTGTTCTTAAAGGTACAACATGTTCAACATGTCAGAGAATCCTTAAGCAAGCAGATGTTTAAAGAGGAATTTCTGAGTTAGGAGTTACATGCTGGAATAATCTCTGGGAGGACAAAAGTTTATCCGTCCGCTCAGTAATTCTGTGCATGTGCTGCCAGATATATTCAGCGATTTTAATTACCAGATGATGATATTGATGTCTGCACAGGCATGATAGTACCAAACCTGGCAACCTCAATGTGAAGGCAAGACTTTCAAGAGGAGGCATACTTTCACTGTGTTAATTCTTCTTCTAGAAATAGTACATGGGATATTATCATTTTTACATTACTGGTTGTGAACACATTACAGAAAAAACATAATAATCAGTGAGCTTTTGAGGTATTCTTATGTGTCTTTAAACTAAGCTAAGCTTATTGCCCTTAACACTGAGACAAGAGATTGACATCCTTCCTTTTATCCAAATAGAAAGAAACTGAACAAGGATATTTCTCAAAATGTTGAACAATTCCTTTAAAGGTAAATTCCTAGTTTCCTGCCCCCCCCCCATTCTAAAAGTTATGTCTCTTAACTCTGTGGTGTTCACTGTGTCTCAAGAGTTCTTTTTGTGGTGAAATGTTGCAACTTTTCCTTTTTTGCTGCATCCTCACCCTGCATTTCTTACCTCTACAGCAGATAGTTATTTCCTACATTTCTGAAATGTTGTTCCCTCTCAGAGGAAAAGTGGCTCTTTGTCTTTGTGTGACAGTGAAGAGAAGATGTTGCGAAATTACACAAGAAAAAAGACGACAGAGAGTATGGTGACACATCTGCAACAGTGCAAGCTGCAGAACTGAATCCTTGTTTCCTCTGGATTTCTCTATGGATAATTGTTAAAGGTTAGTGCAAGTAGTTGCACTTTGATTAGAGAGACGTCAGCTTCTAGTGTCAGAGCCTTCAAACTCCATTGTAGTTATGCAGGAGCTTTCTCAGCATGATATGTTGTCTCCATTTGCAGGTATCCACAGGAACAAAAACTCTGCTGTCCACATTTTGGTCTGGCTTTGTATTTTCTTGGTTTGGTCCCATCTTCTATCTAAATGTCACAGTGTGTGCTTCTAGTGTGCTTTGTGTCAGCTTTTCGGATTTGACACTTTTCTTTTCAGCATGACAATTCCCCCGTTTACAAAGCCAGCTCCATAAAGAAATGGGCTGCTTGGATTTACCTGGGTATTAGACATATTAGTCCGGCTCACAGGAGATAGACTGTGTGTATAAACCCACCATTGGCCGCCTATTTCAGATCTCCTCCACCTCCACTGTCTCCCAACACTTTTTTGCAAGGGCACCATCTCTGCGTCCTAGGCTAAGCCAAGACAATTGTTTCTTAAAACAATTACAAACAACCCAGAACATTTTTCCCATGATAGGGTCAACCAGATCCTTCTCCATTGTTGGGAAAAAGACTATTGACTCATAGAGGAGGATGGAACCCCACCCTGACCCAGGTGGCAGCCCCGGGACAGAAAAATGAAGTCAACGCAAAAGTTCCAAAAGCTGCAGTTCCTCTGATGGACACTTGAGGCTGACTCCAGAAGCCAGCCAGTCTCCATAGACCCCCATGGTAAAATGGCCAACTTTACAGCAGAAATAAACATGTTTACGGCCTGATACAAAAATAGTTTTAGGTCTCTCTGGCTAATTTCACCATACATAACAACTATATGGGGGGTTGAATGTTTTTTTATAACTCGCCCATTTACATTTTATTAAGGCCTGAAGTGATGCACAATTAAGGGTTTTAACACTTTGAGTGACGTGCTGTTTGCTAGGCGTCTCCTCAGCAAAGTCAAGTCACTGAACCACCCTCGCTCCTCCACCCTCTTGTCCGAATAGGGTTGTAGGGATGGGTGTAAATAGTGGAATAGCCATAGTATGACTATTTTCACCTGGGTGCAAACAGACTCTTTGTTAAATTCATCTATCATAAATCTTGAATGAAACTACGAACATTGAATATCTATTCAATTTTAAATATCGCTGGTCATTCCGAAAAGGAAAATATGCAAAATGTCTGTACTTGAACTAGTACAAACATGCCAACAGCCACTAATGAAACAGTATATCTAAAAACAGTATATATACTGTTATAAATATATTTGTGTGATGCATTGTTGTGGAAAATAACAACTTTACATCAGCATGATTGGCACAGTTTGAATGGCTATTGGCCCGTCTCAACACACTTTTCACATGCGTTTCCAAAGTAAATACTGTAGGCCTGTGTCACATTGAGAGTAGAGAGAAGGATTCTTCATGTAAATTCAGTAAAACTTGTAATTAGTGTGTTCACATGTAGCAGCATTCATGCTGAGTTGTTCTCATGCTGTAAAGCCAGTTAGCCTTTCTGTGCTGCAGAAAAGCTTGTTTGCTCTCCTCTTGTCTCTGATCAGCTCTGATTGTCTTCTCTGGGATTGCCAGCCCATCCATAAAGCCCCAGCATCTACCTGGGGTGCAGTCTTGTTAACTGCCCCCCGGGACTCCATTCACATTTGGAGGTATTGAAAGAGCTCCTTGACTTGGTAATGGGGTCTCCGAGCTGTATACAAGGCCCTTGTCTTGTTAGGTATGTGCTGTGCGCCACCACCATTTACCTTGTTGACTTTCTCTGCTTTGAAAAGAAGCTTTTAGATGTCCAGCTTTGCCTTGAAGAGCAGCTCTCACAAAGAAACCACACAGTGTAAAAAAGGTCTGTGGATGTGCAGGGATGCTTTGCCCTGAAAAGAAAAAGAAAATGCTCTTCATTTCTATAGAGGGACTCGTCGAAAGACACATTTGTAGCCTCAGCTCAGAAGTTATGGATTTTAAACCGGGCTTGTGTTAAAGTTGTTTCACACATGAAATATTCATGAGCTTCAAAAATCAGGAACGAATCGTCGATACTCTCTGCAAGCAGCGTGTTGTCATCGACCCTGCTCTGTAAATTAGAGCAGCACTGACAAACACCACAAAGGTATCTGTCTGCGAGGACTTCTGCTGCGGGTTTTGTCTGCCACAAAGGCTAATTGACTCCTCTGGCTCGCCTAAATAGACTCACTGTAGTCTTGCGTTTCATGCACGAACAGCGCAGGGCTGTCCACAAAGATCACATGCGCTTTCACACTGGGTCCTTCCCTGCATTCATGTTGTGACAGCCCTCCTCCCTGACGGACACACGTCTGGCATATGCTGCCCTGATACCTGATCGCTTGTTTTTGAAGTTGCACAAAAGCCTCCCCTGGTCGACGCCCTCTTTTCATATCTTAGGACTGGGACATCAGTGTCCAGCCAGTTGTTGTAACAGTGACATATCCTCTAAACTACCCTTTTGTATCTCTCCATCTTTATTCATCTTACCCCAAACCTCATTTTACCTCTTTCTCTTCATCTTGAAAAGGGTGGTTCTAAGGAGTATCTGCCAGATGCTCAGCAAACACTTGTTTTGTCTCATTTTGGTTACATTCCAAACCTGTTGTCTCTACTCATCTACTCTGCACAAACAAGTAACAAAGTCCCCCATCAAGCAGCAGTATTTGCTTTGGTGTGAATCATAAAACTCTCCAAGTTAACCAGGTTTTGCGCTGGCTTGCCGTCACAAAGCCGTCCTCTTTTCAAACTGTCTGAGAGTTGTGGCTGCCGCATGCTAGCAGGACAAAAGAGGGACGACAGCAGAGTTTTTCTGTGCTGACCGGAGTGTTGGAGGGGGAGAAGGGAGCGAACAAAGGCCTCTGATGTGGCTCGAGTTGAATGTTTACCACGTGCAGGGCCAATGGGTGACATATTTTCGGGAGTGCTCATTCATTAGACTGAAGATTTACCACCCCCAGCCCCCACTTCTTCTTTTCTGTTTGTCTTGGCAGATGTGAGGCAGGCGCTGGCCTTTCTCTCTCTCTTTTTTCAGTCCCTTATTGGTGTGGGGGTAGAACCTTTCTCACCAAGGCACCACGTGTTCTTAATTTTGGGGCCATTTGTATGGAAACTCTTTTTAGATACCTGGATCAGCTTTCGCAGCAGGCTATACACTCTCCCTGTGTGGTGACTTGAGTGGTCTGAGGCAGGGCCTGAGACCTGCTGTTCTCCTTTTTAATCTTTGCTCTAAAATCTCTTCACTTAGTTGCTCTTTTGTGTGCAATTCCCCGTCACTGTTGATATTACAATGGCGAGGCATTGCAGGGGCAATCAACTGGTTATTAAACTGTAAACAGATTACTTAAAGCACAAATGTAATTAGCAAGCATCTAATTCATTACAACAGAACTAATAAGCTGGTGCAATAACAATCATAGTTTCCATTTTAATGTTTTAGTGCTGTTATATTGCAATTAGGTGCAAGACCAAGTGTGAAGTGGGGGCTCGTCATCAGATTTGTTTTTCATTATAAGCTATTACCAACTTTACAGGCAAACTAATTTCTCAATGAGTACTTGGGTGCAGCGCAGAGCTTTGTTGATAATTGGCTGCTACAGTACCTCACACAGTCACTAACATTCTCCATAGGGTTTCACAGTAACTAGCTGTTGCAGGAAAACCAGTGCTATTAGTTATCACTGCAGGATCTTGTTTTACGATCTTAATTAAAAGGTCCAGACAGAGAAAACAGCAGTTGTGTTTATCATGGTGGCCCAAGGGGAAGGGGGTACTAAAGGGTGTACTTATTACACGGCCCATAACCAGGCCAGTCCTAATGGTTCTCAGACCCATGTGCTTTATCTAAACACATTCCAGGTTGAGCCTGGGGAGGAAACTGCAAGGGCCTCATCCAACGAACCATAAAGGCTTCAGCATTCACAATCACAACACAGTCTCACAGAGATGGACATGACTTCTTTACAATGTATTATGTAGTGATGGGCAAGAAATGTGTGACAACTACATGCTGGCAACACCAAAAATGCCAGTGCAAAGTCTATTATGAACGGTCACAGTGTCAAACAGACACAGTTTGGTTAGGTTTAGGGGAAAAAAACACTTGGTTAAGTTAAGAAATAGATTGTGGTTTCTGTAAATTTACTACGTAAAGGACGTAAGTGTTGTAAACTTACGCACTTTGTGTAGTTACGTAAAGTTCACAAAATACTTGGTCAAGATCTAGGGAAAGATTGTGGTTTGGGTTAAAATAACAACGTCCAGGACAAAAGTGTTGTAAACGCACGTACTCTGTGTAGTTCTGTAAGGTACCTATGTAAAGTACTTTATATATTTACAGTCATAGTTTGGTTAGGTTAAGGGAAAGAAAAACTGGTTAAAAAACTTGGTTATATTTGGAGAATAAAAAAATTCTTGGTTAAGCTTTCTAAAAAGATTGTGGTTTTGGTTAAAATAACTCAGTACAGGACATAAGCACATATCAATCAATCAATAAAGCCCAATATCGCAAATCACAATTTGCCTCACAGGGCTTTACAGCATAGGACATCCCTCTGTCCTTATGACCCTCGCAGCGGATAAGGAAAAACTCCCCAAAAAAACCCCTTTAACAGGGAAAAAAAAACGGTAGAAACCTCAGGAAGAGCAACTGAGGAGGGATCCCTCTTCCAGGACGGACAGACGTGCAATAGAT
>NC_065509.1:4823245-4842395 GCF_006386435.1 Epinephelus moara | reverse complement strand
TCTTCTATTAATGCTGAGTAATAGTTTGCTCTGGCATTGCGGAGGCCCCTCTTATAAGTTTTGAGACTGTCTGTCCAGATTAAACAAGATTCTTCCAGTTTGGTTAATCGCCAATTCCTTTCAAACACATACTTTGTGTACTTACTTGAAGTACTTACGTGAAGTACTTTGCATAGTTATGGTCGCAGTTTGGTGAGGTTAAGGGAAAGAAAACACTTGGTTAAGTTGAGAGTAAAAAATACTTGGTGAAGTTTAGGAAAAGATTGTGGTTTTGGTTACGATAACTATGTACAGGACATGAGTAACGTAAAGTCATGAATTTCGCTCAGTGAGGTAAAGTACTTTGTATAGTTACGGCCACAGTTTGGTTACATTAAGGGAAAGAAAAACACTTGGTTAGGTTCAGGAAAAGATCGGGACATAAAAAGCAGTCTCCTGGTACAAAGTTTCTTGCTCTTTATACTTTAGTTGTGTCACCACGATCCTCATTGTTTTTGCATTGGCATTTTTTCACGTTGCCAGCACTTAATTTGGCACATTTCATGCCCACCACTTTGTAATGCATTGTTAAGACTTTTTGTCCATGTCACGGATTTCTATGAGACCTGGCTAGGGTTTAGCTAATGGCATCAGCATGATTCTGTGCTGTGTTTGACCTCCATTAGAGGCAGACTTACTGAGGAAATTCAGGTCTAAGTCATATAATCTGAGAGAGATCTTCTCAATCAAACACCATCAGTGAGTCTCATGTGGTTCACGCTCAGCCAAACACCAGAGAAAGCCATTTCTTCCCTAAAACATGACTGAGTTGAGCTTGTAGAAACAACTGTAAGTGTATATTTGTTCGGGTTGGCTCTCAAATCTGCCAGTTGGTTTGAATCGCTAAGAGAAATAGACAGGGGAAAAGCACAAGTGCAGGCGGTACAAGTTTTTGGAAGTGTAGCAGGGTTGAGAAAGCCCCAGAGTGGGGCTGTGGCGCGGTGTAAAAATGAAAAGTAAACAAGATTTTCTGACAGCTAAAGAGTCTCCTGGCATCTACCAAGCTCATGTTCTCCAGACAGACCCACTCCCAGCTACTGAGAGAAGTGTAGAGGCGGCCGCAGGGCACAGTGACAGGGGCCTGCAGTGTATGTGTGTGTGCAGATTTCGTGTGAAATCACGTGGCTGAAATGTGGGCCAGAGCCAGCGCTACGCAGAGGGCCAGTACCTGTGTGTTGATGAGGAGGGACACATTAAGAGCAGCCACCGATTCACATTAAGAGCCACAAACACTTAGCAGCATGTTCCTTCTTGAATCATTCATAAGCAACTCACATACATTGAAAAAAAAAATTAAGCCAGAAAAGTGGGAGTGTGGAAGGAGAAGGGGAATGATTTGCATAAGGAAGAGTTGAAATGTCAGACGACTGAGGAGAATTTTTCTGATGAGCTTCTTCTTCTACATACGGGACTGAGTTCTGGCATGCATGTTAATAGTCGGGCTAATTGACTATTAATTTGAATCAAAGCCTTGTGCAGGATAAAAATAACTTTGAGAAAACACCCTAATGATCTGATTTGGTGCATTGTGCACTCTCTTTCTCCTCAGTTCTCTCTGCCGCTCTTCTTCTTCTTCTTCCCCATTCATCCCAGCGGGTTTGTTAATGAAAACTTAAGGCTCAAACAAATCCAATACTCCCAAGAGGGATTCTCTGGTGGGGTAGGCTGGAGAAAGAGAGAGATGCACCAGAAGCATCTCTTTGCCTAGCTGTGTTTAAGCTAATGAAAGAGCTTCCTAATTACTTTGCCAGCGTTGATTTCCATGAGAAAGCCCCAGTCATCAGTCACGACACCTTATTCATTAGTCTTGCCTAAAGGACGGCCCCTCCACTGCTGCGCGCCCCCCACCCCTCGTCTACTGCTTTCATTTCTAATCTACTCTTCCTCACCCCTTGCTTTTCCTCCTATCATAACAAGCTGCAGTGTTTTCAGAGTGGGAAAAGGGGAGAGGTGCAATAAAGGGAGTAGTTGCACTTAACTTGGACCACCACATTTATTATGCACAGCTTCACTGAGGGCTATAGGGATGAAGTCTATGTGAAATATCCCTGAGTGCTCCTGTCAAAGACAGGGTGCAGTGGGACACTGTTACAGGTCTTAAGCCCTTTTACACAATGATTCAACAATACTGCAATAAAGAAGATCCACCGTTACTCCGGCTTTGCATTTTTTACAATAAACTCAACAACGCCGGTATAATGCTGCCCCAGTGTGTGGTAGCATTCTGGAGTTCTGAAAGCAAAAGAGGCATGATGTCTAACACAACAGCGTCTAGCGTATGGCTCCACACTGCCGGCTATCCCTTTTACACAGATGTCGATTCGGCTCTGTGACTGCCTCCACTGGCGGCTTAATGGTGGAAGAACTCTGTCCCCCATTCGTACCTTTTAAATCCCAAACACACCAAACCAAGGTGGCTGTGGCTTCAAGGTAGGGCGGATCATCCACTAAGTCACCAATTTGATCCCCAGCTCCTCCAGTCCACATTTAGAAGTATCCTTGGGCAAGATCCTGGACCCCAAATTGCTCCTGATGGCTGTTGAATTGGTGTTAAAGACTAAGTAGCAGGTGGCCCCATGTACAGTAGCCTCCGCCACCAGTGTGTGAATGTGTGTGAATGGGTGAATACGACATAGTGTAAAAAGCGCTTGGAGTGGTCCAAAGACTAGAAAGGCGACATACAAGTGCAGTTCATTTACCATTACCGACATAAAAAAAACTAGTGTTGACAAAAGCCGACTGTTGCATCGCCTCATGTTGCCTGTGTCTCGGCCAAAAATTGCACATGAACACACCACAAAGACTACAGCCGACAGACAACCAGCATGTACGTTAAGCGCTTGCATGAGAGGAAATAACTCTCCACACCAGCAGAATGCAGCCGTCTATCATCCACATTCAAATAGGGAAACCAGAAGACCGTCATGATGCTAGTTAGCACATTAACAACACAATCCAAAGCTGAAAGAACATAGCATATTTAACATCTGCTGGTGAACAATAACACAAACAAAATTTCTGCTAAAGAGCTCAGTGGCTAAAAAACATTGTTTTACCTAATATGACAAGTTTGACCTCACTCCGTTTTGACTTTAGCCATTTGTTTACTTTCCTCATTTCTGTTTCAATTCTTGTGCACTGAGCTGAACTACCAATCAGAGGAATTTCATTCATCTATGGGCTCCGCCATCTCCAATTCAACATGCTGAATCAGTCAAAACAAAAGCCAACAAGGGCCATTGAGAGCCATGGCAAAGACTAGGGTGACATATTAGTGATGGACCAACACTGACCAATGGTATAACTATACAGAACGCCGAGGTGGATTGACAGTGTAACAGACCAGCCTTGAATAGACAGTGTAAAATGGGCTATTGATGCCAAACTAAAAGTCATTTTGTTAGTTGCAGCAGCGGAGGCTTGGATTCCAGCCCTGCCATTTTGCTGCATGTCATCCCCTCTTTCTCTCCTCCCTTCAGGCTACAGCTTTCCTATCTTTGTCTTTCCTAGAGCGCTACAAAAAATCATTCATACCCACAGCAATACAACTGTACAACTCCTCCCTCTGATCAAACTCATATGCACTTTGAACCATTCTTCCTTCTTTACAAAGATATTTATTGTACTGTTTTTATACACCTTTTTATACCTTTTATTCACACCTTGTGATCTTATTTACTTTTAGGATTTTTCTTGTGTCAGTAGGTGTGCTGTGTTCTTGTGATTTGCGTATTTTTGTCATTCTTGCAAATTGCAAATGCCAAAAGAAATCGCAAACTTTCCATGACTTTTCAAGTACCCATAATACAGATTTTTCTTTTCTTGTCCTACTTGCATGGTGTTTTTCAAACATAGATTGAAGCTCTATTAAGCATAAACATAATTTCAGCAAAATGATGTATAGGAAGAAAGAGACAAATGTTGTCACACATTGATGCATATCAAAGCTACATTAAGTTGAGAGCTATAGAAAATTAATTTGCTTTAATGTTACATCATGTGAATTGGTATTCACAGAATATTATTGGATCAATTTCATAATACACAACAACATTCTGTGTTTTTTTCCAAGACATTCAATAACTTTGGCTAATACTGAATTTTTCAATATTTATTCTCCAAATGGCACATCCACAGAGAGGGTCCCACAGTATAAATACCTTGGTATTTTGGCTGGATGACAGTCTTAATTTAAAGCACCATGTTGACATCCTGACCTCCAAATTGAGAACAGTACTTGGCTTTCTGTACAGAGACAAGAACTGTTTTCCTTTTGTTCACAGAAAAAGAAGTGTAGAATCTATATTTTTGTCTGTTTTGGATTATGGGGATGTTATATACAGAAGGCTGCTGCCTCCACACTGAAATCACTGGATGATGTCTACCACTCAGCCCTAAGGTTCATAACAGGTGATTCTTACAGCACCCATTGCTGACAGCTATACCTAGGGGTCAGCTGGCCACATTTGGCGAGACTAGTCTTGGTATTTATTCATTCATAAAGCTTTGATACAGATGCTTTCACCTTATATTTCATCCGTTTTGATTCTGATCTCACATAATCTTCATATTTGCTCACAGAGCAGGTTGTTGCTTCATATCCCCTTAATCAGAACTGAACAAGGAAGAATGTCATTGACTTACAGCGTGCCTTATACATGGAATAATCTGCAAAAGTCCTTAAAATTGGTACCTCTGCCACCCTTGTGGCTGTTAAAATGCCTTATTTCTGATCGGAATCTAATAAAGTGTAAATGCTTTTAACTATACACCTTCACCATAACATGTTTATCATCCTGTATTTCTACTTTTAGCAATATTGCCATTACTGTTTGCTGTTTTGTATGATTTCATTTCTGGTTTAATTGGTATGCATGATGGTTCCTTGTTTGCTTATTGATTGCTTTTAATGTCTTTGATCATGCTTGGCATCATTGAAAATGAGGGTCTCCCTCAATTGATTTCCCAAGTACTTAGTATAAAGGTTTTTGATTTTATTTGACTAATTCCATGACTTTTCCAGGCCTAGATATATATAATTTCATGACTTTTCCAGTTTTTAACTTATCTTATTAATGGACATCATATTCTGTGTGGAGACACTGTGTTGAACAGGCAGAAGTGCAAGTCCAGACTGACAACATCTCTGCACTCTGCACCTGTTCATCTGCTGGTACGTGGAGCTCTGGACAAGGTCATTTTTTCCAATTGGACTCAATGAATAGCTGCAATGAGATGCAGATGGATGGCAGCCCAAATCAGCCAATCTGCTGATGCTTGACAGCAGGCACTGCTCTGCACAGGGACATGCTGTTACATATCTACAGATGTCCCCCAACCCCTACCCCCACCCCCACCCCGCACGTCTCTCTCTGGTGCTTTCTGTCGTGGTCTCTCTCCCGCTGAGGGATAAGTGTCAGTGTGTCGGGATGTACAGATGCTGATCCGTCATTGTTAGAGGCCAGGCGAGAGCTGATGGTAATAAGCCCTCTACTCCCAGCCCCCACTCCCAGGCACATGACTTTTTGTGGTGGGGCTCAGGCCCCTTTTGTCAGGCCACAGGT
Organism: Epinephelus moara; assembly: GCF_006386435.1. Lineage (NCBI taxonomy): Eukaryota > Metazoa > Chordata > Actinopteri > Perciformes > Serranidae > Epinephelus > Epinephelus moara. The sequence continues at coordinate 4,836,792 of NC_065509.1, read as the reverse complement.
GACCCATGACCCCTTAGCCCTTCCTCCACCAGCGACAGACGCATAGTTCAACCCAAACTCACATTTTCCCATAGGTCGTGTGCAGCGTCACACACCCACAGGCACACTTTCAGACAAAGACACTTGTACGCCAACATTGATTCACCCCTCTCCCTCTTTCTATGCCTTTCTTTTTCTAAGCTCTTTGTAGGAGGTGAGGCCTCCTGCAGGTCATTAGCACGCAGTGTGCTGAGATTAAGAGAGCCTCCTCCCTTAATTAAGAGTAAAAGAAAAAGGAGCGACACAGGGGATAGATAGACATCACACAGGGAAGAAAAGAGCAAATGTATTGCTGGAACCATTAAATCTTACAGAGCAGAATACCTCACCTAACTTTTCACAAAATTAGCCTGTATTCCTCACTGTCTGATTGAGGCTGCCTGTAAGACACACACAATTCAGTCTTATTGTATTTCCTCCCCTTAGCATTAACATTTTAACAGCTTCCTTGGGGAGATCACACATAAATAGTTTCCTCTGGAAGATCACACATTACCTTTGTCGATAACCTGCATTATCAAGGGGAGTTTGAGGAGACGGCAGTTTAAAGTTTTTAAGTGAACGATGAGTTGGAATTTTTACTCTCTTTTCCAGAAGCAAAGTAACTCTACCTCACAGTTTGAGAATACACAGGGAGCTCAAGTAGTTTGTATTCCACTGAGGCCCACCTCATCGCCTGGATTTTAAGACATTATACAGAACGCCTCGCAAAGTACTGAGGGGGGTTGGTGCTGGTGGAAAACGAGCAAGAATCAAAAATGTAAAAAGATGAAAGTGGGCGACTTATCAGGATGAATATTGATGTGGAGCCTATTTGGAAATCACCCTACTTTTTCCACATCAAACCGGGAAAAACAAAAGAAAAAAAGACTGACCTCCTTTTTACCTTCTCTTCCTCACTCAAAGTAGGGAGCATCATGAAAATCAAATCACAAACCAGTAAAACTTATCTGAGATATTGCCAGTTTTCTGTGTTATTAGGTTAGGTTAAGTTAAGTTACTAATCTGGTTAAATCATAAAGTCCAGTCATCTAAGTGCATTATTTTAGGAATGGAACTGGAAGATTTCCAAATGAGTGCAGGAATGCAGTGCTACAGTAATGAGTCACTGTGCTTGCAGCTTTTGTTTTACTGCATGCGCTGCTCGAAAGTAATCTGTCTCTCCGGAGTTTGTAGTCTAATCGGCTGAAGGTGTGGTATGCAGCACAGGGACACAGTAGAAACATGCGGAGGGACATGTCATGATAGAGTGCATTCTTGTGTAAAGTAGCCTTGAATGTTATGTTGTAAACTAGACAGTACGATACTAAGCGTCACATGGGGACACCATATGTTGGAAATCTATGCCTCATTAAGGGGGACCATTGGTTGTGAAATGACAATTGTACTAAGCATCACATAGCAAAACCATTTGTTGGGACTTAAGCCTTAACACGGGCCTGACCCTGTAATAGATCTACAATTAAAGTATCAAATTGGCTGTCTGAAATAATTAATAATTATTAATAATAATTATTAATTATGTCAAATAATGAGACTTAATTTACATTACATTACCTCATGGGGCACCAGAAGGGAAAAATGATAGCCAATTGGTGAGATCAGTCTCAAAAAGTTCACTAAACTATCAGTTTGGAATTTTCATTATTAACTAAATTAATAACCATAACCACAGAATAGTAAAGCCTGAAGGACAAATACACTGATACAGATTACTTCCTCTCTTCCATCCAAGCAGCACTCGAACATAATTCCAAAGTCGACATTGAGTTTGAGAGATGAGTAACTAACTTTTTTTTTTTTTTTAAGTTTCCATTGTGACATTTTCAATGGTCTCCATGCTACTTTCTACTGTTTACTAACCTGTTTTCTGGCATGGTCTTGAACATGCAGAGCCATGCAGAACTGCAGAGCCGTGTACACAGCTCTGGCTTACTGGCAATAAGGAGGGAGTCTATTGCCTACTTGAAGGGGGTGCCCATGTTTAAAAAACCTACATATACATGCTAATTTTGGTGGAAAAGGTTACAAACAGTGTTTCCCCCAATGTGGGACTCCCCATTTCCACCAAAAACTTTCAGAACACTGAAAGCAAACCATACAGACATGTACCTATATTGTAGATCCGTTTATCGTTTCCACTGCAGACAGTACAGTGGCATGCAAAAGTTTAGGCCCTTGGTTAAGATTCTGTTTACTGTAAATAGCTAAGCATGTAAAAGATGATCTGATTTCCAAAAGATGACACATTTTTTTATTTTAAGCAAGACTTTTTTTTTTTTTAATTTCAATCTTTCACAGTTTCAAAATAACAAGAAAAAAAGGAAAAGGGCCTAAAGTAAAAGTTTGGACATCCTGCACGGTCAGTTCTTAGTAATGCCCCCTTTTGCAAATATCACAGCTTCTATATTTTTTTTTATTTATTTAACCTTTATTTAACCAGGAGATCCCATTGAGATTGAAAATCTCTTTTACAAGAGCAACCTGGCCAAGGTGGCAGCCAATCAAAACACATAGAAAATACAACAAATACAACATATAAAACAGAAATTCCACAATAAAACAACTATTCAAACATAGTAGCCTCTCAATAAAAACAAGCACATGTCTCTGTCACCACATTCTTTATGATGCCCTTAAATGACCAACTAAGAGTCTTTCAGTTCTTGTTTGGGGTATTTTCACCCATTCTTCCTGCAAAAGGCTTCTAGCTCTGTGAGATTCTTGGGCTGTCTTGCATGCGCTGCTCTTTTGAAGTCAATCCACAGATTTTCAATAATGTTTAGGTCGGGGGACTGTGAGGGCCATGGCAAAACCTTCAGCGTGCACCTTGTAAGGTAGTCCATTGTGGATTTAGAGATGTGTTTAGCATCATTGTCCTGATGTAGAAGCCCTCCCCTCTTCATCTTCAGCTTTTTTACGGACGGTGTGATGTTTGCTTCCAGAATTTGCCGGTAATTTAACTGAATCCATTCTTCCCTCTACCCGTGAATCATTCCCTGTTCCTCTTGCTGCACAGTAGAACACTGCACCACCACTCCAGAGTCTGCCAAATCTTCCTGCAGGTCTTTTGCAGTCAGACAAGGGTTTTGATTTGCCTTTCTAGCAATCCTACAAGCATCCTTTTTGGAAAGTTTTCTGGGTCTTCCAAACCTCAACTCAACAGTTTCTGTTAACTGCCATTTCTTAATTACATTATGAACTGACGAAAACAGCTACCTGAAAACACTTTGCTATCTTCTCATAACCTTCTCCTGCTTTGTGGGCATCAGTTATTTTAGTTTTTAGACTGCTAGGCAGCGGTTTAGAGGAGCCCATGGCTGCTGATTGTTGGGACAAGGTTTCAGGAGTCAGAGTATTTATAAAGCTTTGAAATTTGCATCACCTGGCCTTTCCTAACAATGGCTGTGAATAAGCCAGAGCCCTAAGTTGTCTGAGAGCTCAAATGTCTTAGGGTGGCCAAACTTTTGCATGGTGCTCCTTTCCTTTTGTTCACTCTAAAATTGTACCAAACAAAAACAATACACTAATCTTGCTTAAGATGTTGAAAAGCATTTTTCATTTTCAACTTCATGCCTTTTAGAGATCAGTTCATCTACTTACTTAACTATTCACAGTAAAAGAAATGTTGACAATGGTTGCCCAAAGTTTTGCATGCCACTGTTCTCTTAAATGTAGATGGGGTTGTTGTCACTCACTGCTCGATCCAGCTCTCACTGTATTTCCTCTTCACGGGTGATACAGAGGGAAGTCTGCACCTTATTAATCATCCACAGAACATGGTTGCATGCCGACATTTTCAGAACAAAATAGAATAGGCTGGAGTGAGAATTTCTATCGATGGGATATTTAAAAATAATAGGTTCGTGCATCAGGCAAGAGCAGGGGAGTAGTGCTACCGAAGCACATTGGAATGACAATCCCCCATGTTATTTTCTCCAAGTTAGGGATTAGAATATGTGCTGGTTGAAAATCTTGTCAGCCCTAAAAACATTAATTTTATCAAAATAATCTATATTTTCAGTCTGAGTAGCTAGCTTTGTTTGTTCTGGGACTAAAGGTACAAGAACTCCATGAAATAAAATAAATCCATCTGGAATATAAAAGTATGTCATCTTAAAAAATTCCAACTGACATAAAACAGCCAGTGTAGTGCTGATGTACTCCCAATAAATGATTAATTAAAATGTCTCATCATATCAGAGATGGGCAACATTGATTCGAAGATATTTTTGATAAAGGTCAATATGGAGCCTGTGTATCCGTCCCATCCTGCTTACTGCAGGCTGCACTCTTTGTTCTCTTCCAGTCTGAGCAGCACCTCAGCTAATCAGCCCAGCAATCAGCCTGCTCTGTGTTTGTCTGTGTGTGTGTGTGTGTGTGTGTGTGTGTGTGTGTGTGTGTGTGTGTTCAGTGCAGCATTCATTCCACTCCATTTGGCCTCCCCCCTCAGCCGCCTCCCCCCAACTGTCTTTTCACATTCTGTCACTCGTTTTCTTCCCACTTCCTTAATTTCTTTCTTTCAGTGGTGGACCCTGCCCCTCCCGCCAACGGGCTGTCGGCTTGGCAAGAAACTTGGAGCAGTTGTGTGTGTGTGTGTGTGTGTGTGTGTGCGTGTGCATGTGTGTGTGCGATTTCAAGCAAGGCCACCAATACACAGGCATTCTCATTAGACACATGCTAACTAAATGCCCATATGTTTGCACACACAGGCTACCAATCTTCCTCTCTTTCTCTCTCTCTCTCCCTCCCTCTCTCTCTCTCTCTCTCTCTCTCTCTCACAAACACACACACACACACACACACACTCACACACAGCAATGTATGTAGATGAAACTGTACCACTTCACAGGCATAACACTGTACCACATCACACAGACACACACACACACACACACACACACACACACACACACACAGACAACATCTCCCTCACTCCTCCTCTTGAGGAAATCAGTCTCATCTGGAGCCTTGTAGGTCTTTCTCTCTATCTCCTTTTCTACAGCTTTGTCCTCCTCCTTTTCTTCTGTCCTCTCTGTCTCTCTATCCTCCCTCAGAGAAAATCAGCTCCAACTGCATCTTGATCCACAAAGCCCCCCCGTTAGTGTTGCTGTAGCCCACAGGAAAAACGCTCCACAATTCTTTTTTTTTTTTTAGAATATATCCAGTTCACAAAATCTGGTCGAAATATATATATTTCTAAACATTTGAAGATTTCCTCATTGCTAAAAGTGTATGTCCTCCAAGACAGACGATAAATACTAATGGAAAGGTCAAAGTTGTCATATTAACATTTAAGGTGTGCTGATTTTTTATCTGACTCCAGCTGCTGCGAGAGGCAGCAAAACATCCTTTCCTTTTATAGTTATATTTTACTAATATATGTAAGACTTGCCACAGCATCAACAGTGGTTATATGAACCTCAAAACTAGCCACAACTCAGCCCTGAGCAGGAGTGACTGTCCTCTATTGACCAATCAACGGACTGCAGTGTTTATAGCTCTACATTTTAGTACCTGATCTGTGTGCTAGGTACCCCAACAGAGGGGCGACCAAAAATGGGGATGGTAAGGAACAGTTCCAGTGGTACCATCCACAACTTTTTACAGTGGAAACAGGAAAAAATGCATAGAGAACTGAACTGTACCAGACTGCTTGGTGGAAACAGGGCTTAAGTGTTTGACTTTGACATCAGAGATTGTGGTTCACATACTTTGTCCTAACTAACTCACAGTGAGGGTTTTATGTACTATGACCACAATCTTTCCCATAACCTTATGCAGTATTAGTTGACTTAGTTAAAGTGCAACTTGCAGGTTAATTCTAAAAAAAAAATATATACATAACCTTGTCTGAAAATTACCATGTGAGAAGTTAATTCAGAATTTATTATGGTTTACATGACATAAGGGCACAAATTCAGAGGAAAAAGTGGCTCTTTTTAGCTCCTCTTCTAAAAACGCTTTTTTTTTCAACATCGCCTGATACTACGTCACGAGAGGGACTCTGCGTCCTTGACGCTGCCTCTGTCCAGTGCGCAGTCGTAGGTGGTAGTGAGTCTGAGCGTTAGTAAACTTGTGAGTTAGCATTTTTTCATTGTTAACAGTGCATTTCACCATTTGTGATGCCGAATTATTGTGTTTGTGCAGGTTGCACAAACTCGAGTCTGTCAGGACATTGAGTCCACTGTTTTCCGGACAGACTAAGGAGTGGAGTTAGTTTTCGTGTCTGGGTGCGTTTTGTGCAGGTGAAGAGGCGCGATTTCACGGCTTCATCTGTGACCAAAAACGCAGTTGTGTGCAGCGCTCATTTTGGACAGGAGGATTATGTTCCTGGCGGAGCCCACCCGCCCTCGCACATACCCCCGAGACTCGGGTCGGCTCGGGTCGGCTCGGGTCTCCCTCTCCGCGGAGAGGGGGGATGTGCAGGGCCGCGAGCCGGGGATATGTGCGAGGGCGGGCGGGCTCTGCAGAGAGGGAGGCCTCCGTGTTTGAGACGGGAGCAGGCAGCGTGAGGGTTGATGGGCAGTGTGAGGCATGTGATGTCTGGTCTGGGCTGGCAGTTCCCACACAAGCAGCTATCATACAAAAAATTAACAGGAAATCTTTGTATCTCTCTCTCTCCTGCGGACGTCAATACACCGTAATGCGGAGTTATAACACGCATAGCAAGATATGTCTGATACAAGCTGATATTTGCGCATTAGTTTCTGTTATGGGTAAGTAGCCTTAGTTATCTAATACTGGCAGAACTATTGGTAGCTTTGTTATAACCTAATGTTATAACCTGTGATGATTGGTAGCTTTGTTATAACCTAATGTTATAACCTGTGATGGCAAACTTAATGTTGTGATGTGAACACAGCGTTAGACATCGTTAGCTGTCGTTAGCTAACGCTGGTCGCTCACCAAGACACCTGCCCAGTTCTCCACTGGTTCTCCTCACACCACAGCTCTATTTCTCTCCTGTGGCTGTTATTTCTCCTAACCCTGATCTGTTCCTGGTCTCTTGGACGCCTAGCAGGCTCATAATTATAAGTCTGTGGGCCATCGTATGCATATGAATGTACATTTTCAACCTCTTCAGTCTCAAAACTAGTACTGGGATCCATGTTTATTAATGTTACACTCAGTCGAACTCAACCGGACTTCCTTACGCTACGTCACTTCTGGTTAGTGGGTTTTTAGATGCGGAAGCAAAATTCTCTCACAAAAACAACCCCAAAAGTCACTGTAGTGTGTATATGGTTTTTGTTTGTTTGTTTTAATCGAGTTTCTACATCATTTTCTTACACATTTATACACCATGGTCTCCAACCTGCAAGTTGGGCATTAAGGCCTGCGTCCACATAACACTTTAAAAAAAAAACAAAAAAAAAAAACAATTCTGGGCACCAGTGTCATTTTTAGGTTGTTCAGGTAAAGCAGTAAAAATATTCTAAATATTGTACACTTAAACTGATATTGATTTTTTCCCCCCCATGAATCATTTGTAATGTCATTTATTACAAACATGATTAGGGTTTTGTATGGCAACACTGATTATTATTTAGTTTTGAGAGAACAAAATCTTGTCTTAAAATACAGTAAATGACATTTCATTGCATGATATCAAGCTTTTGATTCTTTCATTTTGTCCTTATTCTCATGTGATTAAAATGTTAATTGTTATGTTGTTTATGTTACTGTTGTGCGTACAATTTTAAAGTCATTTCATGTCATGAATGTTTTTGTTAATGATGCATGTCCATGTATTTTGTTGATTCTTGTGCTTCAACGCCGGACTGATTTAACTGTGCACTTCTTTTATCATTTTTAATTGTGATTAAAATGCCAAGTCTTCAGTGTGTTTTACAAGTGTTGAAATTTAAAGTATTGACATTTTGAATATGTTTTTAAAATCTACTTTTTAAACCCATCCGCTGTATTTCAGTTTTCCCTGTGTTTCTAGCAACATATGGTTGATTTTGAGGCACTGGGATGAAGGAGCAGAGGTTAACGCCACCCCCACCACACACACATACACACGCAGCCACAAGCACACTTCTATGCCACAGTGAGATCTATGAATGCATGGGGTCATTGAGCAGCAGAGGGGAGTGTGTGTGTGTGTGTGTGTGTGTGTGTGTGTGTGTGTGTGGTGTGACACAGAAAGTTTGTGTCCACCAGCTGGACACATGATTCAAGACTACTTAATAGTGCGTGCAGATACACAACACAAACCACATGTGTCATGGCCCATCTGAGATGTTCTGAGAGTATTCTCCCATGGCTGTCTGTGTGCTTTGTGGCTACTGAGTCATTGAGTCATGAACACACACAAACACACACACACACACACACACACACACACACACACACACTCAATGGACAATATTTGGGGACCATCCTGGGTGCTATGTGGTTGATAAGTGGATGGATTGTGGCAACAGTTCTGTGAGGTAAAGGCTTTTTGGCTGTTAATAGGCCTATAGTGGTGGATTCATTACAGTTCACAGGATTCATATCATCTTTAAAGGAAGGACAAACTTTGGAAAAAGCACTTGTAATATTTTGGAAAATATCATCAACTACCCCGTGAAGGAAGAAGTATACCCAGCAAAAAGTCCAAAGCTGTTTTATTTATCCATTGTGTCTTAATTACAGTTTTTCATATTAAAAGACAGGTTTGCCCAATCATAACTCAATGTGGAAACCCAGGTGACTTCAAGGCCCCGTCTATACATATCCAGATATTTTTCTACATGGATATTTTCCTCCTCCATTAAAAAAAACCTGTCCACACAACATTGTTTTACAAAATATCTCTGTTTACACTGGAATGCTAAAACCACTTCAGATGCTCGCGTGTGCAGTGTTCACACAGACAGATAAGACAAACAACATGCAGAACATATAGCAGCACACAACACGGTACACATATACATATCTGGGGGTCACACAGTCATGGCTAAGCATCCCTCTGGCCACCAAATCAGACTCACCATCAGCATTAATAACTCCCCCAAACAAGTGCCATATACAATACATTTACACACACGGCAGGGCAAAGCAGGCACCTCATAGACCCAATCCGCCTATCCCACAACATATATTCTTTTTTTTCTTTTTTCTTTTTTTAATTCTGTTCCCATTCTTTTAGGGATTTCAAGGTTTGTAGCTTTCTTTTTGATGTTAATCTTTCTATCATCCAATATCTTTTAAGATAAGTTTTAATTTTGAAACATTATGCAGTGTCATTATTTTCTATTCTATAATAAAAGCTTTGCCAAACAATATTACAATATTACTAGTATCTGATTTGCTGCTACTCAAGTCCCCAAAAATTACTGTTTGTAAATTGATTGAATATTTGTTATTCTAGATTATTATCCACCTTTGGGATTGATCCCAAAATGACAACAGCAACAATGGGATAAATACCACTTGAGATGCAGGATTGATTCCTCTTTGTCATTGCAAAACCCACAAAAACAAGTTTGTTCAAGGCCAAACACCCGACTAACAAGTTAGCTATGGTTAGCTAGCGGCAAACTGGTACCATGGTGGACAACTTTACAGCCCTGTACATTTCATATGTCCAAAAATGCACGGCTCTGGATGTAGATTTTATCATGTTGTTACCAGCTTCTTCTTCTGTTACACATTTAAGGCTATTGGACTTCTGGATCAAAGCCTGAGACAGAAACTGTGGAGCATGCGTACAGCGCCTCGGCCAGTTTGGGTCTGATTGACTATACATGCAGGAGGAATTTGACTTCCAATCGCGAGTGTGTTGGCGTGACTTAGAGAAATTTGATTTAGTACGATTTCAGTCGAACTAACATGTATTTTACAAAGGCGCTTTTAGTCAGACTAACACAGTAAATCCATTTTTCTAATGTCATGTAAACATACTTGCTGCCGGGTACTGAATCTTCTCCTTATAGGCCGACTTATTAATTTTCAATTGATGAGGCGAACTCCTGTTGTGTCCGCAAAGTTGGAACCATGTACAGGCGTACAGTTGTGGGAATGAGGGAGCAGAGGAGATTCAGAATGCTGAGACATTTGCTGTGTCTGACTGACCAATCCAGTATTAAGTTCAGTCTGTTACTGGTTTGAGCACTGTTTATAAGGTTAATGACCCTGCACACTACACATGCGCTTGCATCCACATTATGTGGATTTAATGATCTTTCAGTAAACCAGAGAGTAACACAGAGTGGAGCGGGGCACAACCCAACACATTCTAGTTTTGGCTAATGTTATTAAAATTGTTTGAGATTAATTCTTTTTTTGTTTTATTCTAACAACATGCACATTTCTGCTACAAATGAACAGTTGCTGTTTGTTTTTTTCTAGAACTTACTGTTCTTCTACAGTTGCACCATTGTGGAAATTTTAAGCCCAGCTACCACTTGCTTGGAGTTGGTTACATAGTTCAAAATGGTGCTATGTTTTAGGCAACAAGACAGTTATTAAGATGATATAGGCTATGTTTGGATTCGGTGACACACATAGACAGCTCAGTAATCGAAAAACAAGTATGACAAAGAAATTTAATTAAATTTGCCAAAAACACTCTTTGTCACTGAACTCCTCTAAAAGAATTTGGAATTTTGGAGGTCACTTTTTGGCGGTGTTGTGGTCAACTGGCTGGAGGCACAAAAGGATCTATACTGTGTAACAACCTAAAAAGTCTGTGTTACAATTTACCCCTGCATTAGGTTGTACCCTGCTCTCTCCTACTGTATATCATGCCTGAGCTGTTAGCAGTGCTAACATCAACATCAGTGCCGAGAGCAACTCAGATGCTAAAAGCTTCTGATTCAATCAGTGACAGTGATAACTGAGTACATTCAGTGTTAAAGGAGCTATATGTAAGAAATCTAAAGCAAATAGTCATAAAATCCTCCTAATATGTCACAGAGACTAAGGAATAATGTTCATATAACATACTGATCTCACTGACAACAATAGTACAGCCAGAATATTCGCATTTAAAAAACATTTTTACGGTCTGCAAATCATGTTTATGTTTTGAATTTGTGTTTTGGCCTGTTGTGCCACCCACCGCCGTCTACCAGTCACGCAGTCAGTAGAGTCTCAGCATCAGTTACAGTTACGACTGAGCTACAGCAGCACGGCAAGCAGCATTAGCAGTCTGCCGGTACACAGCATTAGCAGCCGGCTCCTCCTCCGCTGTATCCCGGCAGCAGTGTTAGCAGTGTCCCGGTACATAGCATTAGCAGCCAGATCCTCAGATCCTCCTTAGCTGTATCCCGGCAGCAGCGTTAGCAGTGTCCCGGTACATAGCAATAGCAGCCGGCTCCTCCTCAGCTGTATCCCGGCAGCAGCGTTAGCAGTGTCCCGGTACATAGCATTAGCAGCCGGCTCCTCCTCAGCAAAGAAGCCGGACTTGCTTTAACAAAAACCGAAGATCAAGCACGCGGCCACGCGGCCCTGCCACAAAAGAATCTCTGTGCTTTGTCTTGTAGTGGCTATTCACATTGCTGCTTACAATTATCGCTGCTGTCTCGGAACATGTGATGAGACATACTGCTTTTCAGCTACCTGTGGGAAGAATGAACATGTAAGAGTCTGTCAACTTTTAATTCAAAGCTCTCTTTTCACTGCCTATTTTTGTCTCTTTAAAACACGCCATGCCAATGACTCTTCTCTGACTCTCCTATTTCTCCAACTGTTGTCTTTCAGTAGCATCATGTGATATGACGAAATACATGCAATAGGTTTGTATGTTATCTAGTTGCTAAACCACTGCTACAAATGCTGCAACAGTGAACCCAGCAACACTCAAAGTCAAAATGTAATAACTCTTAATAATTCATCAGTTGTAAGGGGGTCTGGGGGTGGGTCTGGGTTCGGACTCATGGGATGGAGATGCAGGTTCACAAGGGGGATGCGTTTTGGTCATTTTTCTTACAAGTGGGATCCACTTTTCCCTCCTCAAATTGCCTACTAGATTTTTCCACGTACTCAGCTCCTCTGTTTCAAATTAATCTTTCATGTAGACGCACAAAGAAAGGCCAAGCCAAGAGGAAAAAGTTGCGGACTATTAATAAGTGTGATTATGGTCATGGAAAACTGTATGTTTCTGTAGAAAGGAAAAGCTCAGAGTTCAAGGGAAGCTGGTGGGTGAAGCTGGTGCAGAGGCCATAAGAACACAGACTACTGGTCATTCCATACATACTGTGGCTTCTGAAACAAACAATAAGCAGAGTTTAGGCTTTGAAGTGAAGGAAAACAATTGCCATTAGGACATTTGGCTTGATTTTACTACTTTGGCATTAGCCAAGCCCACTGACTATAAAACCTACGAGTTCTACATGTGCACACTCACCAGTCCAGTATGCCTATATAAATCATAACTTGAGTGTAGTTGTACAACACTTTCTTATTTACTGCATTTTCTTTGGTGTTAGGAGTATCATTGTATGTTAATACCTGTGTATTTGCAAAAAACCCTTGCCTCACAGAAGCTCAACAGAGAGAAACAAAGGGAGATGGAAGATGATTTAAGCATGATGGATCAGCAGAATTCCTGTGCTGGGCTGTGAGTGTGTGTTTGTGTGGTGTGTGTGAGAGAGAGAGAGAGAGAGAGAGAGAGAGAGAGACAGAGAGAGAGACAGAGAGAGAGAGAGAGAGAAGGAGGAGGTTTTGATTGGAAATATTTATTTTGGAAACTGAAGGTTGAAAACCACAGTCTCTCCTTTTTCTCTTTCATTCTCTCTCTTTCTCCCTTCATTTTTCTCCCCCCACCTCCATCTTCCTGGTGTCCCATAACCAAAATGGACCACTCCACATCACTTGAAACATAATACCCCCTCCGTCCCACCCCCACCTCTCCCTCTTCTCCCTTTGAGGGAATTCAAAACAATGAGATCCTTTATACTCTCTCTCTGTGTCTGTCTCTCCAGACACCAGCCGAACCCCCCGATCCCCCTCCAGTTCATACCGCCATCCCTCCCTCAACCTACTGCCTAAACAGTAACAAAGCCCCCCTGCCTTTAGAAACCATGGACCTCCTCTGGCAAACATGCACATTCACACAAACACGTATACTGTGCCTTTAATGGTATGAATGCCTGTTAAAGAATACAAACTTTCAAATGTCAGCAGAAAAGTCATATTTGAACTATGTTAAGATGGTAAATCACACACACACACACACACACACACACACACACACTAGCTGTGTTTAACCCTATGGGCCCTTGGCGTTTTTGGGGTATTTTTACTGCCTTTACTTCTAAGCTCATATCACAGTCATTATAAAGGCTACATACACATGCTACATCTTATTTTTTTCAGGACAATCTGGGCTAACCAGATTTGCCATCATTCCATGTCCTTCTATGTGCCTGTATTTTATATTAATCTTTATATCAATGAAAAAAACAAATCCGTGTGACTAAATTCTTACATTTTTACATGTATCTCACCATAGCAAGTTGGAAGTTGACATATTCTGCCATATATGAAGAGAGGAGATTCTCTGGAATCTG
>NC_065509.1:4747554-4822853 GCF_006386435.1 Epinephelus moara | reverse complement strand
GTGGCATTTCTGTGCGAGCCTGCATTCGCGAGAAATCCATCCAAGAGTAATGTGTGTGCAAAGCTGTATGAAAGCTCTGTTATACATAATTTTAGTGTAACTTTATCTTTTTTTTTCGCTGTGAAAACATTGGACTACCGACAAGTGCTTGGCCTTGTCGGAAAGCTACAATTCCGCTGTTTCACGTGATATATGCACGGTCGCGGAGAAAATCAATAGAGAAGAACAGGTGTGAATTTGGACGCACTATGCGTCGTTCGGGCCCATAGGGTTAAGTGGTTTACTCATACCACCTATCGTTCGAAAGCTACACTCCTCGCAGTGCCATTGATGCGGACCATTTCGAGATACAACCACCATAGCAGGTTTAATAAACCCTTCTGTCAGACAAAAAAACAAAAAACAAAAAAACAGTTATAACTCAACTATAAAACGTTATCATATTCTACAGATTGATCATATGCCAACAAAAATGTTCCTCATACAGTCTTCACACAACCCCAAAGGTCCAGACAATCTTAATCCAGCCAAATATTCAGTCAAAACACAAGATTACATCCATAGATATCCACCAACTCTAGTTGCATCATTTCAAATGTTCACATTTCTCCCCAAATTATCCATTAATTCTTCCATTTGCATATAAATACGCTGACTGCTTGCTGTCAAAATGGTTGCTGACCTTTTAATTGACACCTCACTTGAGCCAATAGGAGCTTCCATATTGTCTTTATGGGCTACAATAGCCAGCATTGAGCTATGTTAAAAACAAAGTGCCTGGCTTATTTTCTAAGGTCTCAGTCACTCAATAGCCAGTAATTGGCCTGATGGCTCATAAGTCTTGAAATAAATGACAAGCCTGACCTCTGCAAGAGTTTTTAACTCTGTGTTGTCATCACAGACTGTTATAAATGTAAATTAATGATACACAAATGGCTCCTCTGTTGTCTTAAGGGGAAAAAACAGTCTGTCTTTTAAATTTAGGTTTTCAAGAGGTGTTTTTTTATATAGAGTAAGCTCCTAAATTGACATTTCATTTCTGACTGTGTTGATTAGTTTGTCACGCATAATTACACATTCAGGTCATTGTTTTACCCACTTCTTTTGAAAAGTGCCTGGACACAACCGTAGAAAAACGTGTAAAATTTTAAATATCTGTTATATGGTCATACTTTGAATTTGGACTATGTGAGGCTTCATGACATTGTCCCATTGTGTTTTCCAGCTAATACCTCCTGTTTTGAGTCACCTGCTGCATCCCTTTTCAAGAAACTATTCAGATGAGGATATTCTAGTGTGTTGAAACTTGTATATCTCAATGACGGAAGCATTTACAGTGATTCTGACTGTTGGGGAAGAAAAACATCCATGTTACCTTTCAGATGAGACCATGCAAGTACATGTACTAAAATGGAATGAAAACAGCTTTCAATATACTTTGGGTATGCATTGTATAGGTGTTTTGGGTGGATCTAAATACATTTTACAGGACTGGTGAGAGGTTTAAGTCAAGGTATAAATATTAATTTTGTTTTACAAGAATTAAAGTAAATATACAGATGGGGGGCAGTATTGCAGAAATATTATTTGGGAATGTGTGTGAAGAGTTGTGCAACTTTTTTTCAATCCATACTTGTGTGCATTCACATTGTGTGCAAAAAGTCCTTATGGATACAGTTGGTGATTTTTATGAAAATAACTTTTTTTGTCGTATTTCCTGAAACAACATCACTACGTCCACCCAGAAGTACAAAGGACAGATTATCAGCAAAAACTCTAATGTGGCTGTCAATCATGTTAATCACTGCTCATTAACTGTGGTCAAACTGTCAAACTAGACAGCACTGATCAAATATGAATCAAGTTGCTGTTACTGCATTACCTATTTCTCATCCCAGATTTTTTCAGAAATATTAGAAAGTTTGTGACCTGGTCGCCATGTTGGAATCATTTGAGTAAACCACCGGTGTTGGGCTCGTTACCCCTAAAAATGTAATATACTGTATTACTCACCACTCGTTAAGTCTTTTTAAAAGTAATGTTACGTTACTTATTACTCCCTGCCAACAATAATTCATTACACTATCTATCATGAGGATATGTTGGGTTAGCCTGGTTCTAGACCATAGACCCCGCCCACTCAACTGAGTAGGCTTGCATCTCTGGTCTGGCATACTGCAATGAATTTGCGATTTATCTCGTCCAAACGTTAGACAGACCAATGAATGCCGGGGGTGGGGGCGGGTCTAGCGATTAGCCAATCAGCGCCACGCTGATGTCAAGCTTTACGCCAGTGGGCAACTGGTGAGGATAGCAACAATGGCGACCGCTACAGATCCTACAGACCACATTAACGATGCTATTGAGGTATTTCGCCACTACTCACATTAACGAAGGACCAAATTAAGGTAGCTGCTAAACTGGATTTAACAGCGATGCAGCTGGGCGTGCACGACGACGGAGACATTTTAAACGGGCAATGCTTGCTTGTTTTCGGCACCCCCGAGGCATGGATACTAATGACGTCAGATTCTGGGTGAGTCGTTGATCTCTACTGATTGGTTGGGGAAAAATCAAATTCCCTCCCCCTTGTAAATCGCCTTCAATGGAGGCAATGTCAGACTGAAGATTCTGCGAGCTTCAGACACTCAGGCTAATGTTGGGTTGCTAATGGTAGCTACTGTTAGCGTATAGTTGACAGATGTTTCCTCCCTGTGCTGGAGTTACACTATGCTTCAGCATTCACATCTATCTTGTAAATGTCACGTGTGGCCATAGCGGCTGCTGTTTCACAAGCATTTTATGATAGCAAACAATCACGTTTTGTTTATAATCTGTGCTTTTATTAGATTAAAATATAAAAAAAAGACTAAAACAGACAGTGCAGGAGACATATGAATATGTAAGACAGTCTTTGTGCATGCATTCAAACTGTGCACAGAATTAACTTCAGACAGGCAACATACAGAACAGAGCCGACAGGCTTAGGGCATGTGTTCGGAATCATTCTGGGCGAGCGGCCATGGTTTGATTAGTTTCAGATTTCTCTCGTTTTCATTCTCTTTCTGTCTCCCTCTGATCTCTCCATCTTTCTTTCTACCTCTCCCATCCACACTTCCTTTCTTTTTTTCATTGTGGAGAGAACGTTTCCAGCCACAGACTTGGATCCAGACCTCACATTTAAAACACACACTTACACGCACACACACACACACACACACACACACACAGAAAGAAAGAAAGAAAGAAAGAGAAGAGAGGGAGTTATAGAGAGAGCTTTATAAAGTTCATGCTTTTTATGCCACATTCAGCAGAAAACCACTCTAAACCCAAGGGATCTGCGCGCACCAGACATGAAAACTTGCTCAAAAATAAAAGAAGAAAAAGCAGTGTGGAGGAAGAAAAGAGGAAACGAAGGAGGAGGGAGGAGGGCTGCAGTGGGAACGGCTCTGGCTCCTCTGACGCTCTCAAATTGCAGCCTCTCTTTCTGTTTTCAAAAAACCACCGGAGTGCCACAGAGTTTGGGGACTGCAGTTAGTCAAATATTGGTTTTGAATGATGTAAGGAACATGGCATTCTGGAGAGCCACAGCCAGCACTCAGCTCTGGAGACCCAGTCTGAGACTTACACTGGCAATGCGTCTTCAGGCACAGAAACATGGCACTGTCTCCCACTGGCACTTGTCGATACGAAGAGACGGGGGAAAGAAAATCCTGCATGTGTTGACTGTGGATCCCTTAAGACAGCTCATCTTACTCCTGCTGATCCCTTACTGTCTGGGGCTGCGGAGAAAATATGTTTTTTTGAAATGGGAAATTGGTCATATTTAAACTTAATACATCTGCAGGGGGTTGATTTGGTTCTTGATGAGTGCCTGTAACTCTACAATTACTTGGCCAGCTGCTGAGATTTTTGGCCCTGAGAATTCACTTTCCAGTGCATAGTGTTGCTCCCTCCCCCCACTGCAGTGTTAAAACACTCCCAATGATGTGTTGATTTAAATACACATCATCCGCTGCCAAAACTGAGGAACTGTTTCCTATTGTCCCCCTTTGCCAAGAGGAATGTCTTTATCACTTATGTATACAGTTTATGGTATGAGTATTTAAAATGGCTGTTGGAATTGGGGAAACTGCGAAATGTGCAGTCTCGTTTTTATTTTCTTTGGCTCCTCAAAGCTGAGGTAGGCAGTTTAAATTTGGCATCACTGGGCAAAAATCCCACAATAAACTTTGGGGAAGTTGAAGTGGACTGAGAGAACGCTAGATTTCTGCACCTCCTCTTGGCTCTGCTTTCAGGCATTAGAAAATCTAGCCCATGACAGAAGACTTTGGCCAGTCACAGGTCTTTCGTGAAAGCCTGATTCAGTAGCAGAGAATCCTGCAGAGAAAGTTGCTATTCCACCTTAGCAACAACTACTTACACTGCAAAACAACCCAAAAAAAGGGAGGCAGACTTATCAAAAAGAGAGTCTTAAAGAGAGTCTTACAATAAACAAACAAACAAACAAACAAACAAACAAACAAACAAAAACGTGTCAATATTGGCAAAGCATTTTAGAGATGAAGAGAAAATGTTTCTAGTAGTTTAGCCTTGCGCCACAGGTTGTTCTCACAATTTTTTATATGTTTTCCTACAAAGAGTAATGCACCCACATCCATCCATATCTTACGTTATTTAAAAGTCTGTGATCACGTGCCCAATGTGGTGAAGGCAGTAAACAAGGAAGCAGTCCTGAGTCCTTGTAAGGAGGGAGGTTGGGCTGGTGAATGGGTCACAAAAACAGGCTTTCTCCCAGGACTTTCCCCTGGAGTCATGTGTTCGGATCCATGTGAAGTTTGAACTTTGAGTCATTTTAAGGTATATCCTCACCATGTTTCTGTTCCTAAACCTAACCACAGTAACTTTACTTGCCTAAAACTACCTCCGTAAATTTTAGTTAATAATGTAACTGTACGTTTAGGATGTAACGTCATTTGTGGGGCGTTAATTTGTAGGATATCATATGAACCGTTCTATGAGAATTTTCACTGCTAACTGGAGTTAAAGACTCACAGCTGCGGCTTCAACTTCACGTTTATGTATCTAACATTAGCTAGAGCCTCGAATGACAGTATGTCCTCCACATCACTTCCTACTGCTACAGACCACCTCACCAGGAGGAGAGCTCGCAGCAACTCCAGAAACAGATCCCCATTCAGCAGCCTCGCAAACTGAATCTATCCAGTACAAACCTCAGCTCAGGGAGGACTGGACAGCCCCAACTCCCTGTCAGCAAACTTTCTGTTGCTACTGTTACACAGGTTAGATTCGGCTGGTTACCAGCCCGCTGTGACACCTGACGCTGGGGGGGGTTCACTGACTGAAATACGCCTGGGTCCCACTTCCTGTGTGAGCAGTACATGTGTGTTGCGGATTCTCTTGTATTTTACAGTGCCCATGTTAACAGATTAGAGTAGCTAGCCTGAGTGTCAGACTGAAGCTCCCAGAACCTTCAGTCTGACATTGCCTCCATTGAAGGCGATTTACAAGGGGGAGGGAATTTGATTTTTCCCTAACCAATCAGTAAAGATCAACGACTCACCCAGACTCTGACGTCATTAGTACCCATGCATCGGGGGTGCCGAAAACAAGCGAGCATTGCCCGTTTAAAATGCCTCCATCGTCATGCACACCCAGCTGCATCGCCGTTAAATCCAGTTTAGCAGCTTCCTTAATTTGGTCCTCCATTAACGCCAGTAGTGGCGAAATANTGGTCCGTCCATCGTTTGGATGAGATAAATCGCAAATTCACTGCAGTATGCCAGACCAGAGATGCAAGCCTACTCAGTTGAGTGGGCGGGGTCTATGGTCTGGAACCAGGCTACAGAGTAGCAACACTGCCTGTGTGAGCAGAGCTGCGGAAAATCTAGAGAAAAGAAATCTTGCTTTTTTTCCCACAAGATGCACGCAGCTTTTAGCAAAAATAGACAGTAAAAATGTTTTTTTTTAAAATAATCATACATTGACTGACATTGTACCATCTTTTGCAACAGTTTGAATACCTAGATCACTCACAGACATGGACTGTCATGTTAACCCCTGACATTCAATGGAGGCCAGTGTTCATTTCCTGTATGATTGTAAAGCCAAACTCTGCTCTTTTTTCATAAATCCAACCACGTGCTTGTTTGGGCTAAACGTGCATTTGTTGTTGAAGACAAAAAAACAGCAATTTGCTGTTTAAACAATGTAGTGCATTTATTTTGAAAGAGACTGTATGCAAACTGTACATTTAATGTGAAAACAGTGTATTTTGAAAACATACAATGCATGTAACAGGCAGAAGTTGACATGGCGTTCCAGGATGTCAACAACCAACGCACCCAGGGTACCTTGCATGTCATATCTCGACGTGGAAAGTCCATGACTAAATGCTGAAATGTGATGAGGGCAGAGTGAGAATGTGTTGGAGCGGGGGGCTGAGCGAATCTACTGTGCATAACTCTACAGTGAAATACGATATAATAAATCAATGTATAGAAAACGTGTATGGGTTACTGTATTAAGCGTGTGTATATGCCAGTGGTCATCTGGTTGGAGGGGCTTAGGACAGAGGGGAGAGCTGCAGGAGGAGGGTGGATTTACATGTTGTTGTTTTTTTTGCCTTCTCCAGATTTCCTACCCCAACTTTAGCCAGTAGTTCATTTAAAGATAAAATGGTGCTTTGTGTTCCTCGGTCTACCTGTTTATAATCTATGTATATACATACTTAGAACCAAGACACAAGGCAGTGTTACTCACACAAGGCCCCAGAAGTCCAGGGGGCCCCAAAAGTCCTAAGTTCACTACATATCAGATGGTGACTACCAGTGGTTCTGGTAATCTGATTAAATGCCACATTGTTGGAAATTTGCACCACTGAAGTACAACAGGTACTGCATTATTTTCTTTAACCTTGTTTCCTTGTCACGGGACTGGACCAGTACACATACTGTAGGAACAGTTAGGAATATGCACCAAGTGGAGAGTCTGTTAGAGCGGCTTACTTTAGATGGCTGCTCTTCTCGCAACAGCTTGATATCATTACTCTCAAACACAGGCCATTCATCTTCATTTACGTCTTATGCCCTTTTAGTGTGTGTGTGTGTGTGTGTGTGTGTGTGTGTGTGCGTGCATGGAAGTCTATGTGGGTTTTGGATGGTTGCTCCTTCAGCCACAGCCACAAACAAACACCCACACACACACACTATGACATAGTTTGGTATGAAACATAAACAGGCATTGTCTCATGGAGTTTCAACAAATAGCCAAATACCCACCCAAAAATCCTCCTGATGAAACTCTATGGTGTGTGCCAAAGAATGAGCTTACCAACACCGAGGCTTTGCTGCTGCTGGGGCTGGTTACATTGAAAACATCGAAAACACTGGAGTCATCACTTTTGTTCCCAAAAGAAAGAAAACATATACAAACTATGATACACTCCACTTATCTATACAAGGGGGCAGTAATGCGTCAAGATATTCTGCAATGTGCCAGGAAGGACAGTGGGGAAGAAGACTGCTAGCAAGTAAACATGGATCCAGGACTGCCAACTTTTTAGAAATTATTTTTTTGAAATGAGATGGTAAAATTATTTAGGATTTAATGCGGTCATAGTCTTGGTCATCCTGTATAGGACTATATTGAAAATTTTGGAAAGTTCTGAAGGACTGTCAGTCTTTCTTTGTCCGTTTTGGTCGCTCCAAGTACCAGTACTGTCACAGCATGAGTAGAGAATTAACAGCCCTGTGGATGTTAACAATGCTGAATTTAAAATACTTAAAAACATTCTAGGATACACACACTGGGCCTCATTCACAAACAATATGTCTACACAAATCTGTGCTTAAACGATGCACAAAAATGTTTTATGCACAAATCTGGGATTTATCGAAGGCCTGGCTGTCTTAAGCCCAGCTCAGACCAAAGATTCATGATGAGACAAAACTGTTTTAGAAGAGCTGCAGAGAAAAGTTGCATCAGTGTGAACTGGCTGAACTGAGCATGACTCAAGCCGGTTGATGGTGTCACCTGGCTGGTTTTCAAACACCAGCACGTCACCTGTTTCAACAGCCAATTGGCTTGTAGTGACGTCCGCTGGTCAAGTCAAAATGACTGCAGACGGCGTGTTCCCTTGCAG
Organism: Epinephelus moara; assembly: GCF_006386435.1. Lineage (NCBI taxonomy): Eukaryota > Metazoa > Chordata > Actinopteri > Perciformes > Serranidae > Epinephelus > Epinephelus moara. The sequence goes on along the minus strand of NC_065509.1, from coordinate 4,814,689 downwards.
AGTCCTCTGTTTCCATCCTCATAGTGTGCCGGTGTATGTGCTTATACCTCCCACACACACATTCTCATTGACTGATCAATTAACGCTAGTTATTTAAATTATTGTATTGTACTAATTATGAATACAGTCAATCTGATGCTGTGTTTGGTTTCTGTTTTTTGCCATTTCATCACTATTACAATGCAACTGTAGCCAGTATCTTACTATCACTATCCTCATTCATATTTTAAGAAGCCACAAATTACATTCGACCACAAAAATAAGCCTGAATGGCTGGAAATCAGAACAGAAATACAAAGAGTTGTTGCATAGATATGATATGCCGTCTCTTCTAGTTGCATTGGTGTGAACTGGTAGGTTTTTAGAACGGTGCAGAACAAAGCATTGCAAGTAGCTGCCTGTTTCAACTCGTCTCGCGAATCTTTAGTCTGGACTGGGCTTTCGAAAATGTAAACTCACAACTATGAATTCAATGCATTGCATATTACAACCACAGCCATTAACCCTTTGAACTCCGCAATAGAAATATTCCACCAGGGAGTACATTGATATTGTCGCTTATTGTGATGTCATTGCTAGGGGCATCTTCAAATGCTTCATATCCTGAAAATCTGTGCAATGTGAGATAAAAGGTTATGTCAATAAATCATGAAAATTGATAGAAGTATTGACAATTTTTCATTAAAAAGATTGCAAACATCTTCCATGATGTTTTTGTTAATCAGATTGTACAAGACACATTTCCTAACACTCCATAAGTTATTTGAATATGTACATTATGTGCACAATGATGAGATAGAAGACAGAAGCCTTAGCTTTCTGCTGCAAAAAGAATTAATGCTCTGGCTATTATGTTTTTTCAGACTGATATATATCCAGGGTTATGCAAACAACAATCCCCCACAGCCCTTACAGGGAAATACCAGCATAATTACAGCAAAATACCATGTTTGTACTCCACATGAGGTAAGGCAACATAAGGTCATGATGTGATGGCAGAGAAGACCCAAGCCTTAGCTTTCTGCTGCAAAAAGAATTAATGCTCTGGCTATTATGGTTCTTATTTTAGACCTATTTTAACAGAATCATGCAGACAACAATATCCTGTGGCCATCTGCGCGAGGTCTGTTTTTAAAGAGTTAGAAATAGACAACAATATTTAAAACTGTTTATATTTAAAACTGTTAATTTACTTATTCATGCAGGCTTAACAGACATCCCCTCATCCTCATCAATTATTGTCATTATTGAAATATTCTATAATAAAAACAAAGTGTTCCAATGCTTAGAATGGAGTAGAAAAGAATGTCCATATTAAAATGTCACAATTTTGGTAGTCAGTGGTTACTCCCACCAATTTTTGGTGACATTATTGTAATTAATATACATCCAGTGTATATAAAAGACTCTGATTTACACCTGAGTAGGTGTTATGATGGTATATCTAGCTTTGCTGTAACATGTTGCAGCCCAGGCCTTCAGGAGAGAGTGCATCAGTAGCTCAGTCCATAGGGACTTGGGTTGGGAACCGGAGGGTCGCCTGTTCGAGTCCCCGTCCGGACCAAATATGGAGTGTGGACTGGCAGCTAGAGAGGTGCCAGTTCACCTCCTGGGCACTGCCGAGGCGCCCTTGAGCAAGGCGCCGAACACCCCAACCGCTTGGGGAGCCTCACCAAGGCAGGAAATAACAATAAGAATAATAAGAATAACTTTAATGAAGTATATAAAATTAAAAAAAGTCATACGCCTGTCCGACCAATCACAAGCAGTGCCACTGAATACAAGCCCACCGGCTCACATAGTCACCAGTCATGTTGTAAAATTCACATTTTATAGCATTAAATAACCAATTAAAACCAAACTTAACAGTAAAGCGAACACTTGAACATACAGCAGCGCACTAAGAACTACCTACAGAAGCCATCTTTGGGAAAAAAAATTATTTGATGTGTACTGTAGTTTTTAGTTTGGTTCATGTCCCATTCACTTAGGGAGGGCTGGCTTTATGATCTATACTGCAGCCAGCCAGCAGGGGGAGATCCAGATGTTTCAGCTTCACTTTTGGGGAGCTGTCATGTTGTCCATCTTTACATACAGTCATGGTTTGAAGTGAGTCCTTTGCAGCCGTCTGAGTCATACCCCCTCTCTCCACCTTCCCTTTTAATCTACGGCTGTCTTATAGACCCTTTACTGTTCGTAAACAGTATGACTTTTTTGGTGGGCGGGGCTTAGTTGGAGCCAAAACAATTCGTCAATTCTTCTTGTTGGCTTGTTTTAAACAATGGTGGAAGATGATGCAACTGGTGGTTCTTGTACTGGTGCGGGAGCGCACTCTGGCACAAACTGGACCATTCATAAATTTGGAGCATTGTCTGAATGTAACGTTTAGCTATCCAGAGCACCGCACTCTCAGAGTGGCAGAGTGCACTCTAGGCACTCTGTATGGGGAGATGTTGCAGCAGAGCACTGGGCAGAGTGAATGTGTGATTAATTGAACTGTTTATTAATTCATATAAAAATATAACTCTGCTTCTTTGACCAGCAGGGCTCTCATTTTAGTGTAGAGTGCCAGACTGAATTTACGAATGCTCCATGTCAGGTCACTCCCTCTGGGACAGTGAAAAAGTCAACACTGACCAATGGGACCAGAGTGGCTGACCCGTATGCTCTCACTCAGTGGATGGATGGTTTCACAGGATTGCTGAAGGTGGGATGGTCAGCTTTGTGGTTGATTATTATGCCAGTCTTTCAAAGGAGGACGACACCCCATTTCTTCTGGTTTGTTTTGCTATCAAAGTTAACGTTAGATAATGCGCTAAATAGTTAGCCTTACAGAGCAATACAATATTCCTCTAAATACCTCCCCAATTTCTGATTAGGTTGACATGAAAATTTGAGGTTTTGAGCCATGACTCCTTACATTCTCATTCCCATAACCCAATAAGACAACATTTTAAGACTCCTCTATGGCCTACAGCCCTTTGGTTGCGAGTCGTGTTTTGCCTCCAGCTAATAAAATGACGTAAAAGGGGTGTGTTAATAAAGGCAAAAATGCCCCCACAAAAAACAACAACAAAAAAAAAATCTAAAAAGAAAAAAGTTACAGGTCCAAAACAGCGAGCTGAAAGATAATAAAATGCCCTGCAGAGATGAGGGGAACTGCAGAAATGGTGATAATCCTCTTTGGATTTGCCACCTTCCACATTACACAAAGTGACATGATTGATTGACGATATAACCATATCAATTAGTGCAGCTTTAATGGATTTTATGGATCATTTTTATGATCTCCGGTAAAGTTTTTTGGGTTTTTGACCTTGATCCATGTATCTCATTATCAGTTTTATCTGATCTGGGTTGATGGTCTTGGTCTTTTACTCATCTGTACAGCACTTTGCCACTGCAACTGAAGCATGATTTAAACCCTATATTTACACAAAGTCATTTGATCCATCGATAATATAAAAATATTGATTGGTTCAGGTTTAATGGGATGTTTTATGAGTGACTTTTATGATTCTTGCCTCAGTTTATAGTTTTGACCTTAATTGATGTATTTTACCATTGATTTTATCTGTTCTTTAATCCTTATTTTACTCATCTGTGAAGCACCAAAGCACCATTCAATACCTAATACTTGTCAACAAACTCAGTGAAAATAACTCTATATGACTGTTACTTTATCAGTGTTGTCAGTTTTGTTGCTGAGGTGCTTTTGAGCAAATCCCTGCACCCTGAGACTTATTACACTGGCCAGCACTGAGTCTGAATATGTGGGACTAAAAGTGAAGCAGGGTGTTGGTGGGGAAAAAGTGTTTAAGCTGAGCTGATTTCCCCTGGATAAATGACAGTATTTAAAAAAATCTTTCATGCATCTTTTCATGTGTGTGTGTGTGTGTGTGTGTGTGTGTGTGTATTTACTGTTGTGGGTGATGCACTGCGAATCGTGGGTTGACTCCCCAGCCTGTGTGTTCGCTCCAGTTTCTATTCTTGCTTGGGATGTGGGGAGGAAACTGGGAGAAGGAATGCGTCCCTTGTCCCTCCCGGGAGCACAGATCCTTCAGGGATAGATATTTTTGGAGCACACTATGCTAGTAACTTTACTAGCAGCTTTATTTATGTGTTCCAAAAATATTCCTGTGCTATATACTACAGCAAGTGTGGACATGTTGTGCCAATAATGACCGAGAAAAAGTGCCTTGTTTTTCCAGACATCTATAGTTTACTAAAATGGATACAGTCAGACCAGAAAAGACGATGCATGAAGGAGCATAAAAATCATCCCATGAGTGCTATGGAGAGCTTTGGCATTGTTCAGCTAATTTTTGTTTTTACAGTTTTGGTTCAGTCTCAGCGCTCTCATCATCCCAGTTTACTGTTTTCAGTAAACCAACTGTACACTTCCTGCTCAGCAGCAAACAGCAGACAGACACAGTTCGACTAACTGGTGAACACAGTGGAGCATTTAGCAGCTAAATAGTAAGATATTTTCCTCAAGAGTTGGTGGAGACCAAAAACAGAACTAAAAGTGAGAGAATATTGGATTGACATTTATCATGTGGACACAAACATGTCTCTGAATGGTTACTGATGTTGCTCTCTGTCTGCTGCATGTGTAAATAGGCAATAGTTTGCTAATGCGTTAGCCATATCAGCCAACCCATTCACATTCACAGCGCGTCAAATGTGCTTTGTAACTCCTATCTCCCTCATCTAGTCATTGCAATGCAGAGGACACCCTTTAACACATCAATCAAGTGAAACACATTGTAAATATATGGATTATGCCTCTAGTGTCCAATGCATTTCTTTACAGGTGGATAGAAATCTGATATAAACTACCTGTAGCCATGAGGGAGAGGCAAATCTTGTCTTTCGTTTTTCGCCACCCAGTAGTTTGGAATATGCGCTTGGAACATTACCAGGACAGAAACAGGACCAATATTGCATGGCAACAAATAAGTGAAGATGTTGGCCTGCCAGGTACGTAGCATGTTTTGTGAAATATTTCATTAAAAACACGTATGAATGGCTGGATGAGTCATATTGACAATCTGAATGTATATAATGTATAACCATATTGTAGCAGAATAAGAGCACAGCAGATATCTTAGAGATTCCAATAGGAATGAATGGACTTCCAGATGATTCATCCCAGTACACATATGGAATTGGAAACGAGGCGTTTAAGTCACATTGAAACTGTTAGAGCATCTATATTTCTGGAACATGATATATACCCACGTGAAACACGGATTTTATATATATGTATATACATACATACATTTTACATAATTTGGCAAAAACACACAGAACAATTTGTGCACAGGAACACAATAAAGGAACTTGAAAACATTTTATTTAACTGTGTCTTTAAGATAATCAACCATTTTTTATTTTTAGTATTTAAAGCTGTGCATGTACTTATTCACTTTTTTTTTTTTTTTTACCATCATTCATTAATTTACTTGTGGTGTTTTTATGCTGCTATCCCCAGAGATCTGCTGTCAATCACAGAGTGTGGGCAGTAAGTTGATCCTTTTTTTTTTCTGATAGTGGTGCTCTTTTCTGCACATACATAATAAACAGCATCAGCACCATCAGAGATTTGAAGAACTTGCCAGAGGCTGAATCTGTGTTTGGTCATCAACAACAGATTTAGAGTAGCAAAGTCACTCTTTTTTTCTATGAAATTGCTTCTACAGAATTCAATATGAATATGAAACCATTAAGTTAGCATTCCAAAAAAAAAGTGATTTATTACTGTCTCTTTCTCCCATTCTTAATCATATTAAAGTAAAAACCACCCCTGGCCACCACACAGCACTGTAGCATTCTGCCTGCAAAGCAACATGAGGTCCGAGCCTCCAGCTAACTTCCCACTGCTGCACAAACACTGGGCTGTGTGTGAGGTGGGGGTGGGGGGCTCAATCTGCAACATTAGACCGTGTGGGCTGCAGTGAAAGAGACAGACGGTGGCTGAGAAGAGCATGACAGATGCCCTTTTCACCGCCAAATGCAGGCAGTCCGCCAGAGGTCAAAGCATCCATCGGAGGTCAGAGGTCACCCTGCCTGCAGTATGCATGAGCAGGCAAGTGATTGGACAGATATGACGATCAGGGGTCACAGGATTGGCTTGTGGTCTGTGAAAATAGTCTGATGTACCCCAGTGCACTAAAGACACACTGCAAGTTGGCCGCAATGTATGCATGAGTGCGTACACACACGCACACACACACACACACACACACACACACACACACACACACACAAACACACACAAAGGTGAAAGCAACACTAATGCAATCTCTAATGCCTCTGCATGAAAAATAAAAGATTTATTCAAGAAGAGAGCAACATTCAACCCTGAGGCCTCTTCTCACAGGAAATGGATCCTCTCTTCATCTCTGCATGTGTGTGTGCGTGTGTGTTGTTATTATGTGCATGAATGACTTGTTGTGAGATTCTGGCAGAGCATGCCTGCGCACACATACACAAAGACCTGGATGTTGGGAGGGGTAAATAATACGTCCTATTTTTAGAGGTCTGCTCCAATTTGTGCTCCACTCCTCTGAACCCAAACAGAGTCAGAGCTAATCAGCGCTGCCTCCCCACAGCCACAGAGAGAGCAGCAAGCCACAAGCCGCTTGTTCCTGTGTGGAGAAAATACCTCTGTCTCTCCACAGCTTAGCAAAATGAGAGGCAGATTGGAGCTGGTTTTGTCTTCTTTTTTTTTTCAAAAATCTTTTTACAACTTTTTACAACTCTGTGACAGCACAAGTCTTCCTTTGTTTTATATATTTATATACCTTGTACTTGTTGCTGAATGCATTTTAATGTAAAGCATACTGACTTTATCTTTGATGAAACTGATTATATAAACACTGTACATTTGCGTTGCTGTGAAAATCAGATTTAATACTTTCTTTTTTGTTTTTCAAATTATAAAGTGTAATGATCTTGTCAGTGTTTCAACAGCATTTTACAGACGTTGACAGAGCAGCCCCTTAATAATTACAGCTTAATAATACACAGGCTGTGTGATGCCCCTCTTCTTAGTTGCTTGTAACCACAGCCTTAATTGTCTTGTTAGCAGTCCCTCCTGGATTTTGCCATATTGCGATTATAACCTTCAATGCAAATTCAGCCTATCCCCGTGAATTCTGTGTTGCCCAACGATTTTGTCCAATCACTGCAACTTTACTGCAAATTTAACAATATAAAACAGATAAAATCTCATTTCATTGTAGAGCTGCATGCAGCATATTGACTCCACACTGCTTCTGCAGGACCGGAGCTCTGAGACTGGGGATGCAAGCCCCTTTGACACTGCTTTTCCATGATGATTTCAAGCAGTTACGCTGCCTTGCCGTTCTGTATAAAAGGCACAATTGAAAAATCGGAGGACAGAGGTGTTTTGCCTTTCAGCCAGCAGCAGAGGTAGTAACAGCCCCAAAATAATGTCTGTGTAAAAGGGACAGCCAGCAGGACAGGACTTTGGGTGGCACGGGTGTGACGTTTTGATGACATGTTATGCATGCGACTTACCATGGGATATTTAAAAAGTAGCTGATAGCAGTAAGCAGCTAACTCAAAGAAGATGAATAGCTGAAGAAAGGGTACACAAACTGTGATACAAGTTAGGTCCGGGAGCTCCTTACGCTCCAAACAGAGGACAAGATCAGTTACCATATGACAGGGACAGTAAATGATAGTTATTGCCATGTTATGCCATCATTATTGTTTATAAAGTGCTATATGTCACACTAGAAGCTGACGCTGTTATATTACATGTCATGTCCAGCAGCAAACTATGACTAGCAGTGATGACGTCACATTGTGTTGTGTTGGTTTAGGCTAACTAAGCAGAGAACAGGAGGAGGACCTGTCACGGTTATGGTCCTTCAGCACTGTGTCATTCAGCAGCAATCAATTTCTGCTTCCCTTTTTTTCTGACTTTAGCATGTCACTACATTGAGTATTGGGCTGTAAGCGTTAAAACAGAACCCACAGCATAGCTGAACATATCCTGTGTACAGTGGCGTAAGGTAGTCACAATGGACCCCAGTGCTATAGAGTGCTATTTTTACAGGCCCAAGTGCCAGATTTTGCAACTAAAATAGCTACTGTATATTGTATTATGTCATGACATGACGCTGATGGAGAAGTGCCAAAAACTGCAATTTCCCCATTCATGACAACTGTATGGGCGGGTGACCTTTTATACAAGTCTCCCATTTACATTTTATCAAGTCTTAAAGTTACACATAAATAAGGGCAGGCTGATTTGAGTGTCAGGCTCTCTGCTGATAGTGTCCTCAGCTCCTCAGTCAGATCCAGCTTCTTGCCCAAATATGGTCACTTCTGCCGCCAAAATCCATAACTTTTAACAGTGGAAATGGAAAAAAGCGTACCGAACTAAACCGTACCGTACTGCTCAGTGGAAACGGGGCTTAAGTGACCCTCTGAGTGTTCCTCCTCGTGGTGCCTGGGCTCCTCTCTGGCTGCTCACAGTGCTCCCTGCAGGGCTTCCTGCTGCTTTACTGACCCAGACCTCCTCCACACGCCTCCATCCATCCCAGCTCACATGCTCCGTCTATTTGAATGAGTGACTGTGCCTGTGAGTGTGTGTGTGTATGCTGAGGGTGGGTGTCTAAAGTCATGTTTGGTCAGAGGATTTTAGAGTGTGCAGAGAACATCTTGACCTCCAGCTGAAAAACCACGCACACACATGCAGCATGTCCTGCTCACATGCCTCACATTCCTCCTTGTTTGGTTGCTTTCCAAAGTTCATGTGTTTAGGAAAAGAAGAGAGCGTTGACCTTTGGTTGGCTTGAGGAACGACAGAGGGGGAAAACCACAAAGAGAGAGAGAAGAGAGAACAGATACTGGCGTGAACTGGTCCCTAAAGTACATGACAAGTTATAAATAACATCCTTGTTTTTATTATTTTGACCACAGTTTGACTCACTACAGGATGAGTCACTTTGTGCTTTTCCTTTGTCAGTGAATGATTTTACATTTGCTGGTATAAATATCCTGTGCAACACAAAAAAGGTCATACTGTATCCTTAAAGCTGGCAGTTCAGTCTGAAAGAAAGACACAAAATTCAGTTTTGATCAAATCACAAAATGATTTTGTGTGTGAAAGTTTTCCTAAGCTTTCAACCTCAATCTATTTCTGGTCTTTATTAATGGATAAAGGTCAAGGTACTTCTAGACCTTGGTCACACGATGGCAACTGAGCCATCACCATGAGAAATGGGCGAACTCTATAACTAACTATAACAAGTGGTTGGAAAAAAAAAAAGAAAAAAAAAGATAGTGAGTGGACCTGGATTTGGTATCTTTTTCAAAAATCATTTAGGTTATCTGAAAGCTGGGGTAGGAAAACAAAAAACAAACAGAATTTAAAAATACACTTTCTTCTTGCCCCTCCCACCAAACAACCACGGGCATATGAACACAGTTCATACAGTACCCCTGTGTTTCCCACACACTGATTTATTTCAGTTCATTGTAGATTTCCCGCAGCACATTCACTTAGCCCCCCCTTGCCCCTCTCTCTCTCTCTCTCTCTCTCTCTCTCTCTCTCTCTCTCTCTCTCTCTCTGTTTATAAGACAACAAATGAGACAAGAATTAGCTGCTAGCCACCCCATCGTTCCTCCACCTCACTCCCCAACACTGCTTCGCTGGGAGAGGAGCAGCTCCAAGTTGAAGCTTTGATTAGTGGCTGTAGCAGCTCAAATTTGGCAAGTGCAAACAGCGGACTGTTGGCCAGCAGCAGCACCGGATCTAACCCGTGTAGTGGCAGTAACAGAAAGTTTAATGACCCAGGAAGGAGTCGGGGGTGTCTGGTTCTCTGGAGCTGGGATTTGCTCTGGCTGGATTTGGGTTGCTGCAGCTGCATTCTGCGGGTCAGTCTCTGGAGCTGCTGCCAGCTCTCGCAGCGAGATGGTCTGTAGTAATGTGTTGTTAGGCAGAGGACAAGCTGTGATTTGAGGCTCTAGCTAATGTTGGCTACATAAACGTGAACTTGGACTGCTGGCACCAGACGTCAGAAAAACTTTGAATTAGAAATTTCACATTGTGTGGTCGCTAACATTATTACGTTTTGCAGTCGTTGGGTTGTGTTCTCCATACCATGACTAAATGTCGGTATTCTATGTCAAGATGATGTTGGCATGAAACGTAACAACAAAATATCAACATCATCTGCCATCAGTATTCCACATCAAGTGATGTTGTCATTAGACGTCCTGACATTGAAGTCTGCTTCTTTGCGGTGTAGGCAGTTGTTGCCAATGCTGGAATAGCAACTTCAATGGCAACTCTGTCACTGAATCAGGCTTTCCCTGAAAGGGAGTGCATGTGCATGTGCAGTTGCAGAACAGCCAACAGGAACACCCTCTCTCTGAAATAAACCTGTGATTGGTCAGAGTCTCCTGTCATGAGCTAGATTTTCTATATCCTGAAAACTGAGCCAAGAGGGGGTGCAGATGTCTAGTTTTCTGTCAGTCTACTTAGAATTACAATATGCTCAAAGTTTACAATGAGATTTTACCCAATGGTGCCAAGATAAAACTGCCTACCTCAGCTTTGTAGGATCACCTGTTTGATAGTTTGGAGGCCACTCCTTTTAGATATAATAAAGTAAACAGACAGTGTAAGCAATGTTTTATTTCACAACTATAATATGAGCATATGATATTGTGGGTGCAACTCATTTCATTAAGTGTAATTAATAATAATCCCAGTAGTGCCAGTTCTTTGGGCAGCCAAGTGTTGTGTTTGGCTTAGTTCCAACAATCGCAGGCTCCAAACTGCACGACCACATAGCAAATCCTCCAAGCAAACAGCCAGCTATTGGTAGCAGTGTGTGTGTGTGTGTGTGTGTGTGTGTGTGTGTGTGTGTGTGTGTGTGTAGTTGAAGCAGAGACACAGAGACGTCTGGCTTTATTCCACTGCATACAGGAATTCTAACATATGTTATAACGCTCTTTCTTCACTTGCTCTCTTTTTGTCCGTTACGACTGCAGTTTGGGTTGTTGTGAAATATGGATTTGATCTGTTAAAAGCTGCCCACCTCTGGTTAGATGCATGCAAGCTGTAAAAGATTACACATGTGCTGAGGAAGTGAACATCATAACGTGACAGACTTCCACTGCGCGAACAGAAAAATAGAGAGCCCTGCACTTTATTCGTAAAGTTTTTTGACACTTAGTCATTGACTGTTGATTTCACTTTGTAGTCATTTTTTTGGTTCAGTTAATGCTGGTGTCGCATTGCATTAGGATGTTGGTAATACTTTGCTGCTGCAGTAACAGTACAAGTGACAAATGAAACACCTGGATGAATTGCTTGCACATTACTTGAGTATTTAATGCTTCTTCATACCTCTACTCCTCTGCATCTCAGAGGGAAATCTTGTAATATTTACTCCACTGTGGTTATTTAAAAGATATATTTACTAGTTACTTTACCAATTAAGATATTTCATAAAAAAAATAGGCAAGATATGATGCATTAATTTCAGTCATTTTTCATACAAAAAACTTTCCATACAGCTTCTTAAAACTGAGAGTTTGCTACTTTTCCTTGTTTTGAATTATAGTAAACCAAGTAATTGTAAGGTTTGACTGTTTGTCAGTGTGAAGGACTGGGCTGGCAGGCATGAGGAGTCACAGATGGATGTTGAAAAAGAAAATTGACTCAAAAATGACAAAAACAATTAATATATATATATAAATATATAAAATATGCGATAAAGTTCTGGATCCATAAAAAGGTTGACTAAACAGAACTAAACTCAGGCTATGTTTCACTTAACATAAACTGAACAGACTAAACTGGGCTAACAAAAACAGAACTGACACAAACTGAACACAGCGGGAAACATACGTATATGATGGCTGATTTGGCCATTATATGTGGTCATTTTTCAAACAACAGGAGTAACAAAAAAAAAACCCCACTACATTCTAAACTGCAAAAAAGAAAGAAACAAGATAATTTGTTCATCAGTATAAATATTTTAACAAAGTACTAGAAAAACTAATATACTCTCAATTCTAAGAATTTCACTCCCACCATGATGTGGTGGTGGCAGGCACTTGATAGATTCTGAGCCTGACAAGATGTTCTGCTAGTGGTGATGGGGGAAAATAAACAAACAACTCTCGAGATCTTTTTGAACCACTCTTTTTAGTGTCCTGTATGTACCAGGTCAGCCTGTTGAACGTCCAAGTGCTCATGAATCCCCGAGTTCTCCAAGTCACTGTTAAAAGTAGGGTACTGCTCAGGTTGCCTGCTATGATGAGCAGATGAATAGCGATTGAATCAGTCTCGAGTCCAGACATCCTGGCAGCTACCCTCACTGAACAAGATGGGACTTTTATCTCAAAGTTAGATGTCTGCTAACATAGTGTAGCAACAGCTCTGAGTGAATGAGCGAAAACGAATTAAATTGGGCTTGAGTCGAGACCTTCGCAAGCCAAAGCCGATGGTGCATTCATTGATAGCAAAGGTAACACATCAGGTGAGTCATGAAATATTATTGGGCAGGCTGTTTGTTCATTCTTCTACAAATTCGCCCCAATTCGTACATATCCCATGTATTTTGAAAAGCTGTGATCATGTGACCAATCCACTGATGGGAGTAATCAATGAAGCAGTCCTGAGCGGAGCGGTCTTGTAAAGGTAGATCTTTTGTGCATCAGCTCTATGCAGAGCCTACACCCTAGCTTACGCATGTTGCTTACACCGTTGAGAGCATTTATACTTGTGCAGTGGTGTGTCTCTGGCTTAATAGCGACAATTTAAATTACAAGGACACAAATCAGCTTCATTATAATTTGCGGGAATCACAGACAAAGCAATTGCCTTTTGCTGGACACATTTTCCCCACGAATACAACATGCTAATGTTATTAGCACAAGTGTATGGCATTTTACATTGTATAAATTAGCCTAGCGGCTAGTGGAGATTTCCTCTACCTATATGAAGCCAGAGAAAAATGGCAACATTTAACAAAGGTAAGGTTAAAAATTTTGGCTCAATTACAGCTCACAAGGTTCACCAACAAAACAAATCTGTTATACTAAACACATACAACAAATACAACATGCTAATGTTATTAGCACAAGTCTGTGGCATTTTTTATTGTATAAATTAGCCTAGTGACCTAGTTTCCTCTACTCATATGAGGCTATGATAAATCACACACTTAAAATGTTATTTTGTGGGGGCTTTTATGTCTTCGCAATTTATTGTTTCTTATCTGTGATATAAAAGTAAATAAAAGCTTTGTTTACACTAAGGAAACTGGTTTTAGCCTTATAAAGATAGACAGGAGGTCTGTGTCTCCACCAAGTGTTACATTTCTGTAGATGTTGAGGTCAGGTTACGCCGTAGGTATGCTGTCAATGCGACACACATGCATAAATAAGAATGCAGGTTGGGGGATGGATGGGTCACAAAAATGTGGACTTGTCCCCGAGACTCTCCCCCAACCTTTCCCTTACCTCCATAACTTCACATTAATCATGTAACTTTACGTTAAAGACGTAAGGTCATTTGTGGGGCGCTAATTCGTAGGATATCATACAAACTGTTGTGTGTGCATTTTTAAGGACATCATGTGAACCCTTCTGTGAGGATACTTTGGATTGGGAACTAATTTATGATTGTCACTTATGATAAATTATTATGACACCACATGGATGTAGCATAAGGCTGTGGAGGTAAGTGGGACATCTGCTACTTGCTCCTCAAAGAACGACAGTTCTTTGGTCAGTAACATTTCTGTAACATTGTGAAAGAAAAGAATCTGTATGTCAAAGAAATTAGAGCAGCTTCAGGCAAACAAATCTACTGTTACTGTACGTAAGTTACCTAAATGTGTGCAGTATAAATAGAAAATAATGAACTGTCACCAATATTAAATAATCTATGACTTTGATGCATGTGCTGGCAGCTCTGGGAAGGTTTAGCTGTGCCCCACTCTAATACTGGAAATTAAAAGAGGCCTCTCTCTCAGCCTTTTTGAGCCCTTTATGAACACATTTCTTTAGTCTGCACTCCTGCACACTTTGCTTCAGGGAATAACCCACACTTCATTGTGTTGGAATGTTAAAAATAGGGATGACAGAGGGAAAGAGCCAGCAAGAGCAAGTTTACGTGTAGAAAGCTAATCAGTAAGCACAGCATGTAGTTGTTTAGCCTATGATGGTACTGCGATGACTTCCATGTTTTCCTTTGGTTTCATCCAACAAAATAGTTTATTTGGGGAAAAGCTCTCCAATTACACAACATATGAAATACAAGCTCATTCTACAGGCCACAGAAATGCCTCCAGGTCTAGCACACACGTCCTGATGTAATGTTCTGAACCCTTGCACCATCTTGCAGTCAAGCACAAATGCCAAGCATGCAGACATCGGTTGAATTCTGATTTCACTGACGCTTTTGGGTCAAAATGGACCAGAGCCTTTAATGGAGCTGTGTGCACATTCAGAATATATCTATGATTCAAAATCTGAGCTGGGATTGCCTGCACACAGCTCTAAACATGGAGGTGTCTGATCAAGTGGCTAGCAGCTAACAGTGCTTGCAGCTAACAGTGCTAACAGCATAAACAGTGCTGACAATGGCAACAGTGCTGACAGTGGTAACAGTGTTAACGTATTCATTTTCTAAATGCCACAAACAGAGCCTTTAAAGGATCATTTTAGTTTCATACAGCTTGGCCCAGGTAGCCCCTGGCCCGACTGCGGCTAATTGTTGGCTGACTTGTCTACATTCCAGCTCCATGGAGCCAAGTGTCAGCCAACCTTGTCCCATTTACTTTTGCCAATCTGGCCCAGCACTCTGTTGGATGCCTTAAAAAAATCTAGCTTTTATGAACGCAAGATTGGTTGTTCTTCAGTACAATCCAAAAATAACCTCCGTAGCAATCACACAATCAGTGAAACCCTTGCTGGTATGTACTGTATATGATTAGATTTTGATTAATTTTGATGGAAATCTTTGTTGTTTTGTCTGCCTTCCCAAATTTATACGAAGCTAACTGCTGTTTTCAGTTCTCAAATGCAGCCTCTTACATTAGCAGCACGTTAGCATCAATGATTTATCTCTCCTGACATATGTGCTCATGTATTTACAACATGGATTTATTCCCCTGTGTACTCCCATGCACCTGTGGAGCAGATTTATTATAGTCAAACTTTCACATATCACCACATGTGCCTTCCACATTAACAGGATGAGGAATAGTCTGTCTCTTGGACAATGGTTAATTTAGATACAAGAAGTTTTTTCCCTCTAAATTTGATTTGGGAAGCAGAGAGGAAAAAAGTATCTTTTTTTTCCTCTCTCATTGTTTATGCAAAGTCAGCTGCTGTACAATCCTTTTACACCGATAACAGAGATGAGATCGCTGCTGCGGATCTGCAGTTTTCTGCCGACATCTGCACTATCTCAGGCTGGTGCACACACATTCGCCCACAGGCACTCGCACACACACACACACACACACACACACACACACACACACACACACACATTTTCTCTAATCTGATTGTTCCGGAAAACTGAATGTAAAATTGCAATCAGTGTAGTGCAATTATTAGCCATCCTGCAATTCAATCTGCACTCCTCTCTACCTCCTCCACTGCTGGAAATCAGCACATTCACTACAAGCAAAAAAAGAGGAACAAGTGGGTGGAAGGGAAGACAAAGAAAGAAGTGAAGATGGAGAGAGAGAGAGAGAGAGAGAGAGAGAGAGAGGGGGGTGGGGGGGGGGGGGGATAGCTGAAAGAAAGAAAGAAAAATCAATTGCTGTCACATCCATCGCAGAAAATACAGCAGTAGAAGGACATAGAAAGAACTGAGTACGCAATAGGCACAGAGATGGAGAAGCAAAGTAGGAGGAAAGACGGAGGAGGAAGAAATAGTTGAAAGAACAAAAGCAAAATAAAGAAATCAATTAGTGTCACATCTGTTGGGGGAACTGGAGCGGTGGAAAGAAAGAAAATGAGAAAGTTTGAGGAGGGGAATCACATCTGAAAACCTGCATCTAAAATTCAGAAAGCTTCTTTCATGAACCTACTGAAATATTCAAATGGCAGTAGCCCAGGGACGGCACATCCATCGGCCTAATATGTTTGATATTTTCATGTAGAAATAAAAGCCAGGGAGTAAAATATTGATATCTACTTCGTAATGACCTGTGGAGGATGTGGAGGAAAACGATGTATAGGAGAAAAAAGGATGCAAAGTAAGAGACTTATTTTGGCCAGGAAAACTAAAAGGGCATTGTCATTCCCTCTATAGAACATAATTCACGGCATCATAACACAAGCTATAAATAGTTCAGCTATTTTTCACTACTTTGTATTGATAGACACATGGTTAGATATTTATGGTGGATAGATAATCTCATTGGTGCTTTCTTTTCTATTTTTGTGGCAAAGACTGTGATAAAATTTCCAAGGAGCCAAAAATTTCCAGTCAGAATATGACTAACAACCCGATCTCACAGAAATACATGAAATGACCACAACCTTTTAACAACACATTACATGGTGGTAGCACATTCGACACTTTGTCACTCCCGCCTCATGAAATATCACTGTTTGGTGAATGGACTTTCACCTCAACATACAGTATTATGTGCTGGGTATCCTGGGTGCCTCAGTTGTTGCTGCTCTGGGACGGTGTGTCAATTTATGTTTGTTACATGCATTGTGTCAGGAAAACACCTCAAATTTATGTTTTCTTTCCTTGTGCAACAAAAGCATTTGGGTAGCTTTAGATTAAACATCATGGTTTGGCTCTGCATTCACACAGGAAGCAAACAGCTTGCTTTTGGGTGAAAGTATGGCGGTGTTCATGAATCCGGTGAAGTTTTCCAGTACCAAGGTTTTTTATGTGTAAATCTACTCACAGATTCACTAACATTTCATGAATGAGACTAAATGATTTATCCTGATTTTGGTGACTCCCTTACATTTCCTCTACCTCCACCAACATGTCAAACTTTTTATTTGACCAACCTTTGAAACTAGTGCTCAGATTTCCATGAACTTTGCTGTGGATAGTCCCCAGAGCATTGACCCTGACAGTTTGGTGATTCTTTGGCCTTTCCTACAGCACACTCTATCCAAATGTAGCCAGACTGCCTTTGAAGTTACTGACGCTACCATTTGACTATCTATCCATTCATCCTCTTTCACTTAACCGGGTACTGCTGACATATAATTGCTCATACTGTCTTTCCTTTTCAGTCACTTTTCTTTGAATATGTTCTACTGCTGTCATTAGTGCAATGACCTAATTTGGGTACGGGGGTCATTAAAGTTTGATCTTAGTTTTTACTATTTTATCTCTGAGTTCAGTGCACTGTGATTTAGATAATATGTTTTGCCATCTGATAGGGATGCACCCATTTCATCCACCAGGTTGGGGAGGGGAGCGGTGGGTCAATACTGACCTTATTAAATCATCACTGACCACCAAATCACATGCAATTTTTATAATTCAGTGTTTCAGCTATCAGGTACAATAATTAATAGCACCAATGAGTGTCATGCAATGGTAGCCCAAAAGATAACACACCACAGTGTCTCCTGTTTGCATCTGGATGGAGACCTTTGTTTCCTGTCACGCCCCATCATCCTACAATTCACAGAGTTGAGGTAACACATTTGGTATTAGAAGGGAAAAAGTTGGATCAGTTCATGCCTAAGATCTTTGGTAAGTGGATTTTAATACACCCTCAACAGAAATGTAGTTTAATTCAGTTCATTACCAACCTACATGTTAGTGACCAGCCATTTAAGGAAAGCAATGAGCCTTCTTGAAAAGTGAATCTAAACATTTGTGAGGTGTTTTTAAAATATATGTCTTCAGTAAGAACCACTGGGCTTAGAGCAGTCAGAGAGTTTTGAGAAATAGTAACACATTATTGGTTTGGTCATCTGTTCATTTTACCTTGACGTCCAATCAGTGTATATGGTTAATGTAGTCATTTGATGCAATAAATTCCTCAGTGCTTGCTATATTGGCAATATGGTTGGTTCCCCTTCTGGAGCCGTACCAGCAGTGCCTACCGTGTACCAGGATGCATTGCATGCGATGTCGCCATGGCCAAAACATAGCATTAGGTTGCAAAAATATTCACTCACTGCTCATTTCCCCTCTCAGCCTTGCTGGTCATAGTTGTATTTTCCAGTTTAACTTTGGGGTCCTGAAAAAGCTCCCCAGCACACCTCTGTTCAAGTTAGAAACTTTGATGCATAGTTACACATACACAGGCTCTCTTTGGGCTTTCCCTGTGTCGGTGACATAATCAAAGGACCATAACTGACCAGAATGATTTTGTATTTGTTGGCCTTAGAGGGCATCACCAGTCGAGGTTTGCTCTCGGCAGCTCAGGTTCTGGAGTGTCCCCGCCAATCATATCCTCTTGCAGAGGCCAATGCAACCACAGCCTTGGCCTCACTTTACTGTATTTCTCCGGCTATAAATCCTTGCCGAAATAAATATGGCCAAATATCCGTGTCAGCTGAAAAACTTTAAAATGTAGATGTATCCATAACATCCTCTGCACTCATATTTTGGGATGTCATTTTTGCTGTTGATAAGATAGGTTGTTTGCTGTACAAGCATGATTAGCAAGCACCAAGAACAAGGAAGTTCTTTTGTTCAGCAAAGTGTTAATTTCGCTGATAAAAATTATGACAAAAATGATGGAAAGACAAGGTAAAAATTGATCCTCATAATAAAAACTAAGATAAAATCTATGTTCCATCTTTACTGGTGAGACGAGAGGAGACAAAACTGTTTATTGTGCACTATCGGACATTGCTTGTGATTATCTTCAAATGCTGCACGAGCGATAGGTTGTTAAACTCAAGTAACACAGTCTTCACCAGGATGTTTTGCTAGCCAACAAAAACACTCACACCGGAGCAGCGTCAGCGGTTGGGGCAAGTTGTGAGCTGTAATTCAGCAGTAAATAAGCAGCCATGTGTGTCTGACTGTGGGGGTCCATGTCACTGGTCTGACAGCCCATTGGTCCGACATCCCATTAGTCCAACGGTCCGCGGTGCTGAATGGCTCCCAGTGGGCGTATTTATGCCTTGATGGTGCGCCGCGACCGGCTCTGGGTCAGCTGGGAAAGGCTTGAGGCGAAGCAAGCTCACGGCTTATGTGTTTGCCACTTTCTTTTTCATTTTAACCCACACCATGATCTTTTCCTGACCCTAACCAAGTGGTTTTTGTGCCTAAACCTAACCAGACCTTAACCACAGGGCATCATGATGATTTCGGAACGGACTTCAGAACAATGGGTTTAATATGGTCGGAACAATGGGATGTCGGACCAATGGGCTGTCGGACCAATGGGCAGAAGAGGAGAGCAAGTGTAACGTTCCAACCAAGACAGTCAAACGCAACCCCGGAGTTATAAAACTCAACCTGAGTCAGTGATGACTGAGTTTTAGAATAAGGTTACAGTGATAACGTTAGATAGTAGTGTTAACGTTACTAGTAAGTGGAAACGCACAAGGAAGATAACGTTAATGTTTCAGAGGCTACGTTACAGTAGGCTAACATTAGCCATTAGCAACTGGATGCTGTGTTGTCATATAACGTGGTATGTTATATTAGAAGCAAACTAAACATAGCGTTACCTGTCCTGCACAGTCAAACACAACCCCGGAGTTTTGAAACTTATCCGGGGTCAGTGATCACTGATGAGTTTTATAATATAATGGGTGTTACGCGAGCGGTCAGTGCAGTCGGAGGCCTCCACGTGGGGAAGACAGACAGGATGCTCGGCCAATCATTGCAATCAGTCCGAATGCAATGACTGGTTGAAGTTTCCTTAGAACCATATGAGAATGGTATAATTATGAGTTTTTACAGAAATTGCACAGAATGCTGCTCCTATCAACACTTTCAACTGGGTGTTTTTTTAAATGTAAATGTTCCAGTCACGGGGCCAAGCAGCATCATCTCGTCTGCCTCCATACAGATATGTATATATGACAGTGAAAATCTAAAAAAGCATTGTTCAATGTAAATGTTCTGCCTGATAAACAGACTTAGTTAAGCTTTATCCACTTCGGAAATGTCATTGAGATCAAAATCTCTCTTGCAAGAGAGACCTTAGAACAAATTATATAGACAAGAAAATTCAGTCAAAACAACCATCACACACACACAGAGCCCCACTAATTAAAACAATTACAAATATTTTTAGAAGTACACTAGTAAAGCTTGAATGAGTGTCTCTAACTTGAGTGTATATTGCAGTTCATTCCAGTAGTGAAACGCAGTACCAGAGACCAGTCGCCTGGGATAGTAGGATTAACTATCCTTATTTGACATCATGGTTATTAGCTCTGAGCTTATGACATCTACACAACATACGTATACTTGTACATGATTTGTAGGATATAATGCTGCATTAAGTACGGTAAGTCTCACTTCAACCTTCAAAGAGCTGTACAGTCACGTGATATGCTGTTGACAGAGTCTTTCACGCTGATGAGAACACGATTCCAAAGAAAACACTGATTATTATCATACACCGGTTCAATCCCTCTAAATCCATACAAGCCCAGGTCTGGTATGGCTTCATACTCCATATCCACATTGCATCATTAGAGCACATTACTGTTCCATTAGGCTGAGCGACTGCTTGACCAGCCAAGTCTAATGGAAAGACACAGAGCTGTGACCACAGCCAGCGCTGGATGCCTCACTGCACCACCAATATTTTGGTCAAATGATTCAATTACTCCTTCAACAGAGCGGTGAGCCAAAGAAAGCAGGCCGCCCAACTCTTTTTTTAGTGTATGTGAGGGTGTGTGCGCATACGTGCACATGCACATAGGGACCTAAAAGGGGACCTAATTGAAACCAGCTGTTCTACGGAGACAGTGCTGGAACGAGGCCAGAGCACCACATTAGTTTGACATGAATAGAGGGAGAGACATGTGGAGAGACAGGGATAGAGGAGGAGAGAGAGATAAAAGAATGCGGGGCTCATGCAGAGTCAGTGTTCGTAGAGAGGAGGGGGAGTGAGGGGGTCTGATTCTTTCCAAACTTTGGTGACAATTTGATGTTTTTTTTGTACTTGCAAAAGCGTCAGACTTAGGAGCTAAGGAGATTACATACAGTACATAATCACAGGTGCCTCCACAGACAAAGTTCTATCTTTATTCTGTTTTCATCACTTTGACCCAGATATCAGAGCTTTATAGGGTCTGACATTTGGGACTTTCAAGCCAGCTGCAAAAGATGTAATCTCTGATTTTGTTTTAGCCCCCAAAAATGTCCTCAGTCAAAAACTCAACAAGTTCCACCACACAGTCAATGGGCTGGATGAATTTTCTGAGTCACGGGTGTGATTTTGGGATACAACCAGGAGCGCGTCTTTAAACTGCATTTACAGAACATGATGGTAAAATCAAACCCAGAAGACAAGAAATAAATTATTATTAACTAAGTTAACCTTGCTAAACTGCTGTTAAAGTTGGTCATTTATAAAATTCCATAACTTGGGTCTGATTGACAAAACAACCCCAACTCAAGGTCCACTTACTTTGTTTTTCCATAGCAACCCATCACATAGTCTTCATTAGTGGATGGAGTCATTGAGATGGATGTTTCAAAAGCATGAGCCTTAAAGCTTGACTTTTCAGCCCACACAGACAGGACACCCTGAAAGTGTTGTGGGTGAAATGCAGCCCAGTCACCAGGAGAAAATGTTAGCATTGTACGTTTCTGCAAAGAATGAATACATTACATTGGTACGTTTCACGTGTATTATATCAATGTTTCTAAAGTGACATAGTATATCAGTCCCTCCAGGATCTTGCGGCCCAAAACCCTTGAATTTGCAGCCAATTTTGTCAAAAATTGCAATAAAAATTGCGGCATTTTTATGTGAATTGCAGCTAATGACAAAAGGAGAAAAATGGGATTTTTTTTAAACTACAACCTCCAAAAAAATAGTTCTCTTCTTTAGTTTTATTTAATTAGTTTCAAAACATGGACTCCAATAATGTTGCAAAATATCCTGAGTGAATATTGTTGCTCTCAAACCAGACAATGTGAGTGTAAAACAACATGTAAGCTACATCTTCTGTAAACATAACATTTTAATACATTCAACACACATTGTATGCATTTAAACAGTGCAAATTCTTATGAGAATACTCCATACTGCGAATACTCCATACTGCAATGCCATTACCGCATTTGATGATGCGTCTGATGACGTTTCAAATGACGTCCCATAAAATACGGAAAAATTGCGTGACTTTTGAAAAATTGCAAGCCCCCGCAAATATTGTGGACTACCATCGAATTTGCGTTAATTATTGCAATCGTAAGAGTGCAATTTCCTGGAGGGACTGGTATATGACCGGACTTTGTCTTGAGGGGGTGGAGGGGATGGCGGATGGTGTGACACCTGGGCAAGATGCCTGCCAAACTGGAGTTTGGCTGTTTTGTTTTTTTTTCCTCGTCAAGGTGATCAGCACATCTGGGTGATGCTCTTAAATGTGTAAGCATGTTGGATGTAGCCTGAGTGTCAGACTGAAGCTCCCAGAACCTTCAGTCTGACATGGCTTCCATTGAAGGCGATTTACAAGGGGGAGGGAATTTGATTTTTCCCTAACCAATCAGTAGAGATCAACGACTCACCCAGAATCTGACGTCATTAGTATCCATGCCTCGGGGGTGCCGAAAACAAGCGAGCATTGCCCGTTTAAAATGTCTCCGTCGTCGTGCACGCCCAGCTGCATCGCCGTTAAATCCAGTTTAGCAGCTTCCTTAATTTGGTCCTCCGTTAACGTAGTAGTAGTGGCGAAATACCTCGATAGCATCGTTAATGTGGTCTGTAGGATCTGTAGCAGTCGCCATTGTTGCTATCCTCACCAGTTACCCACCGGCGTACAGCTTGACATCAGTGTGGCGCTGATTGGCTAATCGCTAGACCCCTGGCGTTCATTGGTCCGTCCATCGTTTGGACGAGATAAATCGCAAATTCATTGCAGTATGCCAGACCAGAGATGCAAGCCTACTCAGTTGAGTGGGCGGGGTCTATGGTCTGGAGCCAGGCTATGTTGGATGTGTTTCCATTCACATGCACTACAACAGTGGAGAAATGCCAACACATGCATCCAGCACAGACAATTTAAAGTTAACAGGCAGAACTCAGACCTTTAAACTTTGATACCGCATTATGTTCATCAATCTACGTACCAGGGCCGTAATTGCATTATGGGGGTGGGGACTGTACAGAGAACATGTATACACTATGATATTTTTAGGACATACTACCCTATGACTTTTATCACCTTTATTTCTTATGGCATACTAATACTTGACAAAAACTGTAACAGTCGACTGATAATGCCTATGTAACATATTACATTTTACTTTTCCACTTTTAAATACATTTTTTAAGTAATGAAACAGAGAAACATTACAGTGTTTGACATTGATTGTACCCACAGCAGTTGAGCAACAGCTTCTGCTGGGGTATGGCAACACCATTTGGACAAACCACACTCAAACTAAAATACACTGTAATACTAGAAGTGGTAGTAATAATAATAATGGTAATTTGTTATGTTTATTTAGGATTATGATTATGAAGATAATTAATTGGGGAGAATTTTTTAAAGCATATTTGAAAATTGGAAGGGGGCACGATATATATTAGTTACTGCCTCGCTACATACCATGCAGCTGCATGCATGCCATCCGCCAAAATGCCTAAGAGTGACTGTACACGGACCACTGCCAAATTCTACTTTCATTTGGCAGGTGAGCAATGTGAAGCCCTGATTACTACTGATTGGAATGATGGACAAAGCTTCAAAAGTAACACTTAGGTGTTATAAATGTATGTTAACATGGTTTTATTCAATACACGCATATTACCTAACAGTGATTTAACATATCAATTTATTTTTCCTGGGGGAGTAATAATTTACACCATTGACCTGACTAATCCTACCACCGTTACTGTCCTGTCAGAGTCATCGAATGAGATGGTCTGTGTCTTGTTAACAGCAGTGAATTCATTAGTTAACTGAATTCACACACCAAAACACGAGGATTCCATGTCAGTTAACAGCATTAATATGTAGCCTTTGAATAACAACGAGCATCTCTAACAGGGATTAGATGACCACCAAGGAATGTCAAAGCTGAAATTACTTGAAATGATGATTGTAAAGGTAAGTCATACCCTACAAAGTGCACTACATTTTCACCAACAGCCTGGCTGGGAACAATAAAGTATATTTATACTTTATTATTGTTGCAACATAGTTGGCATTAATGTTTTTATAGGATGGTGACTCAGTTCCAGTGCAAAGAAATAAAAGAGAAAAAGAAACAAGCAATAGATGTCATAAACCATTACAACAGCACACACCAAAAGGAGACACATGAATGTGAAAATATGTACAGTGAAAAATAAAGGAAATTTGTATTTTTCACTGTGCTTTCACATTCACGTGTTAGCTTTTACTTTCCTTCGTGGTAGTGGTTCTGACCAGTGAATTGTTTCAGAAATGAATGGTTGCATTTGGCTGCAAAAGTGGCTTTAAACAAAGTGAAAGGGCATAAACATTTGCAGGATGTGGAGAGGAGACTGTGGCAGTGCAGGTAGAGACCACTAATTGCTGTTTTCTGAAGCTGTTTCAGCTCTGCAGAATACCTCATATAGTCAAACAATGCCCTCTCTTGTTCTTTTGGTTGTGAATCACAAGTCATATGAGCAGGCATTTCGATGTGCTGCTGCTTGTTTGGCTTTTCTACAAGCATAGACTATGTGGTACTCACTACACCATGTGAGTTTCAATGTGATCTCACATTAGAGACACAGACTGTTTATTGTAACATATGTTCTGTTGAAGTTCCTCATGCTAGAGTTTTGGGTGACAGCTGTAAATTACAGAGTAAATATGAGGGGTGGACAATATGGCCCTGAAATAATATCATGATATTTCAGGGTATATTTGCAATAACGATATTCTTGACAATATGACAAATTTAAGAACATAGAATTGCAAAACAAAATAAGTGAGCATCACAGAAGTTTACATTACCGAAGTTATGTCAAAATCACTTGACTACACCAACTCCCACGTGTGCATGGCAATAGAGGAGAGAGAGAGACACTGTGCTGCTGCCAGAGGAGTCACTGAATGAGTTTCCTCTGAACGGTAAGTCACTAAAAGAGTCTGAGAAGTCACCGGCTGAGGTAAAGGCTGAGGTAAAGGCTATTACTTTTAATTGACAGTACAAGACAGAGCATTAAGAAGCCCAGTAAGCCCAGTCACCAAAAGACAACCGGTGGCCTTGTACATTTCTGCAAACCACCGATATGTTACCTTTGTGTTTTTTTATACATATCATTTAAACATTTCTAAAGCAATACAGTTCTGATTATATTAATGTGATGGTGTAAGGGCTGTCAAGCTGCAGACCACTGTTTAAGACCAACAAACAACAAAATCAGTTGTATTTTACCGGCATTGTGACATTTCCAGGCATGGTTTTGGCAACAAACCTCTTTTTTTTTTTTTTTTTTTTGCACAAATACATTGTTGTCATGCACTGTTTGTACATTTTCCTATGAAAAGTAATGCACCAAATTTGTAGATATCCTATGTAATGATGAGCCAGTAATTTGTGTAAAAATGTATTTTGGAGGGATGTGACGTGACCAGTGCTCTCATGGGAGAAAGGAAGGAAGTGGTCCAGTTAGAAGACATAACTTTAAGTTAATTATGTAACTTAATGTCATTCGTAGGACAGTAATTCATAATTCATAATTCATTTTTGTTGGATATCATTTGAACCACTGTTTGATGATATGTCTGTGCAAAATATAACAAAGTTAACCACAGCATTGTTGAGACATAAAGAAAAGTAAAGTTTCAAATATCCGTGGTTTGCAGAAATGTACGATTCCAACATGTATTCTGACAATTGGGTTGACTGTGGGCGGTCAACATGTTAAATTGTGTCCGAATGGGACAGTCAGGGGTAGTGTCTATAATATGAAATCCTGATAACTGACCTCACGCTAAGTCCTGCTCCTCGAACGCAGACTGACCAATCACAGCGTAGCATTGGCCAACTCTGAGAAGGGTCCGACAATATATCCTTCAAACGCATATTGTAGACCCTTCTGTCTGCTTCTCTCTGAAATTGCTTTTTCGGTTCTCCCAAAAAATGTGATGATATTTCTACAGGGAGTGCGGATGGTGACAGTGTGGGCTACATGCTAGCTCCAACAGCTTGAAGGACCATCAAAAAGGGGCCAGTTTAAAAGTGTACTCAAGTAGTATATCATATAACACAGTTAAGCTAAGTTTGCGTCAAATAATTTTGACTTAGTTAAATAAATTCAACAATACAAGCATGCTATTTGCAACAGTTTGTTCTGGATCACTCATCTTAAGTGCGATTGTCATATTTCAGTTACTTTGTAAAACAGAACAGACCTAGGTTGCATCCCATGACAATTATGAGCATGCTCACAGCCTTAAATGTTGGTCTTCTGGAAAACATAGCAGGATAACTTTCCTGCTTCAGCTTCCAGAGCATGGTGGGGTAGCACAGGTGAGACTTTGTTTCGCCTCCAGGGATAAAGTTGATTCTATGGGGTTAACTCTTAACTTGAGGGTAGAAATGTGGAGCAACAACAACCGCCTATGTATTGCAAGGGGAGGCTATTCTCACAAAATATTCATGTTTTCCTACCAAAAGCAATGCACCCAAATTCATATGTATCCCACATATTTTGAAAGGCTGCGATCAGGTGACCAATGTGCTGACTGCAGTAAACAAGGAAGCAGTCCAGAGCACTTGTAAGGAGGCAGGTTGGGGTGGTAGATGGGTCACAAAAAACTGGACTTTCACCCTGGACTTTCTCCTGAAGTCCATGTGAACTTTTTAAGGTATGTCCTTACCATGTTTCTTTTCCTAGCCCTAACCACTTTTTAGTAACTTTTATTGCCTAAACCTAACCTCCGTAGCTTTACGTTAATTACATAACTGTACATTAGGAATGGAACGTCATTTGTGGGTTGCAAATTCAAAGAATATATGTAACAGTTGTGCATGCATTTTTTGTGGGATATCATATGAACTGTTCTATGAGAATATGTTCAGGGAAGTGTATCAGATAACTGATCATGACAGCAAAGATGTTACCAGTGGAACCACTAAGGATGTGTGGCTCTGTATCAGGTCAGGTCAGGCCAGGTAAACTGTATGATCCAACAAGGAGAAATTCATATGGTCACACACATTCCATTTAAAAACACAAAGGGACGCTGTATGTGCACTAACAAAACATACACACATATCACATGCAATGCTGGCATTGTAAAAGAAAATATATATCATTTACATTACACAACCTAAAAAGTAAATTATACACAAAAACACTCAGACCAAGTAAGATAGGTGCAACACATTTGCATTCCAACTCGTTGAAGTGGGTCAATTACACATTGACATGCATTGTGTCTTTCCAATATACACTTTGTCATAAGAAATGTACAGTTTCTCCTTGTTGCATGCATAAAATATTTTTCAAAAATAAACTTACAACATAGTTAAAACACTTTGTTTTTAAGTTTATTTTCTTAGGTTTAGGCAACAAAAGCACGTGGTTAGGATTGGGCAACAAAAGCATGTGGTTAGGTTCAGGCAACAAAATGACGTGGTTAGGTTTATGCAACAAAAGTACACTGTTTAGGCAACAAAAGCACGTGGTTAGGTTCAGGCAACAAAAGCATGTTGTTAGGTTTAGATAACAAATGTACGTGGTTAGGTTTAGGCAACAAAAGCACGTGGTCAGGTTTAGGCAACAAAAGCATGTGGTTATATTTAGGCAACAAAAGCATGTGGTTTGGTTTAGAAAAAAACACCATGGTTTGGCTTAAAATTCACACAGCAACTGAACAGCGGGCTTCTGGGTGAAAGTCCAGAGTTTGTTTGACCCCACCCACCCTATATGGACTTGGTTTCTCTCTATCACGGTAGTTGCTGCTGGCGTTACAAACTGTCGCCAACCGGTGTTTACCTTATCACTATGACGGGTATCTCTCTGTGTTCATGTCTGATGCTGATGTCCACTGACAAAGTCTGACTGCTGCCTCTAAAACTGGTGCGCATCATACCACCAGAAGAGGTGCCTCTGTGTGTCAGTCTCTTACGCTGAAGTCACTGACAAGGGATGGTATTTGACAAATTGGGAGTGAAACCGGGCTGCTCATTTAGTAGTCAAATTGCTGTAGGCATAAATGATTTGCTGTACCTTGTTGTTCTTATGTTCTGCTGCAAGATTCTGCCATTTGACCTGACACTCTGAGTTTGAGTGTCCCTGTGAACCTGGGAGCTATGTTGTCCGGGGCTAAAAGCCCCTGGTAGGGTTGCCCAAGGCAAAGTGGTCCCAAGGGAGGGACCAGACTAAGAGCGACTCAGAGACCTTCGATGAAACGGACCACTCGAGAGAAGAGTACCTCGCCCGGGTATGGGGAAACCGGTGCCTCCTGCTGGAGCCAGACCCGGAAGGAGAGCTCGCCAGCGAGCGTCTGGTGGCTGGGCCTTAGGCCATGGAGGCCAGTCGGCCTCAGCCCGAAGAAATAACATGGAGCCGTCGCCCTGTGGGCCCACCACCCGCAGGGATAGAAGTCAGGGTCAGGTGCATTGTGTGCCGGGTGGCAGGCAGGGGCAGGGCCCCCGGCGTGCCGATCCTGGCATCGCGGACTGGCTTTTGGTACGTGGAATGTCACCTCTCTGGTGGGGAAGGAGCCGGAGCTGATGCGGGAGGTGGAGAGGTACCGACTAGATATAGTTGGGCTCACCTCCACGCACAGCACTGGTTGTGGAACCAAACTCCTGGAGAGGGGCTGGACTCTCGCTTTTTCCGGAGTTTCTCAGGGTGAGGGGATACTCACAAGCCCCCAGCTGACCACCACTGTGGTGGGGTTCTCTCCGGAGAATGAGAGGGTCGCCTCAATGCGACTGCAGGTCGCAAAGAAAAGGTCTCTGACTGTTGTTTGTGCTTATGCACCAAACGTCAGTGCGGAGTACCCAGCCTTCTTGGAGTCTCTTGGCGGCGTCCTACAAGGGGTGCCGGCCGGGGGCTCCATAGTTCTCCTGGGGGACTTCAACGCTCACGTGGGCAATGATGGAGAAACCTGGAGGGGATTGGGAGGAATGGCCTGCCTGATGTGTACCCGAGTGGTGCTTTGTTATTGGACTTCTGTGCGAGCCATGGACTGGCCATAACAAACACCATGTTCGAACACAGTGAGGTTCATAAGTGTACCTGGTACCAGAACACCCTAGGCCTATGATCAATGATCGACTTTGTGGTCGTATCAGCAGATCTGCGGCTGTGTGTCTTGGACACTTGGGTGAAGAGAGGAGCAGAGCTGTCAACTGATCACCACCTGGTGACCTGTGGGTCTGGCTGGCCCAGGGGTTTCCTGAAGCAGCAGACAAGTACCGGTTGACCAGAAGGGCTGCAGCTGTGGCGGTCGCTGAAGCAAAAACCCAGGTGTGGGAGAAGTTCGGGGAGGCTATGGAAAAGGACTTTCGGTTGGCCTCAAGGAAGTTCTGGCAGACCGGAAAGACGGGAAAGCAGGGCTTGTCTCAGGCTGTGCTTTGAAGAGAGGGAGAACTGCTGACCCAAACTGGGGACATCGTTGGGCAGTCGTGAAAGGAGCACTTTGAGAACCTCCTGAACCTGGCCATCTCGTCCACTGAGAACGAGGCAGAGCTTGAAGACTCAGGGGAACTCTCGCCCATATCCATGGCGGAGGTCGCTGAGGTAGTTAAAAAGCTCCCCAGTGGCAAGGCGCCAGGTGTGGATGAGATTCGCCCTGAGATGCTGAAGGCTCAGTGCACTGTTGGGCTTTCTTGGCTGACACGCCTGTTTAGTGTCGCATGGAGGGCGGGTACGGTGCCAGCAGAGTGGCAGACGTGGGTGGTGGTCCACGTCTTCAAAAAAGGGGACTGGAGGGTGTGCACCAACTTTCGGGGTATCACACTGCTCAGCCTCCTGGGTAAAGTTTACTCCAGGGTGCTGGAAAGGAGGCTCTGACGGACTGTCGAACCTCAGATTCAGGAGGAGCAATGCGGATTCCAGCCTGGTTGTGGAACAGTGGACCAGCTCTTTACCCTTGCAAGGCTGCTGAGGGGGCATGGGAGTTTGCCTATCCAGTCTACATGTGCTTTGTGGACCTGGAGAAGGCTTACGACCGCATCCCTCTGGGAGTCTTGTGGGGGGTACTGTGGGAATGTGGGGTTCCAGGCTTACTGCTACATTCGGTCCCTGTATGACCAAAGTGTGAGCTGTGTCCGCACACTCGGTGTGAAGTCGACCACATTCTCGGTGGGTGTTGGCCCTTGTCACCAATCCTGTTTGTGATCTTCATGGACAGGATCTTGAGGCGCAGCCGAGGGGAGGAAGGGGTCCTGTTTGGGGACCACAGAATTGCATCCCTGCTTTTCGCAGATGATGTGGTTCTGTTGGCTCCATCACACCGTGACCTCCAGCATGCACTGGAGCGTTTTGCAGCCGAGTGTGAAGCAGTTGGGATGAGAGTCAGCACCTCCAAGTCTGAGGCCATGGTCCTCTGTCGGAAACCGGTGGTTTGCCCTCTCCGGGTTGGGGGAGAGTTACTGCCTCAAACGAGGGAGTTCAAGTATCTTGGGGTCTTGTTCACGACGGTTGAATGGAGCGTGAGATGGATCGGCGGGTCAGTGCGGCTTCTGCAGTGATGCAGGCGCTGTGCCGCGCCGGTCCCTCATGGTGAAGAGGGAGCTGAGCCAGAAAGTAAAGCTTTCAATTTTCTGGTCCATCTGTGTCCCAACCCTCACCTATGGTCATGAACTCTGGGTAGTGACCAAACGAATGAGATACAAGTTGTGGAAATTAGTTTTCTCCGTGGGGTGCCTGGGCTCAGCCTTAGAGATAGGGTGAGGAGCTTGGACATCCGGAGGGAGCTCGGAATAGAGCTGCTGCTCCTTCGCGTCAAAAGGGGTCAGTTGAGGTGGCTCAGGCATCTGATCAGGATGCCTCCTGGGCACCTCCCGCTGGAGGTGTTCCGGGCATGTCCAACTGGTAGGAGGCCCCGGGGCAGACCCAGAACACGCTGGAGGGATTACATATCTCGTCTGGCCTGGGAACGCCTTGGGGTCCCCCAGGAGGAGCTGGAAAGTGTTGCTGGGGAGAGGGATGTCTGGGGTGCTTTGCTTGGCCTGCTGCCCCCGCGACCCGGCCCCGGATAAGCGGATGAAAATGGATGGATGGATGGACCTGACACTCCCTCAGAATCTCGGGTAGAGTGAATGGGTAGGATCATTGAGGATCTGATCAGCCTTTTTAAGAGGCTACTGACACCAGGCCAACCCTACTCCTAATACTGACGGCACTATCAGTCTGTGTGTCCAATCCAGAGACTCCAGATAAAGGCAGATATTTGTCTGCCATTATAGTGTCACAGGTGCTGCTGTTGTGGTCAAATCTGAAAACTGGTGGAGTATTCGCAACACATCCACATCAGCATCCCTACACCCAGTATGTTTGTGTGTGTCAGTCCAAGTGCTACATTATTGGCCTTTTCCAACAGTTTACCTCTGTGAAACTAGAGGCCCATGTCTGAACAGGGCTTATGAGTGTGAAGCAAGGAGGGCCTGATTTCACCAGTAAGTACTACATCAGCTCAGCTGTTTACAGAGTCACAGTACAAGCTGAAACCAAAGTGTGTCAAACATCAAATGAAAAATGACTTCTTAGCTGCCCACAAGTTCAAGCACTTTTGTGTCATACTGATCCAAGTGAGACAGAAAGTATGAAAATGTTATGAATTATTGCTGCAAAAAGAGACGTGGAAATGTACTTTTGCAGAAATGAATGGAGAAAGAATTCAAGGAAATGAGGGAAAAGTAACAAGACAATTGAAGCTGCCTGTTCTTTCCTTTTTTCTTGTCTTCTCCGCCTCTCATCTTTCCTCTCCCCTTCTTTTCCCCTCATGCTTCTTCCCATCCCATCAATTTTTATTACTCTCCATTACATTGTAGAGCACAGATGTCAACTTCGTGTGCCCAGACAAAGACATCTTCTTCTCTCTACTCTCTGTTCCCACTCTTATCTCTCTATATCTCTCCTTTCCTCATCTTCTTTCTCCTCTTTCCTTTGGTCTTCCTCACCCTGATCCCTTACCTGCCTTTTTCTCTCCTCTCAATTCATCTTTCTCCTCTCCTTTTCTCTCCTCATCTTTTCACCTCCTCTTCCATCCACCCCTCTTTCCTCACTTCTTTGTTTTTTTTGCTCCTCTTCCTCTCCTCCTCTTCCTACTTGTCCTTCCCCCCCTCGTCTTTCTTCTCATCACGTCCTTTCTTTCCCCTTCTGATGATGCATTTTGATCTGTTCTGTTTTGTCATCTGGGTCGTCTGTATATTCTTCTCCTCTTGTCTTTCTTTGTACTTCTCTCTCTTCTTCCTCTCTCTTGTGACAATCGACAGGCCCCCCCTTTTTTTTGCCATTTTTCAGGCAGACAGCCTCTGATTCATGTGCCCATCATCCCGCCCGCCCGAGGGCCATCGGGCCAGGCACAAAAGACGCAAGCAGTCAAGCATCTCTTTCTCCTCTCTCTGCAGTCGTTTTCATTGCTCTCTTCCCCGACTTGTGTCTCTTTCTTCTCCTCTCATTCGCCTGTCATTCTGTCGTGCCTACTCTGTAGGTCTTGCTCTGTCAGTTTTTCTCTCTCTATCTAATAAACACCCACCATTCATCACTCACTTTGCTTATTTCTTTTCCTTTATCTGTTAGCTTTTCTTCTCTTTTCACGGCCTTCGTCTCTCATCTGGTTTTGGTCCTTTCTCCAGTCTCTCTCCTCTTCTGCTGTACTCTACTCTCATCACTCATCATGTTCATTTAACGGAGCAGAGAAGAATGCGGGGCAGTTTGACAGATTATTTACAGAAGTGAATTTATTTGGATTTTCAGGTCTGCCTGCAGAGAATGATTGAGCCCAAGTGAGATTCATTTGATTGTTTAAAGAGTGAGATTCTGGCTTTGTGTCAGGCTCTGAATCCAGCTTCGGACTGGACGCTAGACCACATCAACATGTCAAAACAGTGACTACAGTCTCTCTTGTGGCTGAAGTCAGAGAAAGGAGTTGTGTTCAGTGGAATCTATGAAGTCATTTACACATCAACCTTACCTTAAAAATTAAAACATGACTGAAGGCGAGGTCACATTGTAAGACCTTTGAGCCCATTCTGAATATGATTGGGCCATGATGACTGATGGGACCTAGGTGGACTGCATTTGTTTCAGTCTGGGTGTTGATAGTCAGCAGATAGAATCATATGCAGTAGTGAGTGATATGTCAAAATTCTAACCTGAAGTCTTCCGACTCCAATTTTTTCACATAAAGACTTTTTAAATATTTCAAATATTTATGGCTGATACAGCAATCAATAACATCACTTGTTTGTCGCCCAAGGGTAACATACCGGTAAATAAACTAACATTGAACTGTGAGGACAAAGGATTATAGTGTGAGAGTGCACCGGACAACTGATAATGAGGATCTCACCAAAACTCTAATTTTTTTCCCCCTTTTTTTTGGGCCTTTTCAGCACAAATGTCGCTGCAAGCTGCTGGTCAGCCTCCATACCTTTTATCTCTCACGCCACATGTCCGTCTCATTCTCAGGCAATGAAAAACATTTCTTTAACTGATAATGTTGCAGCGAGAACAGAGGACACTGACAGTGCCTGGGCAGATGAGACAGAGCAGCCCAGTGCAACAGTAGCACTGTGAAACACTGCGGTAAAGTGAGCTGTTGCTTGGATTTTGGTGCCCATCGATTATTTTTCACTTTGGTAATGATGTTTAATGCCACAACTAAGCAGGTACAGGGCAGGGCAGGTAATCAGCGCACAGTGCAGTTCAACACTCCAGCAGAGTCCCTCCACAAAGTCTCTGGCAGCCTGGCTGGTTAGGCAGGCCAATCCGGGCTGGGAAGCAGGTGAGTAGATTCAATTCAATTTTCAATTCAAAACACTTTATTTGTCCCAGAGGGGTAATTAAAAGGCACATAGAGTAGCACAACAACACCTACAGACAATTTGACAAGACAACATAGACAATAAAAAGGATGCTACATGGTATGCATTAAAGTGCTGGAAGTGCTTAAGTCCATGAAAAATACTGTAAGTTAATATAAAGTGCATGGTGGAGGTGGGGGGGCAATGGTGCGGATACTGAATCAGTGGGGTTGGGTTTGGGAGTTCAGGAGCTGGACAGCCCTGGGAACAAAGCTTGAACAAAGACCTATTTCCTGTTGCCGACCCTGCCTGCCTCTGACCTGCCTGCTCCATCTGATTCCCGGTAAACACCTCAGCGTTCTGTCTGCGACCACAAGACCTGATTCCGCGTCCTTAGTACCTGTTTGCCTGCCTCCTCAGGCAGGCAGGTCATTTTTAAACTCGTACATTAAATATAGGAATGTTTTTCCTCAGTGGTCTGTTGAAATTTTCAGTGAAGTTCAATCAATCAATCAATTTTATTTCTAAAGCCCATATCAAAAATAACAATTTGCCTCAGAGGGCTTTACAGCATACGACATGCCTCTGTCCTCTGTTAGAGTAGAGGCAGAGATAATAGTGATTTATGTGATTATATTGATAGCTGTGTATGATAGTTTGGTATGATGATATCAATAAGAATCAGCCTTTTTAATTAATGTCCAGCCAGTCTCATAAAGAATACATGAAAGGCACGCAAAGTCTTGACAATGCGTTGTGTGGTGGTGGGCATGAAATGTGAAATGTGCTGTCCACACAAAGACAATGCCAATGCAAAATCAGTGGGGATCTTTAGTTGTGGTGGACACATGAATTAATGATAAAGAGCAAGAATGTTCATGTAGGGCAGGCAGAGGATATGTGGTAGATGAAATGTTGCTCCACGACTGACTCTTCATCTTTCAGATACAATATGCCTTTGAAAAATAAGAATCATGGGCAGCAGAAGACTCCAGGTTAAAAAAAGAAGAAGAAGAGAAAAAAAAACACTAGAATTACAGCTTTGCAGTTGTATGCCTTCGTGCACCAGTCAAGTTTCTGTTATAGATTACATTTATGTCTGTGAAAACATGGATGCTTCACACCTATTGTTCCCCTGACAGAACAGAAGATCTATACAATCAGCACAATTTCGGGTTGGGCACCCAAGATGAGTGGTTCATGTAGAACATTATGATGTCACAGTGAAGTTAACCTTCGACCTTTTGGATATAACATGTCATCAGTTCATTATTTTATCCCATTAGACACTAGTGAGAAGTTTAATCATTTTTAGCAAATGAATTATTGAGTTACAGCCAAAAACATATTTTGTGAGGTCACACTGACCTTGAACTTTGACCACAAAAATTCTAAGCAATTTATTCTCCAGTCCAAGTGGAAGTTTGTTTCAAATTCAAAGATATTTCCTTAATGTGTTCTTAAGATATCATGTTCATGAGAATTAGACAGATTTAAGGTCACACTGAACTTGACCTTTGACCACCAAAATCCAATCAGTTCATTAGTGAGTACAAGTTAATTTTTGTGCCAGATTTGAGGTAATTCCCACACGGTGTTCTTGAGATATTGCATTTGCAAAAATGAGACAGACGAGGTCACAGTAACCTTGACCTTTGACCAACAAAATCTAATTAGTTCATCATTGATTCGAAGTGAAAATTTTTGCCAGATTTTAAGAAATTCCTTCAAGCTGTTCTTGAGATATCGCATTCACAAGAATGAGACAGATAAGGTCACAAAGACTCGACCTTTCACTGATCTCAGTGACCTTGAGCTTTGACCATCAATACCTAATCAGTTCACCATCGAGTCCATGTGGACACTGGTGTCCAATTTGGAGAAATTCCCTTGAGGCATTCTTGAGATATCATGTTCACAAGAATGGGACAGACAGACGAACGGACAGACAAGCCGAAAACATAATGCCTCTTGCCACGGCTAACAGGGGTGTTGAGGCATTGAAAAGGGGAACTGCAAGCTATCTAGCCTTAGCTACATTTTCTGGCGATTACCCTGATATTCACACAGAGATGCACATGAAAAGTATGAATTTTGAGGGGATATGAAGTTACCAATTTTGTGGGGTGTAACAGAAAAGTAATATAACCAGTAGTGTGACGTGTTACTGTTGCCATGGAGTAATAAGTAAAGTAGGAACATTACTTTTGAAAACAGTAATCTGTTCATAATAGACTTTGCACTGGCATTGTTTTTGTGTTGCCTGCACGTAATTTTAACATATTCCATATCCCCCTCCATGTAATGTATTAGGAGGTTAGGCCAATTTCATGCATTTCTGTGAAGACTGTGTTGGAATGTCTCGTAGATGTTGAAGTATTTTACTGGATTAGTGCACAATGTGGCAGTCATCCTTACTTATCCTCTGAGGACCTTGAATATAACAAAGTTCATCACAGTTCATCCAGTACTTGTTAAAATATTTCACACAAAAGCCAATGTGATGATAGTGTTGGCAAAATGTCAGGATTCATCCTCTTGGGAATATGAATGTCTATAAGAGTCCATGACAATCCATTCAATATTTGTCAAGATATTTCAGTCTGGACGAAAGTGGCGGCTCATCTGACTGATATGAAAACACATTTTTATAGACTTGTTTGTATGCGAAGAATCTCCTTGACAACTTCACAATATTTATTAAACTGGATTTATTTTCTTTGTGCACAAAAAAAGTGACTTGGGCACTTATTCAAACACCAGACTGACATGTTTTGCTAACACATTTATGTAATGATGTGCATGTTAGAGAGGGGCTCCAGAGACAGAGTGGAGGAATAAAGTACACTTTGAAAGAGGATGTCTGCATCATGCTGTCTCTGTTGCTGTCTTTCATTCCACAGTTCTCCTTTATTCCTCCATCTATCTCTCTGTCTTTATTAAAGCTATTCATCTCTATGCATGCCCACAGCCTGCTGCTTAAAACGTTCCCTCTCTGTGTGTCTGGATGTAATTTGATTATGTCTCGCTTTGGTATATTTTAAGTTGTTTTGGCAGTTGTCACTGGCAAGGTGGAGTGGTGCTTGGTAGTGTCTTTTTTCTCTTTCTGTTTGTCTGTTGTGTGTGTATGACAGAAGGAGAGAGAGGGTGTGTCATGTCATGTTGTGACACAAGATGGAGAGCAGCCATAGTGAAGGACAAGCGTTTCTCATCCATTTATGAGGCCGTCAGCATGAAAGCCAGCCAAGCATCTTAATGACCTATGACTCAACTCAGAGAATAATCTGACACACACACACGCACACACGCACACAGACACAGGACTGAGTCACACGAAGTTCACATGTAGCACAAACAGTAATACAAAACACAGTCGTGTTTAGCGGATACACTGAAAATGTATGTTTAAACAACGCTGTGGGTAAAGGGTATTTCACCAATTTTTAACCAGCTTGTATCATAACAATTTGGACAGTATGGTTAAATGAACGGTGGTAAACTTCCCAAAGGTATCCCTGCTCCCCTCCCAGCAAAACTCAGTAGAATTATGCAAAACCGGTCATTCAGCAGTTTTGCTGGCTTTCCTGACAGTTGGGAGAAATTTTCCTGAGGACTTTCTACCAAAAAACATTCTATTTGTTAAGGTTAGGGATAAAGTTGTGGTTTTGGTTAAAATGAATGGATTTCTTGAAGAAAGCCTACAAGGAAAACTTATCCCATGTGTGCTTTCCCAGGCTGTTGCTGTAACTACAGGCTGTACTTTCACATTTTCGTATTGCCCGCCACCATGGACACAAGGAGTAAAGAGGTGAATCAAAAGATAGACCTGCCTCTTTCTCTCAAACTCAGATAAAACTTTAAAACTAGGCAGTGCTGACAGAATATAAACCAAGATTCTGTTATTGCACTGCCTATTAAATGTCATCAGAAGCATATTTCAGTGGCCTATTTAGAGTTTGTAAAGAGGAAGTAGGTGCTGTTTCCTGCATAGTGAAAACAGAAGCTGAAAAAAACTGAGATCAAACAGTAAAACTAAGCACCGCTGATCAAATGTAAACATCCTAAAGCCCTATTCGGACGGGATTAGTTTTACATAGGTACGAGGGCTGTCAAAAAAAAAATTCGAAGTTCGAAATATATTTGAATATATATATTTTTTATAAGTTTGAACCTAAATTTGATAATTCGAATATCATTAATAATTAATTAAAGGGCCAGTGTGTAAAATGGGTTGAAAACAGTGACATCAGTGGTCAAATTCTAGATTGCAGGGCTCTCTCGCTCACCCCTCCCTTCGGGTAAATGACGGGGGCCTCGTAGGGACAAAAAGCCTTGCGCACGAGTTTTTCAGGAGTAGGTCTATCTAGCAACAAGGTGTATGTTTATTTAGAAATCTAAACCATGTTACGATATTGTAATGAATCTCTCACGAGCAGGAGACCAGAGTAGCGTTCGGGAAAAAGGCCCGTTTATTTGAGCACTCCAGAAACTCCGGTAACACTCCAGGGGGTAAAAGACTCCGTCCCAAACTCTGACTCTTCTAGCGTAACAGACACACTTCATAACTTTACACACATACTCGTTTACCATACCGAGTGGGGACCCCCCCCCCCTCTCTGCTCCGCCAATCTCCAGCCCGCACACTGACTGACAGCGTAGCCGGTAAACAGAGCTCAGCTGTTTATTTAGCCTAGCAATATCTCCGGACTATAGTAGCTGCAATGGACGACTTTGAACGCGATTTTGAAGAGTTTCTTGTAGCGGACACAGACCCAGAGCCATACCTGTTTGAGCCGGAGCATACAGATGAGGAACTCCATGTGTTTGATGCTGAGCGGGCGAGAAGAGAGGCTGAATGCACAGAATGGGATTCGGTGCTACTGCTACCATCGTTGGGGAGATATATCATCAGGAGGAAAAGCGCCGCAGAGAGTGCATCACAAGGAGTGAAGTTGCGTCTTCTTTTCCTCGCAGATGACGGTTCGGGTTCATTCTCTCCTGTTGCGTGGTAAGTGTGGTCCATTCGCAAACTTTATAACTAAAAAAACTTTTCACTACTCTCTATCGACGAACTACTAACACTCTCTGCTGTTTCCTCCTCCTTCTTCCTTCCTTCCGCTGTCTTCGTTGGTTCATTTATACACGCGAAACGCGTTCTCTGGCTGGCTGGATTGTCCACTCGGTCTGCCGTACATACATGGCGGCGCAAGATGGCGATCTCTCTAAAGCAAGGCCCTTGCTATATATATATATAAAAGCATAATTATAAGGCTACGAAAACCAAACGAATTTTATAGCGATTATACACTTGTATAAACATATTAATGGGTAGAATATTCAGATTCAGATTCAGATTGACAATAAACCATGCCAAATATTACACACTGGCCCTTTAATACTATCAATAATGTTGTATTTCACGGGGAATCCCGTTCGGGCGGAGATGGCTTGTGCACAAGCCGAGCCAGAGAGGGACGCAGCGACGCAGGGAGAGGCACCGACAGACGAGCCCGGAGCACCAACACCACCCACTGCGCTGTCTTCGATGTGTGACCTGTTTGGGGAGACATACAGGGAGAGTGTTGCACCTGCTGCCTCCCTGCCTACCCTTTTTGAAGAAGAGATTAAACGTTACCAGAATGCCAAAAAAATAAAAAAAATAAATGTATAAATAAATAAATAAATTTGAATATTATTCGAACTCTACTAAATTCATTTGAAAATATTCGAACTCAATTTCATGGTGCTTTTGGCAGCCCTAATGTGTGTAGATATTTCGTCATATCCTGTTTACAAGTGGTTTTTCGCGGATTTTCAAGCATGGAGGCTCTTGAAGAAGCACTCAGTTTTGCACTTCACAGTCGGACAAGTCCGTGTGAAACCTCAGGTACTGTGGGCCTACGACGAACACGATTCAAGTGTGTTCGAGTGTGGTACACACAGCAAGCAACGTCATACGCACATGACGACAGGAGGGGACAGTGGTGCGTGAATGGATTTACCCCTCCCTAGGGGTGGGTAGTAACGGGTTACAAGTAACGCACGTGAGTAAAAAAGTAGTTTTTTTGAGGAACAAGTACTTTTTAAGTTCCTTTTTAAAAACTGTACTTTTACTCTTACTCAAGTATATTTTTGAACCAGTAATCTACCTTTTACTTCACTACATTTGCCATTTACCTTCGTTACAACTAGTCTGCTCTAAATGCAGGGATTTAAGTTGAACATTGGGTGGTGTGCGAGGCACGTCTCTACTGCAGATGGCAAGATGCCAACAGAAGAAAAACAAACACCACGCTTAAGCGCCATGTTCTGAACCCGGTGAACAAGCAAGCACCAGTCCTCCACTCCTGACCTGACCCCGACCGCGAAGATCATGTTGGTGCCAGATCGAAATGAAGAGCAAGCGGGAACTGCCTTCGACCATTCCTGGCCACATCTTGCCACATTTTTTGTGCCAAAATCCATAAAAAAGAACAGTTACTCGATGAAGTGCCTCCTGTGCCTGCCAAAAAACCAGGAGATCCCTGCTTTCCAAAACTCATTGTCGAATCTCTGCAAGCATATTGAAGTAAGTAAGCATATAACCTGCTATATACGTGAAAATATATTATATGGTTTTTTCATTATTTTGCACTGGTCCGCACACCCTAAAAAATATTCAAACGGAAAGTAACTTGTACTGGAGTAAATTATTAACCAGGTACTTTTTACTTTTACTTGAGTAGGTTTCTCAAATAGTAATTTTACTTCTACTTGAGTGATTTTTTTTATGGCAGTAATTGTACTTTTACTTGAGGACAGATTTTCAGTACTCTACCCACCCCTGCCCCTCCCACTTGTGGAAGTTTTACTGATATTTCTTATCCCGTGCGAATTGGCCATTAATATTACCGATGTCCTGTGGTAAAGTGACATTACCCCACGTGCCCATGTAAAACTAATCCTGTCCGAATAGTGCTTTAGACTGTTACTGAGTTGCCTATTTCTCAACTCTAATGTTTTCAGAAACATGTTTTAGCTTACCATTTAACTGTAATACAAGATTGTTCGTTACCAGCCAGCTGCCATTGTGTCAAACGGAAAAAACGTAATACACCTACCAGCGGGTGTGTTTGTTTGTCCAGTGTGGCAAATGTATTCTAGTAGTTGTAGGTTTTCTACCTCTTGACCAAAAGAGAATGCCAGAGTCCTTGTCCCTGTTTCTGATCATGTAGCACAAGTCAGCACCTTTCTGCTGCACAGACAGCCCAGCTTTATGAAAAGACCATCTCTCAAGTGGTGAAATACTTCTTTAATGTGTGTTTAGGTTTAGGCACAAAAACCACATGGTTGTGATAAGGAAAAGATTATGTTTTGGCTTGAAATACCAGGTATTGGGGGCAAAATCCCTGCTGGAAATGCAGTGATGGTTTGCTAAAAAAACACCCATGTTTAGGGGCTGAAAAGCCCCTGAAACCACAGTGATAACTGGTAAAACACAACTGGTTTTGTTCTTTGCTGGTCTTGATCAATGGTCTGCAGTGGTTTGTAGCATAGCAGGTGTCTCGCCGAGGTAATATGCCATCCAACACCCCCTCCACCTCCTGGTGACAAAGTCAGCTCATATACTATCTCACTTTTGAAAGTTGATATGATACGTATGGAATTTGCTAGTTAACGTATTCATTGTTTGCAGAAATGTAAAATGCCAACATTTTCTTCTGGCAACTTGGCTGTTGTGACAGTACTGACTTTAGTAGCTGTGCAAAGATGACTGTGACAGTTATACCAAAGTTGAGGTGAGAAGGCAGACTTCCTGTTGCCATGTCTTTGCCATAAAAAAAACATTGACTGATATGGCTCTTCAAGACTTTTACAATTTTATTGGGCTGACTGATCAAATTCTTATGTTACAGAACGGTGTGTTTGTGTTGTTCAGAAAAATATATCTTCTGCCGCTTATTTTATAATGATTGCGTCAAGATAATATTAGATACATTTTCTCAGTGTAGGCTCATATGTTTTGCTGATGTAATTATAAATCAGTCAAACTTTATTCATGTAGCACCTTTCAAACAAATCAATTCACTTCAAATTGCTTCACAAGTAATTTAGGATGTTAATAAAATATATACGTAAATGATAATGATCAACAATAACTAGGGTTGAGCTGAATATTCGGATGAAACGAGTATTTATCTAGTAGGAGTATCATCCCTTTAAACTGTGTCAATGTCTGTACTTGAGATAAAGGAAAATCCTCATACGGGTTACTGTGCTCAGTGATCAAAATGATCAATTCTGAGGCTGTTCTGTAATTAGATTTTTTTGGGGGTTTTTTTCAATACACAATAAATGTAGCAACTTCTGATTAACCCATATTAATTTTAGGTTGACAATGTCAACCTCTGGTTAGGTACCATTTCCACTTTAAGTCCCACCCACGTCCAGTCTAAACCCCATCCATTCTGAGGGCAGATATAGATACAGATAATTTAGTTAGTACTCGCTGATCCTTAACAATTACATTGTGATAAAAATAAAAAGAGTTAAGTAAATCATAATAGAATAAGTATAAATTATAAAGCCACCAAATTATAAAAGACAACATAAAGCCAGACTAAATGGGTTTTTGGTTTAGAAATATCTATATATTTAGGTCCTGCGGCTTGGAGCCTCTGAAAGCAGCATCACTAAATGTTTTTGTTCTGCTTTGTGGAATAGCTAAAAGAGAAGAACCGGAGGATCTGAGGAGCCTTCTTAATCCCAGTGTCTTCAACAGGGGGGTCTGTGACCCCTAGGGTGTTCTCGGGGAGGTGGCGAAATTTCCTTGTAATAAATAAAGTTTTAAATTATTTATTTATTTTTCAAACCTTTAAATGCATCTTATTACCATGAATCCAAAATAGTATTAGTGAAGATAAATTGGCCTATTCATGAAACCTATTTAGTCTACAATACAGAGCACTGATGATAGGCTAACTGTTACCCATGAATACTCGTGCAACCATGTAAGCTAGCTAATGCTGAATCACTGTGTGGCAGCCATAGTCTCAGTGTCATGTCTTTTACCCTCTGTGAATTCACAAAGTCCCACATGCTCTCTGAGCTCTTTCAGTCTAATAAATACATATACGTTATTAATCCCCTTGGGGAAATTCAACCTTTTCACTCTGTTGTCATATACATGTACACACAGGCCCGAAATACACACACACACAAACAGGACCTTTTACATGCATTAAATGGAGAGATGTCAGAGTGAGGGGGCTGCCCACGGACAGGTGCCCCAAGTGGTTGGGGGGTTCGATGCCTTGCTCAAGGGCATCTCAGCAGTGCCCAGGAGGTGAACAGGCACCTCTCCAGCTACCAGTCCACGCTCCATATTTTGGTCTGGACGAGGACTTAAAGGGGAACTAATGTTTTTTTCAACCTGGGCCCTATTTTCTGATCTACTTTTGTCTAAATGAGTGATAGGATGTTCAATATTTGACATTTCTCCAGTACAAAGCTCGGGCTGACCTGCCTGCAGCCCATGAGCACGCACTATATTAAATAATAGGGGACTCAGACAGCGTCAAACAAAGTCAAAATACGTCCACTAAAAGTGCATTTTTTTCACACAGATAGGCTCGGATTGTTAGTAAAAATTATTCGACAACATAACAGAAAGGAGAAATGAACATCTGTGTTTACCTTTAGCTGGATTCGGACATGTTCTTCTGCCTGTTGCAATTTCAGTATATGTGCCACCGAAGTAACACTGCTCCCTCTCTCTCCTCGTCCGCTCTTCAATTTCAATGAGTTCTGCATCCGTGTACGTCCGTGTACTCCGTGTTCAAATAAATACGGGCAGTCATCAAACTCAAATGGCTCATCCAGAGCCAGTTGGTTAAAATTGGGTAAAAATTCAGCCATGACTACTCCAAACAGAGTAACTCCTCGTGTTTGTAAGGTCGCTCCAGCGGTTACTTCCTGCAACAACTCAAATCTCGCGAGACGTGAGATTTCAGAGCCAGACTTTCACTCTCTGAGTGAGTGTTTTGACTTGCCACAACAAACATGTCCAAATTTTGACCTGAAAAAATCACTTCTTGTCTGGCAATGAAAATGTAACTTTATTATTCATTTCAGTTAAAAGCAAAAGACCTATTTCTCTGCAACAATTTAGATTTGTAAACGTAATCAGTGACTTAATTTCCAGTTGACTCAACTCACAGCAATTGCTGCCATGCTTTTCTTTAAATGTCTTTGAAAGGAAAAGTGACTAGCAGAAAATCATACAGAATACATCCTCATATTATGAACATATCAGAGTGTTGTGTGTGTAATTTTTTCCTCTCCTCTGTGTCTCTGGGGAGTTTATTGATCTGTGCTGAACACGAGTTTGTTTACTCCTAAGGGTTTAGGATTAGCAGTTAGCATACTAGAGAGATTAATTTTCTAATCTTTTAATCAGTGGTGAATATTTATGATTTTACATGTGATTATGGTGTTCCACAGGGTGGTTATGTACAACAGTGGGGAGAACACTGTGTATTTTAAATTAAGAGCACACCACACAGCAGAGTAAAGCATCCAAAATAAGTTTAATTATTTGATTTTTTTTTTTATCATTCAACTGTTCAGTCTCCTCAAATGAAAGTCAAAATTGTTTCAAAAGTTTCAAAGCACACTAACTGGTGAAGAAATACTAATTATGTTATTTCTTTACTTTTACTTATTATTTTGTTTGCCTAAAACCATCTAAAGTCCCTGAAGTCTCAATCAATGGGTCAAATGACTATGCATAATGTAAAAAGGTGTCACTTGTGTGTGTGTGACAAACACACAAAGGATTATCACCAACTCTACAGTTACCCTCAGCTTTAGGGAGCCTTTTAGCCTCTTTTTCATTGTT
The DNA here is from genome assembly GCF_006386435.1 of Epinephelus moara. Classification (NCBI taxonomy): domain Eukaryota; kingdom Metazoa; phylum Chordata; class Actinopteri; order Perciformes; family Serranidae; genus Epinephelus; species Epinephelus moara. The sequence goes on along the minus strand of NC_065509.1, from coordinate 4,769,690 downwards.
CTGGTTTTCCAGCTCACGACCTTTCAGTTTCAGTTCAGTCTCAGCGCTCTCATCAACCCTTTTCCCAGCAGCAGCAGGCAGCTGATTTCAGCAAAACAGCTCACCGTACACTACCTGCTCAGCACCAAACAGCAGGTAGAGTCAGAGATGAGCTGGTGAACAAAGTGAAGCATTTAGCAGCTAAAGAGTCCCAACTAGGTCTCACAGAAACATTGTGAATGGAAAAATTAAGATCCCTGTCGTGGTGGAGACACGGTTAACCTATAGATCAGGGGTAGGCAACCTGCGGCTCTAGAACCACATGCAGCTCTGTAGCCCCTCTTCAGTGGCTCTTTGAGGGTCTGACAATATTATAAAAAAAATGGATAATGGTTATTTTTTGACATTTTGATTTTTAAATGTGAAGCCTATACACAGAATACAAACAATGTTTTAACACCGTCATCTAAAATGGGCATTTTTCATCTACGGCCTGGTGCCTTTTCCTCTAGATTTTAAGGAACGTCAATAGCTGTGTAATAGCTATGTAATCTTAAGTTTTCCTAAATAGCTAGCTATGGATTCCAAAGCCAAAAAAGGAGAAGTATGGGACATAGAGATTTTAATTGTGTGGATATGTTTTCACCACCAACACTGCAAAGTCAAAGCACAAAATAATCATAAATTGCCCACTACAGAGTAGCTACCTTGTGGTAAAACATACTATAGAATGGATTTCGACTTAGGCTGTGTTTCTTTAACTATAAGGCTCAAACAAATATGTGACACTTTGATGCACAGCAGCAATAATATTTCAGCCTTAGGCTTTCAAATATGTTTTGCAGCTCCAGAGAGATTTCTTTTATTTTCTTTTTTTTTTTCTTTGGCCAAAAATGGCTCGATAGTAAAGGTTGCTGACTCCTGCTATGATAGTGTTGAAAGTCCGCAAGGAGGTTGGTTTGGTGGATGGGTCAAACCAACCCGTTCTCTTCCCAATACCGCCACTTTGCCAGTGGACCTAAAGGTCAAAATATGACATGCAAGGTACCCTCCTTTGTTAGTTCTGGATGTGCTGGGGTGGCTTGTAACATGCATTGTGTCTTTTCAAAATAAACTTCTGTTTTCACAAGAAAGTTACAGTTAATGCTCCTTAGATGCATACAGCCTTTTTCAAAAGCAAACTTACAGCATAAATGAGACAATTATCAATTTATCAGTTTAGGCAACAAAAGTACCTGGTTAGGTTTAGGAAAAAACATCCTGGCTTGGCTTGAAATAAGTACAGTTGTTGCTAGCATCATGTAGCGTCATAGGTCATGTGATATATGTCACTACAGTAGCGTACTACACATACTAGCACACCACATTGTTATTAAAATGATCCTTCCCCCCACCTCATGGGCCCCAGTGCAATCGCACTGCCTGCACTGTCAATATTAACGCCCCTACACAGAGGGGGCCTTTGTGTGACCATATCTGACACAGACAGCCACTGACAAAATGGCTTATTTGATGAGTTCTGTTGTTGCCCGCTGAGTCAACAACTGCCACTGCTCAGTGTGTATCGGCACGCCAAAAAATGTGCCTCTGTTCATCAGTATATGACACCAAGATCACTGACAGAGTGAATGGGCTGGTCAATCAAATACTGGACTTTCACCCAGGAAACCACTGTTCATGTTCAATGTTCCTTTTAATTCAACATACTTGTGTTCCTTTTGTAGTTCTATCACTTTACAACGTACTCCCATACAGACCAAACATATTAACTTTAATCTAAAACACTTTTTAAAAAAAATCCAAACCAAGAAGTTTTGGATCCAAATCCACCCATGCCTCCACCACGTAATTCCAACACACTGTATGTGGCCAAAAACATACAGTGTCCTCAACGGCAGTACAAAGTAGTACAAAGTACAAAGCCTCATCATATTTGTAAACTGCATATGCTGTAGAGGCCTTTAAAGTATGTTACACTGAATGATATGAAATAATGCATGATATTAGATTAAAAGCCCACTGAGTCATGTTCAGTGGTACAGAGAAGTAGGAGAGGTGTGAAGTGCACTTGCGTGTCCATGGCCTCAGGTCTTGAATTAAGGATTTAATGACACCCATAGCTAACCAGCAAAAGACAATCAAAACAAGTGGATCTCAAAATCTTTTCCTGACAGTTATTAAATTATCCAATTAAAAAGAGAGATTATCCTCAGAGATAATCTGAGTCTACATTTTGCCCTGCACAGCTCTCATCATATTTTGTTCAGCAGGGAGAATGAAAAGTGACGGTTCTCTCAGAATGTGTCTTCTGTATGGTAATCCTGAAATTGAGACTGATTTAGAGCAGTATTAAGTTACCTGTCCTGAAATCAATGAGGGCCTAAAAATGCTACTATTAAATAAATACTTCTAACTGTGGTTGACACCAGAATGCATTGTATCCCCTGTTGGACAGGTCATGATGAAAATAAAGAAAACTAGGCTTTATTACAACTTTGATTTTATTTTGGCAGCTCTCGGCTGGCCATAAATTCAATCATTGGTTATAACACTGTAGTGTTCCTAAGTCATCGGTGATCTCAGAACCTGGTGACAGCACGCTAAAAATAGGTCCGCTCACTGGCCGATAAAAAAGATGCAATTTAAAGCTCTGTGTGCGACAGTTCTGGTTTCTTGACGGAGTTTTTGGTCTTACACACATCATTTAAATAATTTATGCTGTTTAAGACAGGAGATATTTTTTTCCATAGAAATACAGACACTTTAACTATAGACTGCTTGAATCATTCAATCAGCCAGCCACTACTGGAGAATAAGGTAGCCTATCCCACTGGGATACCTCTAAAGCCTCTTAAGTCAACATACGTTTGTGCATTGGAGAGCAAATTCAAAGAAATAGCTCAACATTTTGAATAACACTTTCTTTTATCACCTTTAAATTAAATGAGGACTTGGAAATAAATCTCATACCTGTAGATTATGTATGGTGCTTGAGCGAGGACCAGGCTCTCAGGAAGTGCACTGGACTTTGAGAACTACAACCTCGGGGTCCATCATGTGCCACTGGGCCTAGACAGACTTTTTCCCCTAAAATTTAGATTGAGACAGAGACATTAGTAAATCAGTGAATACATTTTTTTGAGCATCACAACCCCCATGAAATGACTCATTTCACTATCTGGGATTTGATCTATTTGGTAACTTTCTGAAAGAGTGTGGAAGAGCACACAATTAACCTTGTGAATCCCCAACTTTTGTTTGGTATACATTTTTAGTTTCTCCCAGCTACTGGGGATTGGTAAGATCTGAGAAGTATAAAAAACTAATTGTCTTCTTTATTTATTTATTTATCGTTATTATTATTATTATTATTATTATTGTTTTAAATTATGTCGTCAGATGAGGACATTGGGTTTATTTTTAATAGTCATTTTGTAACAAGATACATTTTCCTTGCTCCACACCCAAGCTAGTAATGTCTTTTTCATCTGAAGGAAAACAGTCCATCACAAATAATTGTCCTAAAATGCTGCAATTTCAATAAAGTTGCAACGTCCTCAAGCGAGATGATGATAAAGTCTCCCTGTCCTCAAACAAGTACCTACCAATTAACAGTGTCTTAGCTTTTTACTGACTGACTTGGCAGAGATGGCAGCCATTTTGTTTTTACATGGATTAGTGTATTGTGGTCTTACTACCACTAAATGTCACATAAAAGTGTCCATGAAAGAGGACAACCGGTCAAAGTTAAACAGAACTAAGTATAAGTAATATGATCCTCATAAAGTGAAAGTCTCTTGTGCGCCTGCTCTATGTGCCCAACGATGTGAAAGATCCGGGTAATATTATACCTGGGATGTCAGTTTCTTTGGTAACACGTGAAGGTCATCCTGGTTAACGTCAAGTTGTCATTATAAGGACATCCCAAACAAATTTAATGTCAACTTTTCATGACAAAGGCAACTTCTGGTAATGTGACTTTGATTAATGTCAAGTTGTCATAATCAAGACAACCCAAACAGTGTCAACTAGTCATTACAAAAACCAAATCACACTTAATGACAGCAGTCGTAAACATTTATGATATGTACATAATGTTCATGACAGGTTCATGACCGTGTCATGTCACTCTTATGTAGATACCTTCAAGTAAAGTGTTACCGAAAAAAAACTCCTCACTACCTGATCGGCTGTCTGCCTCTTATCCCCTCCTCCAGTGTCGGAGTTTTGTTACGCCCCACCCTTAGGTGGCCCTATGGGCACGAACAAAACTCCAACCCTAACCCAAAAACCACATAAACACCTTTAAAACAATCAAATCCATGGGATTTATTTAGGGATGCACGATAACTATCGGGCTGATAGTTATCGGGCCGATAACAGGAAATTATTACGTCATTCTGATAAGTCCGATATCATGACGAATAGCCCCGATAACATATATAATTTTGTCAACACGGCAGTACCCCGCTCCCACTATGAGACCTGAATGGCCTGCAGTGAATACTGCGTTCAAGTGACGTCGGCATAATAAAAAAAAACTCTTTCTGACTGGGAAAATTCAAGAATACCCCCTCATGTCGGAAAACAACTGTTAACTCGGTCATAATTTCACACAGATGCGCACACTCTCTCTCTCACACACACACAGACGCGCACACTCTCTAGTGTTGAACGGTATACTGGTACCAACGGTAGACCGCGGCACTAAAACTCCACAGTACATATGATACCATAATGGTGGAGTACGGTACCTCACGGTACCACTACTGTGGGATAAGTTCAAAGTCCAGTCGCAAGAGGATGAGTGTCAATGCGCCGTCCAATAACGGCGCTCGCTGTCCAAAAACGGCGAATCCTGCCGGTTGTGGGTTGAACGGGGGTCACAGACACAGACAGGAATACGTATTCCTGTCAAATACGGCGGCCATGTGCTCCACGGCGCAAGATAACAGCTTACCGAAGACAGACAAGTCCGGCTCCAGGTCCAGTAATGTCCTCTTGTTGGCGTCATGACTGCCCAGAAGTACCTGAACAGCCGAGCCGTGGCAGCACACAGGTATGTGGCGTGTCAGAGAAACGAGCCGTTCACATTCCTCTTTGTGGCAGGTAATGGCCCACAAACCTCACCGCACTTTAGGGACTGTTCTTTACTTATGAAGGGACTGTTCTTTACTTGTCAGGGGAGGAGGGTGGCTGGTTGATTTTTATTTTATTAATTTATTTTATTTTGATCCCCCCTATGTTAATCACTTATTGATGCTGTTTTTGAAGTATGAATAAGTCAATAAGTAATTTATTCCATTGAAATATCATTGATGTATTATAGAAAAGTGATTTATCTTTTTATAAATGACAAAAGGCACATCTGCCTCATTTTTGCTGTGGTATCGTGATACTACTCAGAACTGTGATACTGTCACTGGTATCGTACCGTGGGTCCCAATTTTGGTACCGTGACAACACTATCTCAAACACACACAGACTCTCTGTCTCTGTCTCTGTCTCTGTCTCTGTCTCTCTCTCTCTCTCTCTCTCTCTCTCTCTCTCTCCTAATATGAGATAAAAGAACAACTGAACCCCATTTACCTTAGTGAAAAGGTATTCATTTGAATGGAACCATAAGCCAAAATTCTTTAAACTTATTTTTTTGTTACTATGGAATGCACTTTTTCAGTTTGTTTACATAGACAAGTCTAACTTGTTCAGTGCAATCATTTTCTATATATATTTATTTTTTTGAACTTCTGGAATGAACTTTTTCAGTTTGTAATCCCGATGCATGTATTTGCATCAGTTCAAGGGGCCTTTATTTTTATATCAGTAAGTAATGCACCTTATTTAAATTGATGTTCATTTGAGATATAAAATAGTTTTTTTGTTTGATATCTTTTCGAAAATGTTTGAGATGCTTGCCAATAGTTTTTCATTGGAAAAAATAAATATCTCTTCATTTAAAGGGTCAAAACTGTTTTGGTTTTGTTCATAGTATTGATGTCATGATCTTAGGTACATATGTATATATATATACACACAGTGTATATGTGTGTGTGTTATTGGTATCGGCCTTTAGGAGCTGAAAGTTATCGGTTATCGGTATCGGTTTAAAAGAAAAGTTATCGTGCATCCCTAGATTTATTAGAATGAAAACAAGCAGACAAGACAACAAAAATCCCTTGGTGAGAGGCAGCAGGACCAGCAGTCCACACACCAGAGGCCTCTCTCCTCTGCTGCTGCACAGGAGCTCTCCTCCATGCCAGGTGTGCTGCACCTCGTTAACTAATGCAGCACACCTGGGCAGATCTACAAGGGAGAGAAAAGGAACAGCAGCACAGAACACATACACAGCCATAACAAAAGATAGGTTAACCACATGCTAAATCCACATGCTAAATCCTGAGACTGAGAATTAACTGTCTCTTGTATTTCCAGAAATGTTGAACCATTCCTTCAAGGAGTAATTTAGAGCCCGGAAATTCACTTAAACCTTTAAAAACGGACACCCCATGCTATTATATTATGCAATTGGGCGGCAGTAGCTCAGTCCATAGGGACTTGGGTTGGGAACCGGAGGGTCGCCAGTTCGAGTCCCCGTCCGGACCAAAATATGGAGCGTGGACTGGTGGCTGGAGAGGGGCCAGTTCACCTCCTGGGCACTGCCAAGGTGCCCTTGAGCAAGGCACCGAACCCCCCAACCGCTCGGGGTGCCTCACCAAGGGCAGCCCCCTCACTCTGACATCTCTCCACTTTGTGCATGTATAGGTCCTGTTTGTGCATGTGTGTCTTTCGGACCTGTGTGTAATTGACAAGCAAGAGTGAAAACATTGAATTTCTCCTCATGGGGATTAATAAAGTAAATAAACTTAAACTTAAACTATAAACTTAATTGCACCAGGAGATCATTGTTTGCATAATCCTATATATCGATTTAAAAGAGACCTATTATGCTATTTGGGGGATTTCCCTCTTCTTTAGTGTGTTATGTAGCATTTTTCTGCCTCTATAAGGTCTGCTAGCTAAGTTAAAAAAAAAAAAAAAAAAAGGGAGCTCTGTCTCCCCACAGACACACAGCTCCTGACCTGCCTGAAACTGCTCGTTTTGGATTTCCCGCCTTTACTTCCGTGATTAGAGGCCGTTTACAGGTGGCCGGCTATTTTCATAAACTGACATTTCACCGTCTCCGTTTTCAAAAAGATCTTCGTTTACACTTACCTGTGTATATATACACAAGAGCATGCCAAACCTGTAGGTGGCAGTGTAACGAGAAGCTCAAGCCTTCCATGTATCCATTGTCACCATAGCAACATAGGTCGCACTTTTGACACAGGTGCAAGTTCCGGCGCATACTGTGACGTCGGCTGCCTATAACTCCGATTATCTCGGTTTATCTCAGTTTACATGCAAACGCGCAACCGGAGTTTTCCAAAATCTCCACTCTGGCCGGAGTTTTTAGAAAGACTCGTTTTCAGAGGAGAAATCTCCGTTTGCGTGTAAACGTAGGGCACAAACGAAGGAAGATGTCTCCGTTTATCAAAATCACCGTGTACGTGTAAACGGCCTCTGAGTTTCATAATAGCGTGCAGAGGTAGAGGAGAGAGTCTGCAGAGTTTGAACCATTGAGGAGCTGCTGAGGAGACGACGTGTAGGAGACAGTGCTTTCTTCATTGTGACCAAAAATTACCCAGACTGCCAAAGGACAAAGGAACAAAGAAGAAGTGGTTGGAATTTATTTTTGATACAATTCCTCCAGAATACAACCTGGACATTTTAGCGTGTTCTCTCTATTTTCCTGAGGACTGCTTCACAAACTAGCAACAGATTACTGCTGGATTTTCACAGCAGTTACTGCTGACAGACGGGGCAGTTCCCTTTGTTGGACAAATCTGGAGATTCGGGATCACAACCTGTAAGTATGCCTTATGAGTTGTGAATTTGTTGTGTAAAAACAAACTAGGAAGCTGCTACCGAGTGTTGAAGTATGGAGTAGATGGCTGTAGGACCTAAAGTTAGGCTGTTCACCCAGTGCTTAGCTGTCTGCCTCGGCTAACTGGCTAACCAAAGCTATTGTTTTAAAATGCTTTTGCTACTCAGTGTACAGTAAGTTAAACTGCTAGCTGGTTGGTATCAGTAAGATGGATTTAATGACTGAATTGTAGAGAATCTAACAGAGCTAAGATGTGCAGCATGTCCATATTGACAAAAGTTAAAACATTTATGCGTGATGCTCAAGCTAAGCAGCTACTGCCGCTAGCTCGAGCAATTAGCCGACAGGCAACAGTCAGACCTGGGGTCGAATTAAGAGCTGCATTTATTTGTCAAAATGTGTGGCTACTGTTTTGAAATGCTTTTGCTACGCGGCGTACAGTAAGTTACACTGCTAGTCTCAGTAAAATGCATTTAACAATTAAATAGTGGAGAGTCTAACAGAGCTAACATTGTTCAGCATGTCCATACTGACAAAAGTTTCAACATGTCTATCTGTGATGCCCGATCTGAGCAGCTAACTGTCGCTAGCTCGAGCGATTGGCCAACAGGCAGCAATTGGACCTACATTTATTTGACAAAATGTGTAGCTGTACTCGGAGTTTGATTGTGAATCGGCTTTTATCATAGGTTTTATGGAAAATGTACAATGGGTTTTGTAAATGTTGTGGATATTCTGTGGGGTGTACGGCTCCAGGCCTGCATGGTGCATCAAACATGTAGGATGAACTGGAACCTGGTTCATTACCCCAAAGGCTAATAGGTAAAAAAGACACAGGGCATACTGTTTTATAAGTAAGCAAATAAAGGCTCAGGAGACAACCACTGTTGCCAACTCCTCAGTAAGAAAAGTACCTATTGGCTGTTCTAAAAGCCGCTAGAAGTCGCTAAATGACGTCATCGCCTAATTTGCATAATTGTCCATATGCATGTAATTGTAATGGTTGCTGTAGGAGAGAGGAATAACGTCGTGGGAGAAACAAAAACTGAGTAAAAAAAACACCCTGAATATGTTTAGAACTACAAATGAACCTTCTTTCAGTGATTTATATTAGACAAAGAAAATTTTACATTTACATCCCGCCCTGAGTGTAAACCAGGTCGGGATCAGCCAGCGGCGGTTCCGCGCATGCACGATTCACTTGCAGTCTGGACGTGGAGGGGTTAACATCTCCTGCTCTGACTGCTGCTGGGAGGGAGGACTGGGCCGTCTGTGAGGGCTTTGGGGCGAGAGAGGAGCCCACTGCAGCATCCGCTGCTTGTTGAAAAGAATAGAAACGAAACGTGCTCTCACGACAGAGTCTCCAGAAGTCTCCAATAACATCAGAAAAAGTCGCTAGATTTGTCACTGGTCGCTTTTTTGAAAAAGAGTCGCTAGAGGGGTCTGAAAAGTCGCTAAATATAGCGACAAGGTCGCTAAGTTGGCAACACTGGAGATAACATCACTGCATAGAACAAATTCTGATCCAGGAAGCAACATGTGTTTTACTATGAAACTTTGATTTCATATAAATGATGTGGAGAAACTGCGATACATTGGTACATTGTACATATTGTAGATTACAAACACAAGGTGAAGATAAATATAAAATACAGCTACATTTTAATAGTTTCAGTAAACATGACAACTAAGACATCTCAATGTACCAGTTATTTCTATTCATTTGTTTTTGTAAAATACATAAATCCGTCATCTTAATCTGCTGTGGTAAAACTGATGAATTCACAGGTTAAACCTTTTGTGGTTTTGATAGGGAATGTGTTAGTAGCAGAATTTATTATAACTTTGGAATTATTACCCAATACAAGCTACATTAGTCTGATCATAGATAAGCCTGCTTAGATAAAAAACAAGGAGTTATGCTTTACACCACGTCATATAACAGCTGAATGCTGCTGTTGGTGTTTCCACATTATGTAGTAACTGACTATATTGTTAGAAACCTTTCGCTGTCTGTAGCAGGCATTTCCAACTTTATTCAGTCAGAGGACAGACATACAGATGTTACCATGACGTCAGATGAGTTACAGTTATCATGTTACAGCTGAAATATAAGACAGCTACAAAATAAAAACTTATCACTGAGGAGAAACGTCCGACTCCACTCAAATTGATGAGGGCAAATGGCCGGGAACTGCCCATTGGTCCGACATCCCATTGTTCCGACCATATTAAACCCATTGTTCCGAAGTCCCGTTGTTCCGAAATCATCATGATGCCCTGTAGTTAAGGTCTGGTTAGGTTTAGGCACAAAAACCACTTGGTTAGGGTCAGGAAAAGATCATGGTGTGGGTTAAAATGAAAAAGAAAGTGGCAAACACATAAGCTGTGAGCCTGCTTCGCCTCAAGCCTTTCCCAGCTGACCCAGAGCCGGTCGCGGCGCACCATCAAGGTAGAAATATGCCATTCAGCACCGCGGAGAGCTCCCCACACAACCCCGACCCCAGAGTTAATAACAGGAGGTTATGGTGTTTCATTCTCTCCTCTCTATGACACTTGTGTTTGCTGATGCTCTATGGTACACAAATACAGTATAGCCTAGTATAATCACATATCGGAACAACGGGACGTCGGACTAATGGGATGTCGGACCAATGGGCTGTCGGACCAATGACATGGACCTGAACGGCCGCCATTGTTAGCTTAGCCTCTGTTGTTGTTTTGAGGCAGCCTCCGGAGGTGAAGTAAGATAAGGTAAGGGGCGTGACATTTCCGACACATGCTCTAAGCGTTGCACCAATCAGAACAGACTGAGCGAGCTGACCAATTAGAGCAAACTGGGCTGCTGGGGAGGCGGGACATAAGCCCTAACACAACAGACAGAGGTGCTGAAGCAGTGAGCAGTACAAGACATATGATGTGTGCTTTTAACATTAAAGCACATAAATCTATTCCACTAGACCAGGGGTCTGCAACCTTTGCCATTAAAAGAGCCATTTTTGACCAAGAATAATTTGAAAAAATCTGTGTGGAGCCGCAAAACATGTTTGAGCCTTATAATCAAGGTAATTAGCCTATTAACTCTAAATTAGCATATACTTATGGTCTAAATAAGCATTTGTTAATATGTTTTACCACAAGGTGGACACTGTGCAGGGCACTATTTATGATTATTTGGTACTTAAATTTTGCAGAGCTGGCAGTGAGAGCAAACAAATCTGTCCACGCACTACTACATTCTCTATTTTATTCAATTTACTTTTTTGGATTTGGCATCCATAGCTAACCAGCCACTGCTATCGAGGTTCAGCAACGTTTGGATTCATAGAATGAATTTCCATAGAATTCTTTTCTCAAAGGCTCAAGGAGCCACTGGACAGGGGCTAAAGAGCCACATGTGGCTCCGGAGCCACAGGTTGCCTACCCCTGCACTAGACCCCAATATTACATATTTATGTCAATATGACCCTGTACGCTCATATGAGCTACATTATGTGTGGTGCAAAACTACACAAAAACACCTGGTGGCGACACAGGAACAAATGAACGCCTTTTCTGTCTGCTTTTAAAAATGAGCATATCTCAAAAACTAAATTATGTAGCCCACATAGTTTCAGTAACATAAAGAGTGTTAAGAAATATTTTCTAAATGTTTATTTTCTTTATTATTTATTAATTTAAATACCTTTTGGATCAATATTTTTTGTGTTTGGATTTTAATATGGTCTTTAAACTTATATAATTGTTTAGTTTAAGTTGATCAGATTTTAGGATGAAGCATTTGAAGATACTCCAAGAAAGTTCATCACAGTAAGCAAAAATATCAGTGTAGGCAGTGGCAGACCATTGGTATTGCAGGTTAAGGTTATATCATATGGTTAAGGTGTCCAACAGAGAAACACTAGCTTTCATTTAGGGTCATGTTTGTGTCCCCCTAATGAATGAAAGTCCAATATTAGGTCTCTTTTAGCTCTGCTTTGGTCTCCACCAAATCCTACAGGAAATATCTGTCTCTTTATCTGCTAAATGTCCCACTGTGTTCACCAGCTAGTCTCTAACTGTTTCTCTCTGCTGTTCAGTGTTGAGCAGGTGGTGTGCAGTGGCCTTTTAGAACTTTTTGGTGAAAACAGCTGCGTGCTGCTGCTGGAGATAGTGTCAAGACTGAACTAAAAAGCTGCTGTAGAACCAAAACAATGAGCTAAAAATCCCTGTAGAGGCAAGGGGAACTGCAGAGATGTTAATAATTCTCTGTGGGCTCATCCCTACGTGACCCCTTATACATTACATGTAGTCATTTGGCTCATTGTTGATATAAAAATGCTGATTAATGCAGCATGAAGAGGAATGCTTGGCATAATGTATCAGGATTCATTATGGAAATAAGTGCAGGTTTTAACATAGCAAAACATCACAGTCTTTGGAGGACAGCAATAAGACAACTTCACGAAACAAAGAGAAGGACAAGTGTTAACTGAATCCCTAATGGTTGGAGCTATTTCTTGCAGATTTTGACTTTTTTCCCCCACAAAATGAGGCATCAAATTCATGCCAATAAAGTGAAGTGTTTTATTTTGCTGTGTGCAGGAAGGATCACAGGAACAGCCAGCAGTGTTTTGTGGGGATTTAGCTGAGTCAGAGAGAAGACTGAGAGGGAGGTATAGAGAGTGCTGGGGTCTGTATGTCGGCTGCCTTCCAGTGGACCAAGCCAAGCAGATAATAAAGCAGCAGCACCTCGCTGACCAGCGGCTCAGAAAACCCTCATCTCTAGATGCTCAGGGGGTGTGTGTATGCTTCTGTATGTGTGTGTGTGTGTGTGTGTGTGTGTGTGTGTGTTCTGCTAAGCAGGCCGTGATATTAGCACTTGGGTTGTGTGGGGGGTCAGGGGAGACGCTTGAATGGAAAGAGACAATATCGATTTTTCTCTTGCAAAGGCTAACTTGGGAAAACTCCTCATAAGAGTGGGCTAAAATGCTTTGCGGATAAATATTATGAGAATAATGACACAGCTGCAAAACTAAACCAAAAAGCAATTTGCCACTTAACTTTTCAACATCTTCAAAGATATATTACACAGGAAAATGCTTTCGTGCTTTAGCTTTAGTCATCACGCAAAACACGGCTTTGCAGCCTCGCTGTGGTGGTGACGTTAAGTCAGGCAACCGTGTTGTAGTTCGTTTATAGCCTAGTTTTAACTTTTTATTTAAAAATTATCAAATTGGTGTTCATTTATGAAGATTATCTTGATGAACAAAACATCATAAATGTTTGTTATTTTCTGCAATAATCGAAAAATCCAGTGGAAAAATCCCATAGGCGTTTTTGACAAGAGAACGAGGGAGACGGTAACTTCTGTGTTGACTCACAAAAAAATGTCATCTCTGGAGCACTCTATGACATCACCTGACGTATCCGGAAGTTGTAATACCATGTTTGGCAACTATGTCAGATTGGCTTCAAGGCCCAGCGCTGTTCCTGGGGGTTCAGCTAACCCCTAAGGTCCAGACTGACATCCTGCTTCAACTTGGACATCACAAACTTAATGTAGTTGTGGGAACATTGTTTGCTGTACAGGTGATAATTAGCAACACTGTAGTTTTATTTATTTATTTATTTATTTATTTAGTTTTAAAAGTGGCCAAAAATTGTTTGATTATGTATTGCTTGACCTGTCCAACTTTGTTGTAGTGATGTCACCATGTTCCCCAGATTGAACTACTTTCAAGTAAGTGGTGGAAATGATTGGGGTTCGGTTTTCCCTAACCAAACATTAAAGACCAATGTATCCACCCGAAAAAAATCTCTTCTTAAGTCCACACTAACTGCCAACATACTTATTTTGCTGGGGTTTTAAGAGTGGAGTGATGTGAACACAAACTACGTTTTGTTGAGCTATATTGTGAAGGCATGTCAATTTAAAACAGCAGAGATAGCAGCATCAGGCTTGTTTCTAGTGCTCGCTGTTGTTGTTGTTGTTGTTGTTGATACTACTCATTAGTGTTGGCCTACCGCTTGACAAGACTTGACAACAGCCTAAAAATGCCATTAATACTGCCCATGGTGCTGACTGGCTAATCAAGTCGCCTGATGGCATTCACTGGTCATTTTTTATTGATCCGAGAAAACGCTGTTTCATGCACGATGCCATATGGATCTGACAATTCGCACTCAGTGGAGTGCGTGCATTCAATGGTCTGGACTCACACAAACAATATAATAATAAGATCAAAATTTAGGTAAACCAGAATTTCCCTTAATACTTTATTAAATATTCAGTATACTAAGCCAGCTGGCCCAGGACATCAGAAAGACATTGAAAGAAAGAAAGATTCTTATGTTGTGCAGATGTTAAATTTTGGTTGAGCATGAGACATTTGGAAGATGTTGGATTTTGCTTATCTAACAACACAGCGGGAACCAAAAATACCAAGTATCCCAATCGCTGTTGGCATTAGTCGTTGTCATGACACTGAATTTTGGTCACCTGACATCACAACCTAAATTCAACTAAATATCAATGGCTAACAATGTTGGTGGCCAGCTGAGAACAAATATGATTCTGGTACCAGCCCTTTCCCCAGATTTTGAGGTGAAATATCTATTTTGCCAAACAGTGCGAGTATTACTTTCAAAATTAGTTCCAGTGCCTGTCCGACAATTTATTAACATGTTTGTTAACACACCCTAACTAAGAGAACTGACAACTAGAAAGCAAAACCTTCGAGTGTATTAAAATGAGTGATGGAGTGCTTTATTTTTGAATTCAACTTTTCATTTCGAAGTAGATAATGTTGTACAACGTCTCATTTTAAAGGTAGACAGTGGACATGTTGGTGGCAATGTTGAGGACTTTTTTTTTTTAATGCTGTGGGGTTTTCTTGGGATCACTCTTCCTAAAAAGTAGTTGCACAGTTTGCCAGGAGCTGTGTGCTCCACCTCATGAGTAACCAGCAGTGCAACAGAGCCCACAGCATCACTTGAGCTATTTCTCAGTGCTTGTGGGCTAATACTCCTCCCTAGCTATCATCAGCCAGTCCCCCAACAGCCCCCTTCCTCCCCCACAACTCCCTGAAGTGCTTACACAGGCTGCCTAGCCTTGGCAGGATATGACACGCCATTAACCGGCCGCCATGTCATAATGCTTATTTAGAGACATCTGGAGCTGAAAATATTTCATGACTTCTCCCAGGACCTCCACGGATTAAAATAAGGGGGCCCGGCTAGTTTTAAATACAGAGACGGAGAGAGCGAGATAGGGAGCAGCAGAGGGAGAGAAAAATAGAGAGAGAGAGAGAGAAAGAAAGAGAGAGAGAGAGAGAGAGAGAGAGAGAGAGAGAGAGAGAGAGAGAGAGAGAGAGAGAGAACCCTGCAGAGGAGTCCAATGGTGACAGTACAGCCATAGCTAATGTGATTCCCCTGCCGTGACTCATAGAAGAGGTATATAAATACCCACACAGGCCCCTGTCACTGACACGCAAACCCTCCCCAACTTTGTATAAACCCATGAGACAGAGAGAAGAATTTAAAGGGCAGACATTTTTCTTTTCTCCCCCAAACTGTGAACTTGTGTTTATCTTGCACTGTGGAAAGTATTCGTGTGTCTCTCACACAGCTGTGCAATTAAAAAAAAAAATTAAGAATACTGAGATGGATCATAAGGGGTTTCCTGGAGCCCCAGTGAGCAGAAAATGTAGAAGAAGAGAAGAGGAGTAAATGAGAAAAACCAAGATGGGGTGGGGGGTCCCAAATTCCTCCTATTAGACCTCAGTGAGGGACGAGACTCATCCCTGCAGCTGTTAACACACAGGGTTTCCTGCTGATGGAGACGGGTGGAGTTATATGGAGGTGGTGCTGCTCACATTTGCAGCTGCTATGCAAAGGAGAGCTCAGTAATAAAGAGGGATCTGTTTGTGCTTCAAGCTTTAGTAGAAGGAACATCACCTGTTATCTTCTTTGAGTTCAGATTTCACTCATGAATCACAAATTTCACTCATGAATCAGATTATCCGAGGGCACATTAACATCTCCAACTGCAGATCTTACAAACACATGGGGACATTATATTGTAGTCAAACATTTTCTTTCATTTTCATTATCTTTATTTACAGGCCTGTGGCACTGACACTTCCTGTCTTAGCTAGCATGACAAATAATGGGATGGTGTAGGATATGCAACAGGATATGTAAGGATACTCAGAAATACTGTTAATTGGCTTCATGTGTTAAGAAAGATAGAAGGATTAATGTATCCTGAAATCTGAAAAGGAATATGTAAAGGATAAAAATGTTTCTAGGAAGTGTATATAAAAAACTGTGTACAGTGTGAATCCAAATATGTTATTTCAATCAGGATAGACTTGGTGAAGGAAATAAAGATGATTGTTTAATACAGACTGGAGGTGTACAGATTTACAGATGAACATGAATTGACAGAACGTCTTTGGCGCGTGGACTCCCGAGGGAGATTTGCAATCGAGCAGCATCTGAGCAGCAGCAACTGATAACCAGGAGCTGATTGATCCCAGTTATTATTCAGGGAAACTTGAGGAGGTAGAGTGTCAGATGCAGGAGTAGCAAGACACAATCCTGGTATGGCAGCTGGATTTTTTTCAACCAAATTCTGCATCAAAATGAAACTTAAAACCTGTAGTTTTGAGCTGTATAATGTTAGGGCTGTCAAAGTAAATGTGTTTGTAACATAAATTTATTTTAACCCCACACATTTTTTTGATGCACAGTTCACGCACATACATTCTGCAATCATGACCCTCGGCCCACACTGTTGTTTGGGAAATCAGAGCGATGTAGTAGTTACATTGTGAATGGCAAGCAGAAAGAAGCCTCCGTGAGCAGAAGTGGCCAAAGAAAGGTGTCTTTTGAATGGCAAGTTCAGTTTCACAGCCCTGCCAGATGGTTCTCTCCACAACACTAAAGTTATTTGCATTTACTGTTGGTGTTTGAGTTACTACCAGAGTACACTGAGTCTCAAACACCACTTGCTGGCCAAGCACACAGCTGATGCAGAGAGCCCTCCTCCCCTTGCCAAAGGCAGACCATGGCTGAGAAGCTTGCACCAGACACCTGGACAACTCTACATGCAGCAAACTTTCAACATCTATTGCTACATGGGTGGCGACTGCTTGCAGGCTGATTAACATTGTGGAGGACGTGGGTCTGCTTGACATAAGTCGCAGTGGATCCGACGACTGCATGTATGAATTACCTTCAAGAGCCACAAATGTAACCAAGATACACAACTTGTAAGATAATGCGAAAGCTAAGGTGGAGGAGGCATTGGGACAGACAAACACAGCTGCGCTCACTGGAGAATATTGGACTTCTCTCAGTAATCACAGTTACCTCTGGGTCACGGCACATTATTTTGACGCACAGTGGGAACTTTGGTCACATGCTTTGACTGTTATGAAGACAGGAGAGGCACTTTGCTGATGCATGCGCTGAATACTTTATGCAGGTAGCCAGACAGTAGGACATTGAACATAAAGTGAGCACACTGGCCACTGAAAGTGCACACAACATGATTGGAGGGGCCAGGCAGCCCACGTTCAGCATATGCCTTGCATCACATATAGCATCCAACGAGCCATCAGCTTCTCTACAGAAAAGTCAGTTGACAGCGCATTAACAGAGTGTCCTTCAGCTATCAGGCTCCTCTCCTGTGGAATCATCTTCCTGTTGCGGTCCGGGAGGCAGACACCATCCCCACATTTAAGACTAGACTTAAGACTTTCCTCTTTGATAAAGCTTATAGTTAGGGCTGGCTCAGGCTTGCCTTGTACCAGCCCCTTTAGTTTTGGCTCCTAAATGACTCCAATGTGACCGGCAACAGCGAGCTCTTTGACTTCAGTGACATGAGCGCCCCAGGTCATCCTGTAACCTTAGGGCTGTCCTTCGATACTCCAAGCCCAGCTCCTCTCCGCTCCCCCAAAACCACAGCACAGGAATTCCAGCCCAAAGAGAACAAAGATGCCAAATCAGCCCAGAAGCAATCCAAGAAGGTGTAGTTTAGGAGGCTCCTAAAGGAGCCTCCTAAACTACACCGAGCACCTTCCCTCTCTCCCTCTCTCCCTCTCTCTCTCTCTCTCTCCCTCCCTCCCTCCCTCTCCCTCTCCCTCCCGTATGTCCTGTTACTGCATCTTGCTAGCTCGGCTGTACTGTATGTCACTAACTCGGCTTCTTCTCCGTAGCCTTTGTGCTCCACTGTCTGGCACGTTAACTTACGTATATCGCAGCGGTGCCTGGATAGTGTGACGTGTGTGGTTGTGCTGCTGCCGTGGTCCTGCCAGATGCCTCCTGCTGCTGCTGTTATCATTAGTCATACTTCTACTGTTATTATACACATATGATTATTGTCACATATGTATACTATCATATATTAATATACTTTCAACATATTGTACCACAATTGCCAGAATTCTAATTATAATATTTTTACTTTCATTAATGTTGTTGTAAGCTATTGCCGTTACCATCTGTCCTGCATCTCTCTCTGTCTCTGTCTCTCTCTGTATCTTTTTCGGTCTCATTGTGTCATACGGATTACTGTTAATTTATTATGTTGATCTGTTCTGTATGACATCTATTGCACGTCTGTCCGTCCTGGAAGAGGGATCCCTCCTCAGTTGCTCTTCCTGAGGTTTTTACCATTTTTTTCCCCGTTAAAGGGTTTTTTTGGGGAGTTTTTCCTTATCCACTGCGAGGGTCATAAGGACAGAGGGATGTTGTATGCTGTAAAGCCCTGTGAGGCAAATTGTGATTTGTGATATTGGGCTTTATAAATAAAATTGACTGATTGATTGATTGATTGATTGATTGATTGATTATTGATTGATTGTTGAGTATGCTTTCAGCATATGTTTCATACTGGATAGTATTTGTCATTGTTTTGGATTGTTGCAATAATAGTACAAACATACATTTGCATAAAGCAAGCATATTATTCCACTTTCATGTTGACAAGAGTATTAGAACCTTGAAAAATATCCCTTTAAGGTACATTTAGAACAGATAAAAAAAAATGTGCGATTAATTTGCGATTAATCGTGAGTTAACTATGGGCAATCGTGATTAATTGCAATTAAATATTTGAATTGATTGACAGCCTTAGTTAATTTCCTTCATTAAAGTCTAATTATTTAAAAAAAAAAAAGACCTACATTGTATTCCACTCAATATTTATCAGTTTAAGGTGTAACATGCTGTATGTATCAGTCATAGGTTTAAATGGAATTTTGACAAAGTGTCCACTGACACCTTACCAAGTAGTGCATGTTCATTTAAACAGATAAAAAGAAAAACAGTTGGGAAATAAATGTGGTATTAGGAATGAAAGTCCCCTGAAATAAAAGTAATCATTTAAAAAAAAACAACCTATTTATTTATTTATTTATTGTAAAAAATATTATACTATTTTGACTCATTAATATAGCTCTATTTACATTTATTCATGTATTAATTTCCTCATTTATTTATTTCATAGGCTCATTTATTTATGTACAGTATGTATTTATTTAATATTGACTACAGCGCCTCCGCTACGCGCACACCCATCCCGTGCTGTGCATAGGGCACAAGGGCCAAAGGGAGCACTACAACACTGAGTGAATGCAATGCAGCTACAAAGCAAGCTTTTCAAACGTTTTTCAAAACTCAAGGTCATTCAGCAATGGTACAGGAACGACTAAGTGTCTCTGCTGTCAGAGGCATGAATGCAAAACTCACTCAGGTGCAACCTTGCAGCTGGGTAATACAGACATGTGTTCTAGAGCCTGCGCAACTGCTGAAACTCACCTGTCTAGTTCTTTTGTGGCTGAACACATATGCAGAGTTTGTCAAGTTTGTGACTTTTCTGACAGTTAAGTTTTTCTTATATCATCTTTCTATTTATTTTATTAACGAATTACTTGTACATGCTGCACAGTGAGTATCAAAAAACATATTATCGCAACAGAGAGAGACAATTTGCAAAATGAGGTTTAAGGTTTTAGGGTTCACGTTACAATTAGGTTTATTTTAGGGTTAGGGTAAGGGGCTAGGAAATGCATTATGTCAATGAGAGACCTCACAAAGAAAGTGTATGCCCCAAATATGTTTCTTTTTTGGCACAATAAAGCATTTACACTTACGGCACCCAAATGGACAGCAGCAGGCCCGATTGACTTAAATAAGTGGTGGTATTCAGACATTTCATTAAACTTGGTTTAGATGAAAATAAAGATAAGAGAGAGAGAGACCGAGAGAGTGCCATAGATGCAGCAAGCTATGTCAGTGGAGTTCATCTCCTCACAGCTCACATTTTTTATTTAGTCTTACATTTCATGCATTTGTTTTTTTACAATTTACATCTATGATTTTGTATTAGTATACTGTTGTTAATTGTTTCTTTACTGATATAAAGCAAAGTTACTTGTATATAGCCTACAGAACACCTGTGATACACACACACACACACACACACACACACCAACAACACAACAAAACAACAACTACACAACAACAAAAGCTGGAGTTTATCTCCTTACAGCTGACAGTCTACTTTTTATTAATTACTCTACTCCATATTGTTTGTTTTCACACACAAACACAAGACGTGTTTATAAGTAAACATCATATGAGCCATATAAGATAAATATGTATATACTGTGTATGTATTTTTCTATTTTGCTCACTAATTTAGTTACCTATTTTGCTCTGTTGACTATTGCCATTTGTGTAATCTGTTGTAAATGTTATTTACTGTCTTTTAATTGTATTTGTGCTTTGGCAACACATGCTTAATGTCATGCCAATAAAGCCTGTTGAACTGAATTGAGAGATTAAAAATACAGTGTGATGATATAGAAATAAATCTAGTGCTCTGACAGCACGTTATTGTCAGCTAATTTTGGGTTAGACAATACGATGTGCGACCGTGACTTCCAGCATAAACCACGGCCACTTCTGGTCCTGTATTCAAATACAGATATACAGACAGATAATTTAGTTGTTTGAACAGATACAGATAATGACATCTCTGTACACCTCTAAAAGCCTCACATCTTCATTAGCTAAGAGTGCAGCTTCAGAAGCTCTGTAGTCGTCCTGAGCTCCCATTACACGCACTAACACATCTAAATTACCTTTCAAATTAAGAGAAAATGCTGATGTCACACTGCTGATAAGCAGGAAGAACACAAAGAGTAGAGTTGATGGCTTGCTGATCCTGTCAGCTGTGCAGGTCACCAGGCCAATATTAGCTCATCCCCTCCTTCTTGGAAACCTGCACGACACCCTCAGAGTCGGGGAGATCTCCGGAACAAACCAGAGTAAATCCAGTTCTGAGGAAGCGAGGAGGAGCAGTTTTAGTGGATTTGCTGCCAGTTTTGAGGCTGCAAAGCAAGCGATGCGAGTGTCTTAAAGTCAATTCCTCTCAGGAGAGCCACAAAGAGAAGACATTTATTTAAAGGGACCACCGTATAGATGTTTGTGTAGAGGAGGATTTAAGAAAGAGTCAGAGGAAATGTTGTTCTCTTGAGGAAAAGGATATGGTTTTGATAGATTGGAAATACTGAAGGATTCAACTGATGTATTTAGAGGAAACACTGGCTGTGGCGATTCCCCATTAGCCTGGAACTCAATGACTTTGACCTCACTAGTATGTCATCTTGTAAAGGACAATACCTGTTCTCGATTATAGATCAGGGGCTGTCCTTGGAGTGGAATATGTATTACACAGCCTGATTTATGCTCTCGGAAAGGACATACCACTTAGCTGATAATAACTGACTGAATTTTACTTTTGTTTCTCTTTAGTCGTGTTCGTGCTCGCCAGTTTAAAGGCCCTGACACACCAAGCCGACGGCAAAAGAACTAGTGGCGACGAAGCCGACAAAGCTGACTGTTCCGTCGTCTACGTCGCCTCACGTCGCCCTGTGTCAGTACATTTGAACACACTGCACACATGACATCCGACGGCCAACCGGCCAGCGGCCAGTTCTGCGCATGCGTGAGAGGAAATAACTCGGGAAACCGGAAGTCCGACGAATGCATGAAATATAAACAAAGACGCTAGCGGTTGCTTAGCATTTTCACGCCACTCTCGCTCGCCACAGACGGTTTCGTGTAGCTGATAAAATGTCTGATAAGTTACAAATGGCACTGGCATTGTCAGCCCTTGGTCTTTTGCTTGTGGAAGAAGAGAGGAAGACGCGGAGAGGAAAAATAAGGAGAAACCGCA
>NC_065509.1:4738425-4745070 GCF_006386435.1 Epinephelus moara | reverse complement strand
TTTTGCTGTGATGTCGTACAGAGCTGGCCTCTCCTTAATCATTGTGATCAGCTGGTCTTCAGTGTCGTCGTTCCAGATGGCCATGGCGTTGTGGAAATATTCACGAAAGTTCAGATGAAATGTAGATCAAAAATAAGCCTTCTGTGTGTGCCCTCTGGACTTTATCGTTTATTTTCTTTCGTCACTTCCGTTTCTCTTCTTGTGCACTTATTCGCTAAGCTGAACAGCCAATCAGAGTGATCGCTCTCACCTGAACAGCCAATCAGAGTGATCTCTCACCGACAAGCCCCGCCGCTGATTCAACAGCCCTATTGACTTTGTTGTTTGCTTTCTTTTGTCATTTCCGTTTCTCTTCTCGTGCACTGATTCGCTAACCTGAACACCAATCAGAGTGATCTCTCACCGACAAGCCCCGCCGCTGATTCAACAGCCCTATTGACTTTGTTGTTTGCTTTCTTTTGTCATTTCCGTTTCTCTTCTCGTGCACTGATTCGCTAAACTGAACAGCCAATCAGAGTGATCTCTTTCACCGACTAGTTCCGCCGCTGATTCAACATGCTCAATCGGCCAAAAAGCCGCCGACGCCGATGCGGAAGTGCCGACGGTGCGGGACACACCGCAAAAACTAGGCCGACAGACGCTCACCAACGGCCCGACGGCTGACCGTCAGCTTGGTGTGTCAGTGCCTTTATTGGTCAAAGGTGTGTTTTTTTTTGTTTTTTTGGGGGGGGGGGGTCCCAGCAGCAATTATCTGTCCCACCAGCATCAATTTCAGTTCACATGGATGCTCTGGCTGTGGTTTGTAGAAGCTCCATGCTTTTCACATTTTATCCGCACACATTGCAGTATCATGTGACAGGTGTTGGCCCAGAAAGCTTATTTTTCCATACATTATCATGCCAAACACAACGGCTGCAAAACACCAAAGACCATGGAAGCCTGAAAATGTTTCTCTGGACACATCCACGGGTGCACCACAGAATGCTGGTTAATCTGCAGCTGATAAATGAACATTATAATAACAATATTTTTTATATCATCATAATACTCATGTAATAGTTTAATAGAGAAAAGCATAACAGGAAATGTAGAGCAGTAATACAGTGCTCTCTTCACTGGTCTCACTCTAACTCACAGCAAATGTTTTCAACACATTAAGATAGTGAAATGAACATATTAATTTGGCTTGACTCTCTTAAAGGGACAGTGCACCCCAAAATCAAAAATACATATTGTTCCTCTTACCTGTGGGGCTATTTATTAATCTAGATTGTTTTGGTGTGAGTTTGGTGTTGGGAGATATTCAGTGCATTCTCAACCCAACTTGACATATATATCGCTGCTTTGTCCGTGGACTTTCACATACATATGACGTTCTAGGTATTGTCCTGCATTCATTGTTGACATTCCAGGACAGTGTGTCAATGTGCACCTGTTAAATGCATCATATCTTTTCTAAATAGACTTTAGTTTTACAGGAAATGCATGTTTTTGCTCTTTAGATGCATAGAGTCTTTTTCAAAACAGATGTTGGTAAAACACCTCCTATTTAGGTTTGGATCCTTGTGCAACAAAGGCACATGGTTAGGTTTAGTAAAAAACATGATGTGGCTCATCACTCATACCAGAAGCAAACAGCAGGGCCTTGGTGAAAGTTTGTTGGATCCATCCACCACTCCTCCCGACTACCCTATAGGGACTTTTCAGCTCCTTAATTGTAGTTACTGGTAGAGTTTTAAACTGATGCCATCTAGGAGGGTATCATACCACTGTGACAGATGCCATCCAGCCATGTTAGAAACTGACACCATCCAGTGGTGTATCAGTCATTAAAGGTGGCTTTGGCTTGGTGTGGTGGTATTTGATGAGTTTGGAATGAGAACAGGCTAAGAAGTTATCCATAGAAATGTCTGCCTTTTCTCCAATATAATGGAACTAGATGGCACTCAGCTTGTACGCCCAAAAAAAAAAACAAAAAAAAAAAAACAAATTGAAAAAATCAACAGAAAACATCTCTTTCCAAAAATCATGACCCACTTACTCAAGATGATCCACATATCTTGTCGTGAGCAGTTTCATGTAGGAACTATTTTCTTTCTACCAAACTAGACCTGCCAACCACATCACCGAGCAGAAGGAAGCGTGCATCGACTCATGGATGAGAAATTCGTGCTTGTGACAGAGCGAGATGTAAACATTAATGGCGTTTTCCTCTGATGAGCTGTAATGTTAGCGAGCTCAGTGGTGCTAGGTAAACTAGCAGTAGAGAGACAGTGGGTAGTTCAGCCGAAAGAAAACAGTTCCTACATGAAACTGCTCACAACAAGGTCTGTAGATTTATCTTGAGTAACCGGATCATGATTTCTGGAAAGAGACATTAATCTTGAGTTTTTCTAATATATATTTTTGGCACTTTGAGCACCACAAGCCGAGTGCCATCTAGTTCCATTATCTTGGAGAAAAGGCAGTAATCTCTATGAGCATCATCTCCAAAACTTCGCAACTCAGACCACAACAACCTAGTCTCATAAAAAGCACTATAGGTAAGAGGAAAAATATGTCTTTTTGATTTTGGGGTGAACTGTTCCTTTAAGAATCCAGACTAAAACCTTTTAAGACTCAATAATTTAGTGTGTAAAGACAGACCAACTTTTGTTGTCACACACGAGAAACTACACATTGTTGGCTAGGTGGCTTGTTACAATAATCATTAGCCTCTGAGTCATTAGCCTGGAAGTCAATGGCTTTACATGTGTTGTCTTGTAAAGATAATATCCAGGCTGGAGGTTATGGATTAGTGACTGTCCTTGAGCGAATACTGTATGATTATATTTTTTTCTTTTGGAGTACACGTAATTAGGAGGCAGCAATATGAGCTGAACTATATCCGAACTATGAACCTCTCGGAATTTTTTGTTGTACCTAGAGGTTGTGACAGGGAATCATTGCACTGAAGCCACACTTTGGAGGAGCTCTGACAGCAACAAATAAACCCGAATGTAACAATATGTACTGGATAACAAACGTGAAAATATACAAAGTATATGATGCGCCTGTATCTGCTTCTGAAAATGATTAAAAAATGAATATAGAGCTACTGAAATCATTTTGTGTTTTCATAAGGATGTTTGAAATCATTGTGAGTTCATTTATTCACTCACAAATGTAACTCTGACTGTGTGTGAGTATGTGAAGGGCTGTTTGTGGCTCTGCCTGTCTGTCTGTTTTTGCCTGTCAGTCTCTCTCGTGCTCTCTCAGATCCTCGTCTCATGAATATTCATGCACGGTATGATTATACCCGCTCTAATCCAGGAAGTGAGTGGGATGATAAAAAGCCCCCAAAGCACCTCGGCCGCTCCTCCGACACTGAAATAAACAAATAATCACTGCATCTCAAACTCGCCTGCACAAACGCACAAATTCAGGAGACCTCGCTGCTCTTTCCTGTTGCATGATGGAGGGTGATGGAGGGTGACGTGCAGCGCGCAGAAAGCCAAACGTCAAAGCCGGTAAGATGGTAAGTGTGTTTGAAGGAAGAGGAGCAGTGGGTAGAATGAGTGTTCTGTGATTTCATGACCTCAGTCCGGGCTGAAGCTAACGTGACTCTCATGAGAAGAAAGAGAAAGAAGGCCTCTTTCTTGTAATTGCATCAGCACTTCGTTAACAATAATGCAATTAAACAGAGGGCCCCTGGTAGACGTGCAGCTAAAAGGAATTTTTTTTTTCTTCCCCTCTCTCTGTTTTCCCATATGAGGCTGAGGTATTTTAATGTCAATTGGATTCTGCTTGTTATCTCTCCAGCCACCCTAATCTGATCCCTGGGAAAGTCAGGGAACAAGATGTCGAGTCAGTTGAAAAACTTTCCAGCTGATAAGAGAGCGCGTGAATTTCTCTTCCCGCTACTGCAATTTAAAAGAATGAAAATAATGCCAAATGTCACAGGCATAAAGGGCAGGGCAGAGGGGAAAAAAGGGAATTTGTTCCTTGAGATTATTATGTACACCTACATGCACAACTAGCACAACAGCCATACAATAAATCTTACTTTCACAAAGGTTGTAATGTTTAGTTTGTGTTCAAACTATTTTCTATATAAACGTGTGAGGGCAGATTAAACATTAGAAACACCTTTCAATTTAACACAAAGCATTTCAACAGCACCTGTCTGAACATCAGACCAAAACCTCTGTCAGCATCCACTGGAAGGAGGTCAAAGGTCATCAAGCAGGAGTCAATGAATGACTCAGAGAAAAGGTCTGTGAAAGACTGCGGTCTTGGTTAATTATTAAAAGAGTCCGTGGTGACTTAAAGCCAGCGACAGGATGTATTTAGTTTTTACATTTTCAGTGTAACCTAAGCACCATCTTCCCTAACCTTACCAAGTGTGTTTGGAAACTTTATTTAGCAGAGGTGGGACTACATTGTTTTGCAAGTCACAAGTCTTAAGTATTCGCACTCAAGTGCCAAGATCTAAACTTCTGAGTTCCAAACAAGTTATAATGCATTCTTCACCAAATGTACCACTATTTTAACAACAGAGTAATAAAGTTACTCTATTATAAAATCATATTAATATACTAGGGATGTCCTGATCCAGCTTTTTCACTTCCGATCCAATACCGATGTTACAGCCTTGAGTTTTGGCCAATACCGATCCGATCCAAGCGCGTATTATACATATTCACTTATTTTGTTGTCAGTCATGTTAGAAAAGGTTTGATCAAGCGATATTACTCTAACAAGAACAACTACTTAATCGGGTTAGGTAGAATGATCCACAACAGTTGGTATGAGAAACTGACCCGTTTATTGTTAACAGGGTTAAATAAACAAACTTTAAACTTGAACATTAACATTAAATAAAAAATATAGCTGGTTTGCTTTGGCTGCTTTGGCCCCTTAATAAATAGAAAATAAATCAACACAAGAAATCTTTAAAATGTCAAACATTGAAATTAAAATAGCAGCAAGACTCCACACACTTGTGCTTTGGCCTCCTAATAAATAAAAAAATAGATTAACACCACAAGACATTGCTGACATTTAACAAACAATGCAGCCTTTCCTTTTCAGTTATTTTAGTAGTGTCAGTGCCAGCCTGGTGCTGCTGTTTCCTGTGTGTCTGCATGCTGGCCTGGTGGATTGATAGTAAGAGCTGGAGCGGATCACTGGAATGGACTGCTTGAATCGAGGAGCGCTGGGCTGGCCGGAAAACCTGGATCAGATCCCATAAAAAACTGGATCGGAGTTCTTGGATCAGCATTTTTCCATGCAGTCCGATCCGATACCGATGCACGTTTTTTGCTAATATCGGCAGCCGGGACATCTCTATAATATAAATTATTAGACTGACAAAAATCTTTTAAAATTGTACTTTTATTTGTCAAAACAAACTTGTTGGAAGTTGTTGTGTCTTCGTCTGAAATTTATGACCCTCATGTTTTGTTGACCACCATGTAGTTTTTGTACATGAACAAAATTATCTTTGGAAGTCTATCATTTTTTTCCAGCTGGTACTAACATTACATTAGTTCTTCATTGTTTTCTCCTGCAACTTGATTGGTTCAAACAAAGTGGATCATCTGGGGAATTACGTGTCGACTTGCTGGGAATCAGTAACGTTAAGGTTAGTTGATTCAGGAAATGAAGGGAAATGAACTGAGTCATAGCATACTTTTATCTTTAGGCTTGGGGGAAGGTATCAAGTATTTTTAAGTTGAAGTGAAGTCACAAGTTACTGGTGTTAAAGTCCAAGTCAAGTTCAAGTCTATTTGATATTTTGTCAAGTTGAGTCTAAAGTCATCACATTTACGAACTGAGTGTGACTCATGTCCAAGTCATGTAACTCCAGTCCACTCCTCTGGCATTTAGTAGTTTACAACAATAAATTGTAGGAGACAGTGTTGTTGGATATTTCAGGATCAGCCATGGCCATTTTCAATATCCATACATGTAACTCTTATGGTCTAGGAATAACAATATTAGTAAACATGAACAACTCTCCTCCAAATCCAACATCTAGAGTGCTAATACTCTATTATAATTATTATAAAACTCTCTAAAAATGTGTGATGTCATAGGGCTGTGGTTCCCAACCGTCAAGCCACAGGGTCCAGATTTCTCCCCTTCCTACCTCAGGGTCCACACAGTTTAATTTATTTAGCGTCATACTTGGGTTCAGTAATGTCATCAAGCTAGTTTGCTGTCACTGTCAAGTAGCTGTCTGTTAGTCACTCACTCTGCAGCAGGAAACAGCACTTCAAAGTAAAAGCTCTGTTCCAGAAATTTACTGCACTTCAAAATAGTGTTTTTTTTACAAACTTCCCAAGTTTGCGCGTCACATGCGGTCACTTCAGACTGGACCCACAACCCACTGTTGGACAGCGACTCACCAACTGGGAACCACTGTCATAGGGTATTAAATCTGGAGCAGCTTCAGCGACAATGGCCTCTAGTTTCCCAGCGCGGCGCAGGGTGGCGCAGGGCGGCGAACCCCGCGCAGAGCTACTTTCGAGCAGCGCAACCCGAGGCGCGCTCAGTTTGGTAGTTTGGCAGACCAAGGTGCGCTGAGATGGGTGTGGCGGCGCAGCAGGGGGAGGTGTCCACAGATCCAGCTTGGTGCAGTGACAGTTTTGTGCCAAAAGG
>NC_065509.1:4718682-4738233 GCF_006386435.1 Epinephelus moara | reverse complement strand
ACAGCTGCAAACTAATGAGTTCACATCCCTCTCAGCCAACCACAAACAGCCACAGCATCAGACAGGGAGTATATATTCAGCATCTGTCATCTTTGAAAAGTCAAAAGAAAAGAACAGAGTGAGTGGTGGTCCAAGTGGTGACGCGCATCGTGGCCTCTGATGCGCACCCCGGTGGCGCCGAGGCGAATTGAGTAAACTCTCATTACACCTTCGTGCAGTGCATTTAAGGGCGAGGAGAGGGGGTCATTTGATTGGTGTGATGTGTGTAAAACCCACTCCACGCCTTCTCTCCTCCCTCTTTCCGACTTGTGCAGGTAGAAGGGACGGAGGTGGGAAAGAGGGGTAGCTGCGCCAGCGCGCACGGTGTGCCAAACTTGCAAAATCCGCCTGGCTACACCCAGTTGGCGAAGCGCAGGTGCCAATGAATTGATAAAGATGTTGTAGAGGACACTGAAAGCACCTAGGGAAATATTCTAAGTATATGGGGACATTTTCTGTTACAAAACAGAGAGCACTACAATAGAATAAAGCTCATTTGGACATGAAAAAGAAAACAAACTCTCTGTCCATAAACTCTACCATTCAATGTCTATGGAACAGCTCTGGACTTAATACCTATGACATCACAAGTTTGAGACTCACTTCTCTGGTTTCTGGCTTTGAGAGAGAGTAGCTCTTGGATGTTCTCAGGCCATGGATATAATATATTGAAATTCTTAATTTGGGTGGTGCTACCCTTAAATAACAGTTACTTCATACTAAGACTCTGGCTAAAGACTTAGGCCTCTTGCCCTGTGCTGTCTGCCAGTTAGGTAATCCTTCAACGTGTTGTGGGAAATTGTTGGAACACATGATTTAAACAGGTGGTTGTTGTCTCCTCTGTAGTTTGCTGGTCTTGCACTGACCCTGTTGCACACAGCAGGTCCGACCCTGAACACGAGTGGGATCAATGTGGGCTACGAGATTCATCAAATAGGAGAATAAAGTAGGAGAATGGACAAAAACAAATTCATCAAAAGTGATTTTTTTTTTTTTATGTGCAGGGTTTACGTCATCTATAAATTTCAATAAAGAGGGGAAGTTAACTCCCTAAGAACAGCGATGTTCGTCATCTATCATCTCTTTTTCTCGTATGCAAAGCATGCCTGGCTACACCCAAGAAGGACATTTATTCATCCATGTTAATGTTTTAGTGGGAAATAAAAGAGGGGTGGAGAAACAAAAGGACAGACAGTCGCCCGCTCTGTCTTCCAAGGAGGCAGACGTTTGACCTAATTAGTATGTAAACGTATGCGCGGGCGCGGGAAGGCGTTCGGTCGGAGGTTGTTGGTGATTTAAGGCGGGAGAGGAGGAAACTCTCCTGCCCTCCATTCATCCAACCACCTCTGCTGCCTTTTGTGCCCTGTAGCCTTGCATCTCCCTGGCCTACATTCGCTGCCAGACATCTTTGTGTTTGGGTGGCTGGAGGACAAGGACAGGCGGGTAAGACCCTACATCCATAAATTAAGACGCAGGAAAGCAAAGAAAGCAGGGCACAAGGCTTGACTGTATTGTTGTTGTTGTCTTTTTTTTTTCTTGTGATAAGGGAACAACAGTTGGTAAAACAGCTTTGTTTGTTGGTTGTGTTTCTCACATTGTCTTAGACAAAGATGCATTTAGTTGAGCACTCAGATGATCCTCAGGCGAGGAAAGACAATGGGCAGAATACCTCACTCCAGCAGAATACCTCATCCCCTCTGTAGGAGCCAGACAAAGCTGCAGTAATGATGATGTAAATCTGAAAACAAAAGGCAGAAAGAAAGAAGGGAAGGAGAAATTGAATGAGCATGTTGGCATTTGGTAAGAAGGGCATTCGGAGACCCCCGCTGCTTCATCGCATCACGCATCCCAGACACACCTCTCCTCATCTCCTCTGGCCTTTGGTGCGAAAGACATTGGCGCTAATTGTCTGTGATGGTTTCAGTCCCGGGAATAAGACAAGGAGTCAGAGCGGTTGAGGAGGACGGAGACCAGACGAAGGGCGGACGGGATGGGACAGAGCGGCAGAGGGTAGGGAGGGGTAATGAGGGAGGAAATAAAGCGAAATGGAAGCGTGCGCGGGAGGAAAGGGCAAAGAGGATGTGGACAGACTGATGGAGGGCGAAGGAGGAGACAAAGGCAAAGGGACAAAAAGGAGAGGGAAAACAAAGTAGGCTGTAATAAATGTCTCACAGAGGCAACTCATCAAGGGTTTCACAGACTGGGGTATATGCAAGAGGCGACCAGGTTCAATATCAACCCAAACAGGCAGGAAGATGTTATACTGGTGTTAGGACATCATGACAAGGTAAAACTTTGAAATGGAATGAGAGAGATATTTCACTCCTTAAAGTAGTCTACTCTCCTTAACCCAGAGTTTCAATACTTGTCCAATCCAAAAGGACTGGGAGAGCAGAGGACAAGCAGAGGAGGAGTAAAGTGACAAAGAAGGAGAAGAAAATAGGAAAGAACAGGAACAGGAAGGAGATGTAAGGAAGGAAGTAAAGAAAATGAGAGGAGGAAAGGATAAGAGAGAAATAAAGGAAAGGACATGAGAAAAAAGTCAGGTGAGGAAAGATGAAAGGAAAGGAGGAGGTGAGAGGAGATGATTGGTGAGGAGGAGAAGGATGGAGTTAAAGGAAAAGGAAAAAGGAGACAATAGAAACAATGACAGGAGAAAAGAAAAGGAGAAGAGAGCAAAAGACTGGAAGAAAGTTGAGAAGGAGGAGAGGGCTCTCTTCCCAAGACGAGGCAGGAAAGGAAAGGTCAAGGGAGGAGTAGAATAAGAGCAGAGGAAAAAAAGGAGGAAAGAAAATGAGATGAAAGGACAAAACAGGAGGAGTAGAATAAGAGGAGAGGAGGAACAGAAAAGGAAAATAAAAGAGAAAGGAAAGGAGGAGATGAGAAGTTGAGATAGGTAAAGAAGAGCAGAGGAAACAAGACAAGATGGTAGGAGAAAACAGGGGAGGAACAAAGAGCAGAGAAAACAAGACAGGACAGGAAAAGATAGCGGGTAAGTCTTAAATATCACATTATGTCAAAATCCACCAGTCTGGCCAAATCATGTTCACCTACTTGTTTTACAGAAGGGAATGTGAAAACACAAACACCAAGATCTACCTGTGCACGAGATTTATGATAAAGAATAATACTTTGTAATGTGTCACTGCTGTTCTGTGGTCAAACGTGTCATAACTGACCTATAGTCTGTGGCAGTGTCTTTACACCCACTCCACATAACTGGGAACAGACTTTAAGATTATTGGAACCTCACACATAGAGACTTTTTCCACCAACGTACACAGGTTTGCCTAAAATATCTCATCACCTATTCCAGGACAAACTGTAAAATTCACTACAGACATTTGTCCACAGAGAATGATTTGGTGGTAACCTTACTTTTCTTTTACTGTCACCAACAGGTTGACATTTTTGATTACAAGAATAATAACTTCATAGCTATCAGATGGACTGTCATGAAACTACAAAACATTCTATAAGAGGAAGGGATGAAGGTGGATACATGGTTGAAATGCAGCAAATTATCCTTAATTATAAGCAAGACAAGCTTCATCAATTCTCCCTCTAGCAGAAATCCCAAAAAAATGTTGAACAGGTTTGTATCAGAGTAAATGGTCAGGTTATTGAGAGAGTGAATACTACCAAATTCTTATGGATACATTTTGATGAACTGACAAAGAAATCGTGCAAATGTGTTGACTTATTTTTTCAAGCTGAAGATTTTCCTTCCACTTAAACAATCTTTATTTTAGCCTCATATAAATAACTGTAATGTTATCTCATGAAATTACAGACTCTACAGAAGAAAGTTATATGTGCCATATCCTGGTCTGAGGTAAATGCTCCTACTTACTCTCTTTTTTGCAGCTACAGTTCTCTGAAGCTCACCGAATGTAATGTCTTTCACAATGCTTGTTAAATCTCTAATGCTGTATTTAAGCTCAAAAACAGACTCTGTGACCTTATTTCAATTGAGTTTTCCTCTTATACATATGAGACTAGAAAAAAACATCTTATAAATGGGTAAAAAATGTAAACTTAAATGTACGAGATTTAGTGCGCAGAGGTCCACAGGTATGGAACAAGACTGATAAAACTGAAATATTTTCATTATCTGTGTCTGTTTTCAAAAAGAGTCTTAATTAGCAGTTACTATGTGTAATATATATGTTATATGTTAAAGCATGTATACTCTTAACGACTGGGGAATTCTAAACATGTTACACTTAAATCCATTTACATTCTACTGTTACACTTGCCATATGTCCCTATTTATGTCATCTTACCTGTGAAACCAGCGTTTAGACGAACGGAAAAAATGTCTTGGGACCATTTAGTAGTTAGCATTAGGTTAGTTTAGTCTCTAGGTTTTTGGTTAGTCTTCAGAGTTTTGTAGGTTATAGATGTTACTGTGTATTACATGCACTTTCTTTTTCTTAAATCTAGACAATGTATTAATTACCACATTTTAAAATACAATTTGCTTCATGTCTGGGCCCCTATTCTCAAGCTTTTATTAGCTTATAGGGTATATCATTTCACATCTCCATTATTTCTTGTGAATCTTTTATTATGTTTTAATGAATGAATGAATGAATGAATGAATGAAATTTGGTTCAGTCATAGATGCCCTCCTCCCTTGTAATAACTCTCATGATGCACTGACTTTTCATCTAGCACCATCATCACATTTTTAATTTGTCCATTACTTTTGGTTTATGACTGAATACCTGCAGAACTAAAGACATTCCCATCAACCTCAACTGTGCTTTGATCTCTGTGACCTTTCGTGCTATACTTAGATATTCTATGTGCTACGCTGCTACTATTTTGCAGTATAGTCACATTGTAAAGTAGCTTATGTTGTTTGCAATGTTAGCAAAATGCTAGGTAATGTAGTTAGCTAGCATAGCTTGCTAACATATAGCAACATCAAGAGGAATTAGCCTGGTGTCAGATCAACAAAATCAGCAAGGTTTGCTTCCTCCTTATTTCTGTGGTAACGGTAAAGAGATTTAGGAAAGGACAGGTAAGCTGGTTGCTGACATCAGTAAGGTAGTTACAATGGGCCAAGACCGAAAACCCTGGAGCAAATGTGAAAAAACTGCAGCTTTTCTGCAGTCACACATTGACACTGGAAAACAGTTGTCAAAAAAACTATAGGTTCCCAGTGTCGCATATTAAATTTAATTTACGTCCATGTCCTTAAAGACATGGATGCTTGACACACATCTTCCCCCCAGCAGCACAGAAGATCTACACAATCAGCACAGTTTCACCGGCCTAGAGGCATAGTAACAACTGAACAACTGTCTTTTGGGGCCTACCGTACACTACCAGTGTGGGCTGCCATTTAGTCTGGTTCAGTCTCGACCATTAGAAAGAAACACATACTGAACAACTAAGTAAATACAGAGACAACACACCAGGCATTAAGTCGGTTGTGACCACAGCATAAATGGATATTCATCAAAAAGCCTTGCCTTGTTAATTTTTTACTGCAATCTGTGATGTAAAGGGAGAGAAACATGTGATACAATGATCGCAGTAACAGTCATAAACATCAGAGTTTTTAAAAATGTTCTTCATAAGACTAAAGAGCAGCAAATGGATCACAAGGCAAACTGTTAGGATCTTTGAACAAAACCCATTTGTTGATTTTTACCTCTTGACTGTCAACACCAACCTACCCAGTCTGGAACACCCACAGTCCAACCTGGTCATATCAGTCCTCAACCCAAAATCATATTTAGAATCACACTGTGTGTCCCTGCCATTGATGAGAAGAAAGTCAGTGATGTAGAGCAGAGATGCAACAGAAGTGAATCACCAAGCAAACTGCTGGAATATCATTGCTGTTTTGTCATTTGTTTTGAGAACCAGGCTAATCGCTCTTTCGGTAAGTCCTGGTGGGGGATTTGGTGTGTGATGGAACCCATATGTGTGCTTGTTTTAGTTCTGAAACACGGCACAGACCACAGAGTGCATTGCGAAAGCCAGAACTCTCAGCAGCTGGGCGACCAATCATTGAGTAATTGGTATTGATCAGCAGCCCTATCAACCCCCTGCAGATATATTATGGTCATTCTGTGCGATGGGACAGTAAAAACGGGAATTATTTCGCCGCGCAGGGTAGCAGGCGCCTGCAGGGAGAGGTTTGGAACAAAGGGGGGTACAAGGGTGGTGACAAGGGTGAAGGGATGTGGAGAAGTGGAGGGTTGATGGATTGATGGATGGAGGGATAAAAAAGAGGAGAGCCACAGTGGCTATGTTCTGCTGTGTCCTCAGGGGTGCAGGCATAAAAGCACTCCACATCAACACCATTACAAAAGAAGAGAAGAAAGAGAAGAGAAGAGAAGAGACATGAAGAGATGGAAAATGACATGTGGCCCTTTATTTCTCCAAGAACCACGCTACCATCTCTCACCCACCTCTCTTGTTTTTTTTTTCTGGACGTACGCTGTCTTCCATTCTCTCTCTTCCGTCATCGGTTCATGTAGCTGTTTGTGTAGTCTCATCACGCTGCTGTCTCAGCACGCTCAAGACTGCATGAAGCACAGAGAAGAGAAAGAACAGCAGAGATATGAAAATACACATGTAAGAAGTGATCTTGATGGCCTAACTTGCACTGTACTACTATGTATTACGATGTATTCCAGCTGTAATTTATCTAATCACTCTCTGCAATGTTCCATTACTTTGGAAAAAAAAATCCATCTTCTCTTTGAGAATCAGTCGACTCCCTCGTCTGCTTATGTCCAGGTAAAGAAAAGTGATGATTTCTTTCTGACCACATTATGCACAAAATACATGTGAAAAGGTGTGAAAAGACTGGGAACTGTGTTAGGGCCCACTGCATTGTGGAGTTACACTGTTTTTTCACAGATACAGGATTTTTTTGGACAGGCCTGAAATCATGGCTGGCACTGGAGCCATCTTTAACATCCTACTGTATTAAAACTGTGTTACTGCTAACATTAGAGTGCAGAACATCAATATTGTTTTGTTTTTTTTTGTTTGTTTTAGTCTAATAGATACATGAATAAACATCTCTGTTACTTGTCACAATCATGTAAACACAAGCAAAAAAGCCATCATTAACACACGTTTTGGTCTTTCAGCGTGAACCGGCTCCAGTGCCATGCAAAAGTTTGGGCATCCCAAATTTCGTTTACTATGAAAAACTAAGCAGGTAAAACAGGACCTGATTTCCAAAATGCGTGCAGTTAAAGATGACATATTTCTTCAGTATTTTAAGCAAGATCACTCTACTAGTCTAAACACTTTTTGTAACCAGCGAAGAGTATTTCAATTCTTGTATGGGGGATTTTCACCCATTCTTCCTGCAAAAGTCTTGTAGTTCTGTGAGATTATTGGGCCGTCTTGCATGCACTGCTCTCTTGAGGTCTATCCTCAGAATTTTCATGATGTTTAGGTCGGGGGACTGTGAGAGCATTTCATTTTAACTTCATCAGACCACAAGACTTGTTTCCAAAAAGCATCAGGCTTCTTTAAATGTTCCTTTGCAAACTTCTGATGTTGAATTTTGTGGTAAGGACACCAAAGGGTTTTCTTCTGATGACTCTTCCATGAAGGTCATATTTGTACAGGTGTCTCTGCACAGCTGAACAGTACGCCACCACTCCAGAGTCTGATAAATCTTCCTGCAGGTCTTTTGCAGTTAAACAGGAGTTTTGATTTTTCTTTCTAGCAATCCTACAAGCATCTTTCTTAGAAAATGTTCTTGATCTTCCAGACCTCAACTTGACCTCCATTGTTCTTGTTAACTGCCATTTCTTAATTACAGTATAAACTTACGAAACAGCTACAGTACCTGAAAACACTTTGCTATCTTCTCATAACCTTCTCCTGCTTTGTGGGCATCAGTTATTTTAGTTTTCAGAGTGCTAGGCAGCTGTTTAGAGGAGCCCAATCTTAATGATGATTGTAACAAGCCATAGCCCGATCAAGCTAATTATGGTCTGAAACCCTGGTAAACGTTGTCTGAGAGCATAAATGTCTTAGGATGCCCAAACTTCTGCATGGTGTTCCTTTCCTTTTTTTTACTCTAAAATTGTCGAAAACCAAAATAACACACTAATCTTGCTTGAAATGTTGAAAAGCATGTTTCATCGTTAACTTCATGCCTTTTGGAGATCAGTTCATCTTCTACTTACTTAACTATTCACAGTAAAATAATTGTGTGTTATATACTTATCACAGTAAAAGCACTCAATGTGCAGTAAAATGTTCCTATATGAAACATACCAATGTAACGTCCACTGTTTGCAGAAACTTGCAATACCAACATTTTTTTCTTCGGACTGAGCCAAGTCACCAGACAAGATGGATAAACAGACGGGACTCACCTAACAGGGGTGTTGGTATATTAATGTAAAATAATGCATTGCCTGTGTTAATGTGACTGAATAAATGTGTGTGAAATGGCCTAGATTAAACCTGCAACTCCCACTTACAGCAAACTCTCTCTCCTGTTACCCCACGAATGCTGCAGAAATACTTGAATCTTCTCCACCCTGTAATGACAGTGAGCCTCCTCACTTCAGTTTCAAGTTGTTCTTTCCTCTTTGGTCACAGTATCCTGAGGGAAAGGCCCACTTGCAGAAATATGCTAATGACAATATTATTGTGCCGCATTTGAGTTATTCCATATTCATCCTTTTTTATTTTTATTCTTTTAATGTGCAAATGAATGCAACACAACACAAATCTGTCTCACCTACAGTACATCCATCAGCAGCAGTTAGGCTGCCGCAGATGCTGCCTGTCACAGGGTTAAACAAAGTGTCTCATCCTGAAGCCCAGACTAATGACAACAAATGGCCAAGTTTATCATCTATAGTATTGCTACTGTCTTTTTTTTAATTTTTTTTTAAGGCTGATATAACATTTTTTTTATGTTTTTAGAGGCTGCTGACAGCTGGTGTTTTAACATTTCACACCAACTTATTTACATAGAAATACAGTGTTAAAGGTTTATAATATGTCAGATTGCATCTTGTCTAACCCTAATTTAAAAACCTACCAGAAGTAGGTCACAACCAATTTTGGGTCAAAACACATAGTTTCAAAGACTATTGTTATTTTGAACTCTAATAATGAGAGCTCATGCAGGCTCTAATACACTAGCTACAGTATATCCATACCCATTTTTTAGACCCATTTAGCTTCTTAATATGCCAGCCTGTTACTCGTCTGCTTTGACACGCCTGCCACCCAGCCGCATTGTCTTAACCATATTACCACCAATTCCCACCACAAAAGACACATACACACCACCTCCTACACATTTGTCAACACATTAAACATGTGCCATTGGAGGCCTTTTGTCCCATGTGCAGACAGGGTTTTGGACAACACTGCCTTTTGTTTGCGGTCCCTGCTGCAGAGCCACGTTACCAGACAATGGGGCCATTGAAAGTGAATTTGCCCTGACACACTTGGCTGTATGGGGGGGTTGCGTTTCGGGGTGTGCCTGGTGGACTGGCACAAGCAGCACCGGGGAGGTAGTGCTTAAAAATGTTAAGGCAGGAGAGTGCGCGTGTTTGTGTGTAT
This sequence comes from Epinephelus moara, assembly GCF_006386435.1. Taxonomy (NCBI): domain Eukaryota; kingdom Metazoa; phylum Chordata; class Actinopteri; order Perciformes; family Serranidae; genus Epinephelus; species Epinephelus moara. The sequence goes on along the minus strand of NC_065509.1, from coordinate 4,728,618 downwards.
GCTTTGACTGAAAAAAGGTCTTGTGCTATCCAGAATCTTGATCAATAAATCCTGCGTAGCCCTAAACATCAAAACCAGGGGCATTTCTAGGATTTAAGGACATTGGGGGCTTAATCCAGATCACTGTAGGGGGGCTCCCCAGGACATTTTTTTTCTTTCTATATGCTTTTTAATGCACTCTGGCACAGTATTGTCATTCAAAGTACACATGTAAAAGACAACTGATGCAAAAGACAATTGTATGTGTGTGTGTGTGTGTGTGTGTGTGTGTGTGTGTGTTGATGAAGCAGTGAAAATGGGGAATGAAAGATAAATAGATCCAGGATCTTCATTATTGTTATTAGTAGTAGTAAAATATATATAGGCCTAAACCTAAATATTTAAATCCAGGGCTGTTCATAAAACATTGGGGACTGAAGCCTCAGACGCCCAGGCCTAACAAGATTACTTAACAAAACCAGCTACAAATTGATTCTATCAATATGTTTTGTGTGAGTATCCAAAGACTGTGCCCACTTTATGCAATAGGGTAAGTTAAAATACATATAAATAACCACTACTAACCTGACCAAGTACATACTACTACTACATAATCTTAGGAATCAAAAAGGAATAAAACCAAACATGGGTTTATTATATTGGCTACAAAACAAAACAAAACAACAGAATTGTCTTTGCAACAGTATTAATTTTGACAGCTATTTTAGATTTAGTATTTGTCATAGTCCTGGGATGAAAATGCTTATTAGTTTTAGTCACATTTTAGTCATTTATATCCTTAATAGTTTAAGTCTAGTTTTAGTTGATGAAAATTCAAATCGTTGTAGTCAAATTTTAGTCATTATTCTTTCTTTTAACTAATCCAGTGAGGCAAATTCATGCATCAGAAATTAGACTCAAGGTGACAGGTTGTACAAACATTTTATTTAGACTTTTTTTTTCTACAACTACAAATAATTTCTACACACTTACAAACATCATCATGTAAGTGTCGTCATCGTCGTTTTTCCTTCAATTTTTGACAGGTTTAAGGGGTGATTTAAGAGCACACACTTACTGATTATCATTCAAAAAGCTCAACATCTTTTTATTTATGCTCTCACAAACTTTGACACCACAGATAACTAATCTGAGACAACTGGGATTTGAAACCAGGTTCATTGTAAACTCTGACTTATCCATCTCACTGTTAAGAAGCAGAAAAATAACTTCATTAAAGCCTGAATTATTTCTTAATCTGCAACATGTTAGTCTGGAGGTTTAATCTTGTGTCCTCTCACAGAGCTGGTAATTAAAGTAAAACTTTCACCTCTATCAGAGAAAACTCCACTGAGTTCAGACTGTTTACTTACAGCACAGCTACACTCACAGACAACTGAGCGTCCTACCTGCCTGTCAAACAGCATCAACCCATAAACCTTCTCCAGTCCTGATTGAGTGGAGTCCTGCAAGGATAAACTATAAAGTCCAGTGACCAGTGGCTGCTTGCTCCGCTGCCATTTAGCAGCCAGCAAAACATCCTGGTGCGGACTATTTACTGGGGTTTGCAAGCTTGTCCCTTATGCAACATTTGAAGATAATTATAAGCACAGCTGTTCTTGGCTTTCAAAGTCTGATAGTCCACCAGTATTTTAATCATGTCTCATCTCATCAACAAAAATAAAACATATATTTTATCTTTTTATTATCGATCTATTTTTAGCTCGTCATCGTCTCGTTTTTTTATGGAAAAAAGCTCGTACACGAAAAATTTTCATCATAGTTTTTGTCAATGACATTAACGCTGCATTGCAATGAACAGTTGATACTGGGACCTGAATCAATGGGCAACACTAAAGTGTATAGAGCACAATTTATTCATGTTTCTTGTAAACAAAGAAAGTTTGTTAACATGCAGTGTTTCTCACCTGTAATCATTATGTGTATCCTTGAGGCCTGACAAACCAAATTTTTAACATTTTCAATAGTACATTGTTTACATCTATGTTTACTCTGATGCTGTATTGTTTTTGTTTCTGGGTATATTACTGTGTTACCGATAGATCACCAAAATTGTGTGAAACCATTGGCAAGAATGTGTTGTGCTTCCCATGTGCACATGGTAAGTGTTAGGTTCGGAATCAGATGCTAATTTTGGGTTCGACTGAAAAAAGAGCAATTTTACACAATGATTCAACTTAAAATTTCAAAATGCACAAAAGCAAAAACGCATTCAAACTAAGACAAACAAATTCAAATCCTGTAATAACCATGCACTGTTCAAATAATCTGGTTAAGCAGCATGGTTAAAGTTATCATTTATCATAAACGTGAAACTACGATAATATATATTTATTTTTGAAAAGGCAATTCAGGAAATACAGCTCAAATGAATATTTTTGAGCTGCACTTCTCCACAATTAATGTGCCTGTTAGTAGCACACCTGATTGAAGCAGCTTCATATTTCAGGTGGTGCAGAGGACAGAGCTGACTCACAAAGGCAGTAGTCAGAGGATTAAAATTGTTTAAAACATTAAATTACTTTTATTTTATTTTACACAACACCCACAAACTGAAACTTTGTTCTACCCAGAACTGAAGCCAGAAATTTTTTTAAAAAAAAAATCAGTTAATGTAGAGTTAAAGCTATAGTGCGTAACTTCTACAGGTCCGTAAATGTCCGTTTCACCCAAGCCACTACTAGAGGAGATGACACAATGCTGATTAAGCCGATCGGCTCCTCTAACATCTCGCAGTATTTTTCAATATATATTATTTTTAGTTTGCGTGTCGACCGGCGACATTCCCGCGCTGGCGCACAGGAAATGCTTCCTCACAACAAGAAGGGAGGGGGAGGAAGAGCGGAGAGTCTCATAGCAAGAGGTAGAGCGCAGGTAGAAAGAGAAAGCAACATGGCGGAAAAACGGCCGAAACACGGTTCAGAAGTGGATCCTACCACAAAGAAAAAGCCTGGACGTTCGGCTGAAGGTCTATTAGCAAAGAAGGAAAGTGACCAACAGAGAAGGCAAGCAAGGATTTGTATTGGCGTCGCTTTTCCTCGGTGGAGAGCCCTGAAGGAAGAAAGTGGGCAGACACGGATGTTGCCTTGCTGCTGTTGGATAAGTAAGTGACTTGGTTTATAATTATATTATGAGTAGCATGTGTTGCTGTTACATGTACTGGACCTAGTACTTTATTTACTTTATTTTCTTGGAAATGGTGCTATGAACGTAATGTAATGTTAGCAGCCTGGTGTTTGCCACGTTGTGTAGCGTTGTGTACACGGTGTGAAGCGAGTGTTACTCTGTGTACAGTGTGTGGCGAGTGTTACTCTGTGTACACGGTGTGTGGCAACAGGCGAGTGTTACTCTGTGTACGGTGTGTGGCGACTGGCGAGTGTTACTCTGTGTATGGTGTGTGGCGACTGGCGAGTGTTACTCTGTGTACACGGTGTGTGGCGACTGGCGAGTGTTACTCTGTGTACGGTGTGTGGCGAGTGTTACTCTGTGTACATGGAAGTGCCGCCGGCTTATTAGTTGTAATAACGCATTATCCGCTGGGAGGCGACAGAAGTTACACACTATAGCTTTAAGTAGCTTCTTCAGAGTAATATGGTGCATTGTGTTAGGGTGTCTATGTCAACAGCTGGAACATAGTTTCAACACACAACATTGATTTTAATCACTTCATTTTCTTATCAAAAGGATGGAAAACATTTAGAAAACCAAAGACCATGACTTTTGATCCCTCAGTTGTGCCTGTCAGGCACGAGTTATGTGAGAGTTTGTAAAATGGATGTTTTGATATAGTTTTGCTGTTGCTGAACATGGCCCCCAATGACTTCAAATTATGAAGAGTGTTTGGCTTTTTTGATTTTCCATTCACTGTGGGGGTGTGTGAGAAAAACAAAATTTTCTCTAAGAATTCAACAAAACATGATAACTGATATACTACAAATGGTTATTTTGCATAATGCATTCTTTTAAGAAATATTAAGTATCTCAGTGGTGTTAGCGGAAAGCAGTCATATACTGTACATCTCATGCTTACACCTGTTTATCTCTTGTCCTCTCTCTCCATCATCCCCTCAGTCTCATCAGTCTGCCCTCATCAGCACACCAGCACCTCACCAGTGTGTCCTTAAAGGTAATACTTCTCCTCCTCAGAGATCATATAATTATAATCACCATTGCTAAATCTGAAGTTATTCTTTTTCTGTGCCTAAAGGCAATTTTCCACTGTGGGCATACATTAGCATTAAACCCACTAACACATGCCTGTAGCAATGTATAAGAAGAGGCTGTGAGCTCTGTACAGGAGCTATAAATAATGTAGTCTCACAGGCGACTGAGCACATATATTAGTTTCTGCTGAGTTTTTCATTATTGCTTAGCTTTTGAGGAATTTACACAACATACTGTGCCACAGAGTAGCATGAGCTTCTCAGCTATTACTGAACCAAGGATGAGTGTCACATTGCTCTGTAGTTCAGGAGGTTGTGTGGATTCCATCCACTTAATCAGCCCATCCAGGATGTTGTGATATTACAATTGCAACAATAAGCTCAAATTCTATCTCTTTACTGCATATTTGACCAATGATCGTAGCTTACCACGACTCATTAAATGCTGTTTTGTTACAAACATTGTAGTAAAAAAAAAAAAAAATTTAAATGACAAAACTTCAAATAAGTCCGATTGTTGTCTCTGCCTCTTTGTTTTCTTTCAGGCTGTTGTCATGTACTATACATATACTTACGAAAAGTAATGCACCAGAATTTTTGATGAATGCGCTGAGAGATGCATAGAAGTAAGTGGTATAAAGCTGCGTTCACACCAAACGCGAATTCGCAAATTCGCGTATCAAGATTACATACAAAGTCAATGCAAAGACGCGATTAGACGTGAATTCGCGCCGGGCGGCGCGATGGACGCATCTAGCGCGACGTGATGGACGCAAAATTCGCGTCCAACGCCTCATCGCTCGAGTTGAAAATATTGAACTTTTGAGGCGAATTCGCGTGATGCTGTGCCGCGAAAGCCAATCAGCGTTGAGATTGTCCCGACGTCACCGGCGGAAGAATCTCAAGTTGTGTCAACAACGTCCAGTCCTCCTTCCTGGAGGAGGTGGTGAAACTCGCCGAGCTGGATGCGCTAATGCAGGATAGGGTGAACCCAAAAACGACGGCGTTTGGCCCTCCGACGCATCTGGGACTTCCAGAGCAGGTACAAAGCAGCGATGGTGGTTATTGATGGAAAGACAATGAAGCCTATGAATGAAAAACTTTCTTGTGACACCACTTGTACACTGTCTTGTTGGTGTATATGTACTTGTCTAATAAATTTAAACCTACACCATCCTCCCAGTCCCATTATTCTATACAGTACTTACTTAGAGGAACCCAAAAGGCTGCTTGGTCTAGTGAACCTCCTGAACAATGAACATATGATGGGATCCTGAAAATTAGACAGTGAGGAATAGAGGTGAGACATGATTATTGATGAATATTAAAATGAAAAAATGAATAAATGACAGATTTAGTAATATTTTCAGACTATGTACTCACCACATCAATAAACAGCACAGCAACACATAATACTTCCTCAAACATGGCAACCTTTAAAAAGGGATATTTTAAATTGAATGGAAACATGCCCACAATAAAAACAAAATACAGGTAATTATTGTCCACAAGAGTTTGCTGTTACATGTCAGTAAAAAAAACAATAAGATAAAAACACAACATATCTAGAATAAAGAGGATATTTATGTATAAAAGACAAATACATTTAAGTAGTTACTTTTAACTCCAAGCCACTTTTATGTGAATGAGCAGCATCACATCTCCTGGCAAATCCTAATTTGATTCAATCTAAATTATATCTGCAAGTGGGTTTATGATGAATACTAGCCTAATCATCTGGTTTTACATTTTTGCTCTGTTGAGCTTTAGCTGTTTCAGAGTAAAGAATTACTGCATAGTGCACTTATATCAATTAATAGACATTGAAATATTTTACTACCTAACTAATAAAGACTATACTTAACTAAATGAATAAAATAAAGTTACTGAAGCACTAAGATCACTATCACTAGTATAACATCATAGAAACAGCCCAGCAGTAGAGAAACCCCGTCATGCTGCTCAACAGCCAGCTAAATTGTTAAATGGCCTACTCATAACTATGCTGTGTTAAGAGTTAGCAAGCACAACGAAAATAAACTATCAACCAAACTTGATTCATATCTGACCCAGGTAGACTGCAGTTCATCACTTCTTACCTGAAGTTCAAATTCCCCTCCAGTCACACCGACTGTGCCATCATCATATAATGCGGCAGCCGTGGGTCTCCTCCTCCTGCCTCCCCTTCGCCTCATCCACCTGCTGACGGCCACCTCAGCCATCACTAGGGACTTTAAGCAGCGGCGGATTTTGCCACGGCTTAAGTCTCAATCTGCGCTCCGCTGATCGAGACTTAAGCCGTAGTGCCGGTGTTGCCTGCCGTAGCCCACTGACTCACTACGAGAAAACAAAGCATCTCAAGTAGTTGCTACAACGCGTGGTTAAATGGTTTTCATTATATTTCTGAAATGAAACGTGTTCTACAATTGATAGTGACACACTATATATTACATGTTTCAGCGATCCTTTCCCACAGACACAGGATACTATGTATATTTCACTGTATAAAAACCATAGTGAAATATTTTCTGCTATAGGCTGTATTCTCCCCTCATCCTTGCATTGCATACGGTAGCCTATATAATTTCTCAGTATACCCTATAAATACTATGTACATTAGTCTTTATTCCATTCCTTCATGCCAGCCTCTTTAGGAGCATACATAAGCCCTCCATCCCTCCCACGACACTTCTCTGATCACAGATGAACTTGTCTGGAATCCCGAACACATCTGCCAACACTGGAAGGTCGCACTTTCTCACTCTGAACTCCACCAGACATTCATCCTCCTCCATTTCATCCAGGTGAAAATGCGCATATAGTGTTGATATGGTAAATCTAAGTTCTTAGATTTGTTCACATCATATAATAACAAAAACTCTTCCTCTGATATTAACTTGTCATCTAATGCATAGAGCAACTCCTCTCTGGCCCTTTTGAAAGACATTTTGACCGAACTGAGATAGCTCACTTGAGCTGTGTTTTTAACCTCACCCGTCACGTGGTGCGCAATCAGCTGTTCCGACCTGACAGCTACTGCAGCGACCTGCTTAATGACTACTGTGGATTTGACGGCTACGGTACCAGCGCCAGGAGAGATTTATTTCCGGGAGCCGTAGCCGTGGCAGCCGCCACTGCTTAAAGTCCCTATTGATTGACTGGCAGCCGAGGCCCAAGTGGGAGGGGGCATCGGCCCTTGGCTGTAATTGGTCCAGCCTAGAATCAATCATGACTAATGGGCCGATCTACCAGTTTTGTGTACCAATAGGTATCATGACATGACTAAAAAAAAAAAAAAAAGGCCCGGCCCTAAATTACCATCGGCCCGCCAGGCAAATGCCCGGTATGCCCGATGGCCAGTCCAGCCCAGGGTAACGGGGTGTTTCGGGTCTCAGATCATCAGACACCCTCACCTGGGCGACCCAGCCGGGGTTGATCAGTCCCCGGCTTGTGTCCAAGCAGCGTGCTACTCCATGCTTCGCCCCTCCTGATCCACAACCACCTGGAAGCTTTTTCTGCTGCTTCACTGTTGTTTCTGGTGGCTTTCCTCTCTAGCAACCTCTTATGCCAAGGAGCCTCAGCGCTCGGTGCAGAGATTGCCCTGGAAACCCCCTGCAGCCCACCTCGATCGGCTCACAGTGGGCCCTCCAACCGTTGGCTCTGCAGGCCTCTACCAGCTCAAGATATCTGGCCCTCTTTCGTTCATGGGCCTCCTCTATCCAGTCTTCCCAGGGGACTGTAAGTTCCAACAGCACCACCTGCTTTGAACACTCTGATGTTAAAACCACGTCTGGCCTGAGAGATGTCCTTGCGATGTGCTCTGGAAACTTAAGGTGCTTATGAAGGTCCACTTTCAGCTGCCAGTCACGAGCCAAGGCTAGCAGTCCAGTTGAGACCTTGCGTTCCGCATGCTGTTTTTCCCCTGCCCTGACAAAGGTGATGTTGTGCCTTGCCGGGGGCTGATGTTTGCTTTGCTGGATTCCAGTACAGATGGTGTCAGCTACTGCCTTTAGCACCTGGTCATGGCGCCAAGTGTATCTCCCCTCTCCCAGGGCTTTAGGGCAACAGCTTAGGATGTGCTCCAAAGAGCCTCTTGCCGGGCACAGCGGACATGATGGTGTTTCTACTAGGCCCCAGCAGTGCAGGTTGGATGGGCTTGGGAGTACACCCAAAAGACTCCCACACGAAGACTTCATTTTGGCAACAGAGCTAGCATGTGAAAAGATCCAAGACCAGGGACAGAAGGCTGCTCTGAGAAAGGAAGTGGCAGGTATTCTAAAAACAGCCAAACTGCCACCCAGCAATATAACCAAAAAAGAAACAGAAGCCATCAAGACGCTATCCAATAACAATAACATCACAATACTCCCAGCTGACAAAGGGAGAACAAACGGTCATCATGGACACCGAACAATCCGAAAAATAAATGAATGAAATGCTAATGGACAACACACATATGAAATTCTGAAAAAAGATCCAACAGAAGAAAAGAAAAAGAAACTAAAGGCAAAACTAAAACTGACTAAAGTGACTGAATGACAACATCACCCCCCGGCTCTATGGCACACCGAAAATACATAAACCAGGAGCCCCACTACGACCCATTGTCGACAGCATCAGAACAGAAAAGGAAAAAAGGAAAAACACAAACAAAACAAACACCCGGGGAGTCATCAGATTACCATATATCAGAGGCATCACAGAATACATCCAACGCACAATGAAAAAATATCATATTGACACACCAGTCAAACCACACATCAAACTAAGACAGCTACTCGTACACCCAAAGGACAAGATACAACCGGACAAAAAGTGCAATGTCACTTATGAAATTCCTTGCCACTCCTGCAATAACACTTACATTGGGGAAACGGGCAGATGCTTTGACACATGGAAAAAAGAACACCAGAAAGAATGCAAAAAAGATACAGAATAAAGACACACAAGATCGGAAAAAGAAAAAGCCTATCAAGAAAACCTGAAATCAGCCATTTCCGATCACTGCAAAAGAGAGAACCACATAATGAACTGGAAGGAGGCCAGAGGATAATCGTTTCCAACGCTGGATCATGGAGGCAGTGGAGATAAGGAAGCAGGCCCGCAAGATGATGAACCGGGATGAGGAAGCATATACGCTGTCACATACCTGGAGCGTTGTCCTCGGGGAGCGACCTGACAGCAGGAGGCGTGGTCGTCCTGTTAAATTTGACAGGGCAACTACGCCTCCGTAACATCAGCTGATATAAGGCACGTCACCAATGACATCTGGTGACGCTTCTGAAGAAGACCGAAGACACCCGTCAAAACAAGTCAAGGTAAAGCAAACCTTATCTTGTCTGATATAAAAGAAAACACTAATTTAACACTTAGACAGAATGAAAATTCCTCATTTGAAATTTCTCATTTCAAAAAATAAATTCAAAAAATGACAGTTTAAAAAAATGAAAATTAGACTCAAAGTCCATTAGAGGAAAGAATTCATCCTCCAAGTCTGGCTCATAAAAGTACTCAAGCACCCCACAGCCCCTTCAACTTGTATGGCTGGGCTACTAGGAAGCTCTCAGTTCTCTCTGATGATGGCTGGCTGGTTAGCTCCTGGGCACCAGTCATAATTGACCGAGCAGGTACTGGGAGCCATGGCAGACAGGGTAAGCCTGAAACCAGGGAGTCCTCCTTAAAGGGAAATTTCGGTTTATTTCAACCCGTCTCCTATTGTCCTAAATTTGTTTCAAGTGACTAGTGACATAGAAATAATAGTTAGCATGTTAGC
>NC_065509.1:4685022-4718479 GCF_006386435.1 Epinephelus moara | reverse complement strand
CAGCTGGAAGGCAGAACCGGACAGTAGCCTGAAAAGTTCATTCATTTATTTTATGAAAGATTTATAGAATAATGGCTGACGTTTTGCCAGACTTCGACTTCATGGAGGAGGAATTTCATTTTGCAGAGTTTGATGGCCACCCTTATTTATTTGAGCCAGAATACACTGACGAAGAGCTTCGTGAAATTGAAGAACGGAGGAGGAGGAGGAGAGAGAGAGGCGCAACAGGTAGAGGACGAGAGAGGAGGAATGGTAGCTCTGGAGATTGTACCTGTGAATGATGTGCCCCAGTGCCCACAGAAGAGGAATGCCTCTGTTGCAAGGAATGGGACCAGTTGCAGCCTTATTTTCAAGGTCTGGATGTGACCGAGGACGAGACACCTCCACCTGGAGTAACGTTAGTATCCAGCTGGGCTTTATCTAGATGGGTTGAAATAAACCGAAATTTCCCTTTAATTGTGTCTGTCTTTAGGGGGGCGTCTTCTTCCCCCTTGTCACCCCAGTAACGGGAATATATATTTTCCCTTTCTTTACTGCTTTGACCTATCCACCACTCTAAACCGCCTGCCTATGTGGACTTTTACTCTTTATACCACTTACTTCTATGCATCTCTCAGTGCATTCATCAAAAATTCTGGTGCATTACTTTTCATAAGTATATGTATAGTACATGACAACAGCCTGAAAGAAAACAAAGAGGCAGAGACAACAATAGGACATTGGATTTAAGAGACCTGGATACAGCATTGGCTGCTGTGCTCCGTTCATTCCTATGGAAGTTGCTCGGTTGAGCCAACATCCTTATATGTCCACGGTATGAAATTACCTGGATGATCAGCGCTGCTTCTGTATCATTAGGCAGGTGCACTAAAGACTTACGGCTGCCAAGCACAACCAAGCATGGCCAAGTGGCCAACTTCGGCATGCAAAGGGGCTGACTTCAGGTTTAGCGCTCCACTAACTTAAATGAGGATAAAAAAAAATTTAATCTTGCAGCTCTTTTAAACTTTCCAAATTTTATCAGATCATTTGGATTAAATCTTGATAGTGAAATGAGTCATGTCACGGGGGTTGTGACGCTAAAAAAAATGTATCCACTGACTGATAGACATCTCTTTCGCAATTTTTGTCCATGGAAAAAGACTTTTTGGGCCCAATGGCATCACATGACAGACCCCAGAAATTAGTACAGTACCACTGTTTGGCCACTGTGAAAATTGTGAAGCTGTGGCGCATTTCCTGGGGGCCTGGAAAGGACACCACCACATCATCAAGTACCTACACATGTAGCATCTGCGACTGAGCCTACCTCTCACGGACTGGACTTTACAGCCACAGCAAATGCTGTGCTAAAAGCTTACTATCTAAGACCACTATCTCTTTTCTCCAACATTACTTCCGTACCAGCAGCAGAATTATGTACTGCTCCAGTTTGGTTTTCTAGCCATACCAACCTACAGCATATATACTGGTAAATGTACATCACAACATAGCACCCTGAGTAAAGGTTGAGGCAAGGAGTGTGTGTTTTTTTTTTTTTTTTTAAGTTTTGTTGAGCAAGCTAATAAAGGCTTATCATTTATTTATTCTGTTGTTTTTTTCATGAAGACTGTCACTGAAACTCTTTCTTCTTGTCAGAGACCTGAGCCAATGAGGCCGACAACGAAGCTCTGGACCCACTGGCACTCGTTCAGCACCTTGACTGTTTCCTGTTTCCTTTGTTCTGTGCTCTGAGATGTTTTATCAGCCATTACATTTTTACTGTGACGAAAAGAAAAAAAAAAAAAAAAAAAACATCTCCCTGCCTGACTTGTTTTATTCCACACAGCTAAAACTGGAGGGAAGAGACAGAGTTAGTGTTAGAGAAATGGCTCAGGAGAAAAAAGGCGAACAAACACAAGATAACAATGAGACAGAGAGCGACAGTGAGACGCTTCTGGGGAAGAAAAAAATGAGGAAAAACAAGAGGAGGAGGAGGAGGGAGAAGAGGCGAAAGAATAGAAGAAAGAGAAAGAGAGTTAAGCCAGATTGAGAGTGTCTGCCTCGGGTGGTACTAGTCACCCTGAATTATAAATGGTCTCTCACTTTCCAAGCCAAAACACACAACCACAATATAATACCCATGATGCATTTCCACTGGCAGGCCACTCCGCTGTCCCCTGGGTTAGCCCTCGCCACTAATCTCTGTCCTCTGCTTTCCTTCTCCTCCATTCTCTCTCTCCGTCTTTTCAGTCCCCGGAGTGAAGGATTTTGCAAACTTTGCCCTCCTTCTCTCCCTCCATCTTCCTCGCTCTGGTCAGTGAGTGCTTGTACCGTGTCACAGTGAGCTGCAATCTCCACAGAAATAGCCCTTTCCCTTCTTTTCACCCCTCCCTCTATCTCTTTCTGTCGCTTTGTGAAAAGAAAATATTACATCCACCATCCCTGAACTCTCCATGCTCAGCTGTCCCAGTTTCTTTTGCAGCTAGCTTTTCACATTTTGTTCTCTTTCACATTATGCTGCTGCAGCTTTCATCCTTGCTATCGTTTTTTCTCCAGCATGCTTGCTATTGCCTTACTATGAGATCTACTGACCTCACATACTGTCCCAGTTGATCAGCAGCCTTCACCTCTTCCTGCAGGGTCAGAAACACGGATGCACACCAAATAAACCAGCTGTCTTCATCGGAAATCACAAAGTGTGGCTGCAACAGAGAAGAGCGTTATCTCCAATTACTGATTATCCTCTTTGGGCAAATGAAATTCTGCTGTTGCTGTGGGAAAATCTAACAAGAACAGTCAAAACGTAAGAATGAAATCCAAAGCTACTCAGAAAGCAAATCTTTTTCATCCCAAGTCATCACATGTCGCCGCTTTGTCAGCAGACTTTCATATTCACATATAACGTGCTAAGAATCCTCTTGCATCTGCTGTTGATGTTCCTGGATGCTGCAACCAATGCTGGGACGTCAACAAAAGTACATGGTTAGATTTAGAAAAAGAGACGTTATGGTTTGGTTCTACAATCATATGGGAAGCAAATAACAGTCTCCTGGGTGAAAGTCCGGGGTTTGTTGGACCCATCAGCCGCCTCTCCCACCCGCCCTATAGGGATTTTCCAGCTACTTATATTTTGTTGTTACTGGCAGGTGCTGTCTGGCCAACTGGCGGCATATCATAACACCGCGAAAGGTTTGGTCTGGCTGTGTTACAAACTGACACCACCTGCTGCTGCGTTATACTGCTGCAAATGGTGGGTTCGAGCACCATGTGTCTGGCGACGAAGTGACTGACAAAGCAACGGTAACTGAAGGCTGAATTGAGAACTCTGATCTAGAGAAAAGTATGTATCTTACAGCCCAGTTCACACCAGTGATTCGCGATGAGATTAAACCTTTTAGAACTTTGCAGAGAAGAGTTGGAACTGGTCCGTCTGAGCCCGACTCAAGCTGGCTGATGGAGTCACCTGCAAATCTGCTGGTCAAACCGCAGGTAGCTGGTTTTGGAATGTAAAGCACGTCACCTGTTTCAACAGCCAGTTTGCTTGTAGTGAAGTCCACTGGTCGAGTCAAAATGACCGCAGACGGCATGTTTCTTAGCTGCGGCAGCCACAAAATAAACCTGAAAAGCTGGAAATCAGAACAAAAGTTTTTTAAAATGTTGCAAAATGGCGCATTGCAAGTAGTTGCTTGTGTCATCTCGTCTCATTGTGTATCTTTGGTCTGAACTGGGCTTAAAGGAATATTATGGAACTGTCTTAATGGTTAGGTTAGGATCCAGTTTTAGCTAGCGTTCACAGAAATGAGCGCGGCGACACTTCTGTTGAGAATGATGGCAGCCAGTCGTATCATCAGTTTCAGGAGAATCTCCCAGTTAAACTTGAACGGTTAAACTACATGTCATATCAATATTTTAAAACGTAAAATAACATATTGGATCTTAATAGTTCAGAATCCCAAGGAGTATTTGGCACTCAGGAGAAATAATGTGGTGGTATATACCTGTTATTTCACATGTAATTATAAAGTGAGCACTTACAAATGTATTTTCAGGCTCTGTGTCAGTGGACTGCTGTCAGTGATATAAAAAAAAGTGCTTGCCACATATGAATTGAATAAACTTTTGATGCTAGCGGGGAACACTGTAAAGAATTTAGAGACTCTTAAAGTGGTAGAGTCTCTGTGATCTCAGCCAACACAAAGTGATTAGAGATCTATACATTTTAGGGTTTCATATCTAAATTACCTGCAAATGTTGAAAGCTAAATCTAAATGAATTCACCAAAATATTTGAAATGATTCTGATTTGATAACCCCAACCCTAGTTATGATAACATTTTACTCACCTTGTAGAAATACATGGATTTCTAGCAGTGGCACCCCCAAGGAGTGGCCAGGAGAGCTATAACCACCCTGATACAATACCTGCCCCCCTGCTGGCCACCCTGGGCAAATATCTGTGACAGCTGACATTACTGTCTTTAACATGCTCATTTTTTAAACTAGTGTAACGAGACAATCTAAGGCATTGGTGCCAACCATGTAGGCATAGCTTGTTAGGAAGGGGGCTGGATAATGCTCCAAAGTTAGGCTCGATTTTAACGAGGGAACGACTGGCATGGCCATTTACAAAAGGGGTACTTTGAACCCCCACCTCAAGATATCTGAATTAAATGGGATCTATGGGTACCCACAAGTCTCCCCTAAACTTCAGAAGGCTTGTTTTCAGTAAAGGTTTTGTTCCTTACAATCAATGTACTCCTTCAAATTAAGGGGCCATAAACAGTACGTGTTTTTTTCTTTTTTGCACCTTCAAAATCATTGTTTTGAAAGTAAATGCATGGCATGCATGCCCAATCGCCAGAGTGGTACTGTCGCAGTGCACACCCATTCCTGAGTGCCGATTTTTCAGCGTGCAACAGCTGCATCCTGAGATTAACTGAGTTCTACTTTTGGAACGTTGATCTCAGTGACAGGGACCAACTGATTACAGCCAGCAGATATCTTTCTCAGTGTTGCCAACTTAGCGACTTTGTCGCTATATTTAAGCGACTTTTCAGACCCCTCTAGCGACTCTTTTTCAAAAAAGCAACTAGCGACAAATCTAGCAACTTTTTCTGATGTTATTGGAGACTTCTGGAGATTCTGTTGTGAGAGCACGTATCATTCTTATTCTTCTCAACGAGTAGCGGATGCTGCTGTGAGCTCCTCTCTCGCCCCAAAGCACTCACAGACAGCCCAGTCCTCCCTCCCAGCAGCAGTCAGAGCAGGAGATGCTAACCCCTCCACGTCCAGACTGCAAGTGAATCGCGCATGCGCGGAACCGCTGCTGGCTGATCCCGACCTGGTTTACACTCAGGGCGGGATGTAAATGTAAAATTTTCTTTGTCTAATATAAATCACTGAAAGAAGGTTCATTTGTAGTTCTAAACATATTCAGGGTGTGTTTTTACTCAGTTTTTGTCTCTCCCACGACGTTATTCCTCTCTCCTACAGCGGCCATTACAATTACATGCATATGGACAATTATGCAAATTAGGTGATGACATCATTCAGCGCCTCCCAGCGACTTTTAGGACAGCCAATAGCTACTTTTCTTACTGAGGAGTTGGCAACACTGATCTTTCTCTTCTACCATAAATATCGGTCTGTGATAAATATGGAAAAGTTAAGCTTTTTAGTGCAGGGCTGCTGGAGCTTTATATCTGTCCCTCGGACAATAGGCCTACACCCAAACAGCACCTGATAGAAGATCAGCTCTGTACTCAGGTTTTTAGGTAAACAGACTAGGATATGGTGCTTATTGAGGTTGTTTAGAATCATCAGATGCAACCTGCCACCAAGCTCTTGAAAGCTGGCACAGAAAAGGCACAAGAGGAGCACCCAGTACCTGACATCGTGTTTTCCAGGAAGGTAAAGACGTGGCATGTGTACGGCCCCTATAACTCTTTTTAAGGACAACCAGCCTATTTGAAGAACAATGAATCACCTAACATGTATAGATACATAACACATTAAAACAGGATTAACTGTGCCAGTATTAGTCTATGCACATCTAAGAATCAGTTGCATTAACTGTAAAATAAGACACCAAAGTAGATTAGTATGTAATTCCTCAGCTCTCCATATCACATAGTTTTCAACCAGCCTACTGTACATACTTCAACAGCACAAGCAGATTCCTAACACTCAGTTATGTGTTTTGGTTTGGTTGTGCCATGCCAAGATTTTCAGTGATCCCGTCTGGCCATCCCTATGAAAAAATTCTGGGTGCACCACTGATGTATACTGGATTAGTTAATCTGTGGTCGCAGGGGAGCTTTTTGATCAGCACTGTTCTTGTCAGAGTACACATTCTTTAAATCTCTACAGTGTAGGTGGCAATGAAAATTTGACCATAACAACTAGTAATGATTAACACAATAATGAAAATAATAAGTTGACAAGTACCAGAATTTCCCTTTAAAACTAATACACAGGATCACCACTTTTTCAGAGCCTACTAAATATCTAACAGAGTCCCCATTTCACCAAACTATTTGAACTCCGATGGAGTTTATAGCTCAATCTTCAAAGCACTTTCAGTCAGGCTAGAGCTGTATGTGCCAGATGAGCTGAGAACAAGATGTCATATTGTCCGTTGCAGCACATTTGTAGCCTGCTTTCTTTTAAAATTAGGAAATAAAAAGACAAGAGAGCCACAGTGGACAGCATGCACAGATAAAGGAGCACATACTTTTGACCCTTTAAAGGGTAGTAATATCTACTGGGAAGCCTTCGTCATAGGTTGTGTAACCCTACTTAATGTGTGCTTTGCTAAGTTTACAGGTATATCTAATGTCTAAGTTCGACGAGAACTGGCATAAGATGAAGCAGTGAAGTATGCAATGACATTACCCAGTTCTTCCCTTAATAACTCACACCAACAACCGGATATGTTTAGGTTTAACTGTAATGTATTTCTGTTCTTTTTCCTGTCTTATTTCTTTTAAGTTAGAAATTATTTCCTTTTCAGTTAGAACAATAATCTTCCTTGTTTTAATGAATTTACACCTCTACAATGGACATTTTGTTACAGAAACGTTAAATTTGTACAGCTTACGCCGGCCAAATCTCAACGGAAAAATTATACAAAATTCCTATAACAGACTAACGTATAGTCAAGTTTTACAGAAAGCCTGATAGAGCAAACAAAATTATTCAAGGTGGCAACCAAATTTAGTTAGTGCAATGAGCTTCAAACCCAGTGTACTTTAACCACAGTTGTTTAAACGTTGAGCGCCAAAAAACAATAACAGCAATAATTTGAAAGAGAACACCCTGAGATCTGGGTATAAGGCAAGAAAAAATTAAACAGCCATTATAATAGTTCAACCTTGTTTCAAAAGTTTTGAGAGATTTGAGAGTTTTTAGAGTGCACTCGAGTTCCTACCACCACCCTTATCAAGGAACTGTCTGTCCTGGCTCCCAAGGAGATGAAGAAGATGAAGAAAGCTGAATCCAATGAGTAGTGAAGATGAAGACTGAGGATGACGATGGTGAAGATCCGGTGAGAAGATGGAGATGATGATGAAGATGAACCAGCCTGCACAAAACGTGCAGAGCAATCATTCAGTTATCCATATTTATTCGCAGTTCAATTGAATTTCTTCTCAGGCAATCATCGACACATCATAACCTTACATAGGCCTACTACAATGCATATCTCATTAACTATATATATTACCAACATTGCACTTACATATTTTATCTTAAACATTAATCCTGTCTGTTCACCTTAAAGACCAGCTTATTCTGAACATAACAGCCATAACCACAGACCACAAAACACATAAACATCAACTGTTTCTGCCCATAGCTCAATTAACAACAGTAACTTCACATTTTTCCCACAATGCAAATTTTCAAATAAAACCACTTCCATTAATATCCCTATCAGGTTATTAACTCATCCCGACTGTTTGTTTTTTTTTTACACACAATAAAGCAAAAAGTTCTATAAGGTTAGCAATTACTCTCAAGGTTAGCAAGAACTCAAGGTTATCAACAACCAAAATGCTAATCGCTCAGCTAGCAGTTAGCTTACCGGAATATTCAATACACACGCTGTTTGGATGAGGTCGGCAGCTCCGAGGCGGTTGTAAATTCCCTTTTAGCTTCCAAAGGATCCTTCCTGATTTATTATCACTAGTTTTCTACTTTAATCAAATCGACTAGGCCGTTCAACTTCCGTGCAACGAGCAGCCTGTTGTTGCTGCTGTCGTGCTCGTGTCTCTCTCTTTCTGAGTAAAAAAAAAACGTCACACGCACCCATACCTCCCTCTCTCATGTATGTCACTAGGGGGTGCTATTTGACCATGATAACTGAGGGGAGTCGTTATTCTAATACTGTCACCTGTCTGATGACTTTGTTTTCAAAATGTCTGTTCAGAGTACCAGGCTACAGTTGCATAAAAGCAGTTTAACCAAAGTGATGTTCAGAGATTGTCTAATTGAAATCATTTTTATAGGCCAAAAAATGTAAACTTTTCTTAGAATTTCCTAATGAATAAACATAAATTTGAGAAAACTAATTAAATGTTGTATCTATCAGTAGAGAGCCCCTTTAGAAATGTCAGGACTCTTTCATGTTGGTATTTAAGCTTGTAGTGCAGCTTTCTTGTCCAACAGCCTAAATGTTACTTTAAACTGTGTTTAAATGTCCGATTTCCACACTTGTAGCCAGCTGAGAGAAGAGTACTGAACATCTATACTCAAGTATAATTACTCATATAAAAAATTACTTAAGTAAAAGTACCTGCATAGTAGTAATACATAGAGTACAAGTTACTTTCCATTTTAATACCTTTTAGGATGTGTGGCAGTGACAAAACAGCACTTGTTGATAAGTGCTTTTTTATTAATTAATTCCTAATCCTGACCCATTTTGATGAGGATAAATGATTTCAAAAGGACCAGAGTGGACAGACCACTAACTACAAGATTAGTTATTGTCATTATCATAACATCAAAGATTAATATTACACATAAAAAGTTCACATACATTTAAAAGTTAAGATCTCTCTGGGGCATCGGTGGCTTAGTGGTAGAGCAGGCACCCCATGCACAAGGCTGTTGCCGCAGCGGCCCGGGTTCGACTCCAGCCTCTGGCCCTTTGCTGCATGTCTCTCCCTCTCTCTCTCTTTCTCCCCCCTTCATGCTTGACTGTCCTGTCAAATAAAGGCTAAAAATGCCCATAAAAATATCTTTAAAAAAAAAAAGTCAAGATCTCAGTGTTTTATGTCTTTTGTAGATTTTGGTATAAAAAGCATAGCCAGATGTCTCACTGACTGTAAATACAAACATCTGCTATTGACTTTTTGCGTTAAATTTAACGTTAGCATTAACATGTAAAAGTGTTAATGTTTGCTTCTGGCATTCCGACTTCCATTTACAGGGTATATGCAGGAATCCTGAGGTTAATTTCAATACCTTTTTAAGACTTTTTTAAGACCTTCCAAAAAAACCTTAAGACCTCATCGCCACTTCAAGCTGTCGTTAGCAGCAACACAACTTAGCCTACTAAACAGTTGTAGTTTGCAATTAAATCTATGGAGCACAAACATACAACAGAACTCAGATAAGATGAGAAGGAATAAAGCTTGAAAGAATAAATTAAACCAAAGGCAGGTTTATTAAAATACACCTTAGGTCATAACAAGTAACACAGCTCTACAGCTCAACATCAACTATTCAAGGCCAACTTGCTGAAAACAACAACCTATGGCTAGCCCCTTGCATGTGGGATTTAGAGCTGACCCAAAAAAATTCGAAGCTTCGAAGCTTCGTTTGATGGCACGGGATTTGATTGTGAAAAAAAAAATCGAATATTCGGCCCTTTTTTTTCTCCCGTTTTTTTGGGGGACCTTGAACGCAACACTAATCATGCCGTCCATTTACGCTTGTTTTTTTCCCCCTTTAGCCATATGTAAACTCAAAGAACGAGAAGCAATGTCTGTTAGGCATAGCCTAAGATTTCATGTTCCAGTTCCAGTTTGTGTTTTTAATTGATTGATTGCTTTTGGTTGGTTGACAAATAAAGGCCGGCCCCATTAGGCTGAGTAAAGAAGTCATCTGGTCTGATTGTTGCATGAATTGCCTAAAAAAGTTTCACAGTAGCCTAAATCAGAGAACAGGGATATTATTTTTGCCACGGGTTATGTGAAATGGACAAAGGTATTCTTTACTGGTGAGTTAAGGGAGAATAGCTATCATGTAATTAAAAAAGAAAACATCTCCGACAAGGAAATAGAAAGTCTGACATGCAATGAATGGAGACCTATTATCCTGCTTGAACACAGACGACTAAATTCTTTCAACAATGTCACTCAGAATAATGATAAAATAGATTTTATTGATGTAAAATAATATGCTGATGGTGACATTTTCCACCGGTCCGCTGCGCTCTGGGTCTGGTGTCAGTGACACATGCTGCTCTGAGTCGCTCATCTGTCTGCTTGCGCTGCAGTGCGCACCAAGGGTTTTAATTTTTAGTGTTAAATCAAAAGATAAAAAGTTACATTTATGGATACATTTTGTCAAAGCTTGAATGCCAAGAAAATGTAATACTTCATAAAATCGCGATTAAGACTTTTTAATAATTTTTAATGGCCTTAATTTTCCAACATTTGATTTATCAGCTTTTAATACTTTTTAAGACCCTGCAGACCCTGATTTATATATAAGTAAATATGCTGAACCATTGCGATGGATTCAGAGTTTGCAGTGACGCCAATTATGTTCCGCCTCGTTAGTTCACCGCACACAGCGTTTAACCTGGCAACAACTGCAGCCGGCTCAAACGTGATTGGTCAATATCACGCGGACTACAAACAGCCTGCAACCGGAAACCAGGGCTCTTCCGCTCTTCTTCCGGAGGCAAGATCTCCGGGGTTTGCCTACAGACTCTACATTCACTGAATGTAGAGTCTGTATATAGAGACTAGCTAACTGGTAACGTTAACATTAAAACTAGCAAGCTTACTGCACTTCCTTGGGTTAAATTCCCCTTTGGTGGCTCTTATTTGTGTGTGTGTGTGTGTGTGTGTGTGTGTGTGTGTGTGTGTGTGTGTGTGTGTGTGTGTGTGTGTGCAATCAGTTTCACTTTCATTGCTTTACTCTTTAGGCTGCTGTAGTTCAGAAAACACCATTAAATAAGCTTTTTTGGGGTTTAGCTCTGTCTGCAATAGAGGTGCTCCTTGCCTGCTCTCCCCCTACACTCAGTCGCCTCAGATCAGTGTAACAAAGGTATTAATGGCAAATGCAGTGAAATAAAAAGTAGAATACGAACTCAAAAATATATTCGAGTACATACTTAAGTAGAGAGTAGAAGTACTGTTTAAAAAACAGAACCATGAAAACTACTTGTTCCTTAAAAAGATATGTTTTTACTTATGTGTGTAACTTCCAGTATGTTACTACCCACCCCTGCTTGTAGCAGTACTGGAGAATGCATAACAAAAAGAAGTAACATTTCTATCAAATCTGTTTGCCAGTTGTCTGAAGCTACTTCTTTACATACAATCTACATTTTCCCAATACTGTATCTGTCCTCGCAGTATTCTCAGTAGTCCATATATAATCCTGCTGTGCAGTTAATGCTTCAGTGATGGAAACATATTACAATAAATGGCCCTTATTCCTCCTGCCTGCTCTTCTTCCTGCAACTCTGCCTTGACCAAGATTACAGAATCTGGTCAAAATCATAAGGAATGAAAACTGAGAAAAAATAGTGAAAACTCATTATCATCTCCCCAAACATACACACACATGCTAACACACACACTTTCCCTCCTCTCTCCTTCTCCTGTTCATCATGTTGCGAGAGAGGAAAATCGAATCATGTGTGTCCCGCGATTGACTGCCAATGAGCTCCCCCTCGAAATATTCACTCCTGACAAGACCTCATCTGTTTCCCATTTTCAGACTGTGGAAATACTTCTATCCATGCTGTTCACATATACTAATGTGTTTCCATAACCGCTCCGGGCTCACTTGTGCAGCCACACACACACACACACACACACACATCCACACACACACTTGGCGAAATTCAATAGAAAGTCATCTGGTAAAAGCCAAGTTTCTGGCTGCTTTATCTCTCTGTTCCACTGTAAACTAATGTGCGTCAGTGCAAGAATGAGGGGAAATCTGGCAGAAGCCATTCCCTGATTTAGCTGTGTGAAGTGCTTAATGTGGCAAATACATTAGAAAAAGTGCACCTCTTGTGTCACGAAATGATATTTGCATAATTATGTAAAAATGCAGCCATCCTGTGCATTGCAATAATGAGGAGGATTTTTCAGGGAAGGAATGAGGCCCCACAGTAGATGTGTACACACACTGTGCTGAGGAGCTGAGGCTTGTTAGGACTGCCTTGGTGCATACACACACATTTGCTTGTATGAGTGTGTTTTTCTCCATGTGTCCTGCTTCACATTTGCAATCCGGGCCTTAAAAGGAAAGCAGCGTCAGAGTGGCCCGGCACACCTCCAGGCTCACCACAACAAGGCCACACTTCCTGTTTGATCTCTGTGTCTGAGATCAGTTTATCATAACATCTCCTCCCTCTTCCTGCAGGGTGAACTGACTCCATAACAGACTTAATGATGAGCAGTATAGAGAAGAACTATAACAATGGCAACTACTGCCAGAAAAATGGGCCCATGTTTTCAGTGTCAGCACAACCATATTACCAGTGTTTCTACTAGTGGTTCTCCCGAAATTAGAAGAAAAGCTCAACCAAGGCATTCCACATATTACACGCTAGGTATCCTCCTGTGTTTGTTGTTGACATTTTTGGGATGGCATGTCAGTTGTCAGCTGTTATACACATTGTGTCTTTTCTCCATACACTTCATAGATTCTGCTCGTTAAAAACCATACAGTCTTTTTCAAAATAAACGTACAACTTAGGTAAAACACCTCGTTTACATTTATTTCCTTGTACAACCAAAGCACTTCATTCAGGACCACCTTAGTCAAAGAAAACTTTATTTCCATTTGCAGTATTATATCTGGCAGAATGGCTCTGTTCTGGGGCCTCTCTGCTATTCCTAGGCCTACACAGAAAGCTTCAGCAGGAGAGAGCACACCTTTCTGCCCTACCAAGCGCTTATGTGGAAAGACTAAGGCAAAGAAAGCAAATCCCCCTGCCCTTCCATGCGCCGACATGGAAAGCCTAAGGCAGGGAGAGCAGCAGCAAAGACCCCCTGGGAACAGAAAAGAACAAGCATCAGTGACAAACAGAAATGACATTGATAAGTCAGACACATGAAAAGGAGGAGCTGTAGTGGAGGCTCGTTGCAAAGCGGCTTGCAGAGGAAGAAGCAACACTAGGCAGGCAGGATAAAGCAGATTAAATAGGGCACTGTTAATGAGATTTGGCAATTGGTTACATAGAAAGGAACCATATGAATTATCAGCTGACTCCTTTCCATCATTCAGCTGATTCCAGCTGATTGGGCTGCATGAGATCAGCTGATCTTGCTGGGACGTGAGCTGATCTTGACACTGTGTCCTGCCTGAACTAATGCTATGCTTAATGTGGTTAGTTTTAGGAAAAAAAAACCCATCAAGGCTTGGCTCTATATTCATACGGGAAGTGAACACCGGCCTCCCAGGTTAAAGTCCAGGGTTTGTTGGACCCATCCACCTCCCCTCCCAGCTGCTCTATATGGACTTTCCAGCTTCTTATACATCATAACCAGGCCCATACGAATCTGTACCAGCAGATTTTATGAATATACATGCTGCTTTTAAAACTCAGCATATCGTCACTGTCTCGTCCACTTCCTTGTGCATGTGTGTGACAGTGGGATGTTGTATTCAGTTAGAAGTTAATGGTGTAGTGAGAAGAAATGTCACTGTAACATGTAACAACTGTAACTGTAATAGATTCTTTAAAGATTGGCAAATCAATTTTTGTTCTCTCCGCTCCATATTGAATCTTCCGTTTTAATAGGCATGTGTCCCACATCTTGTTGACTGACTTTCTAACAAATGTGTAAAATTTTTCTTTAAGTATTCATGATTAAATAAAATTTCTGATTCAATGTTTCTACTAAAAATCTACTTAGTAGTTCTTTTAGCCTGCTTGAGGTAATGTTAGGTTTTAATGTAGTACTGTGTGAGGTTATTTTTGTTCAAAAACAATTGTTATTGTAAATGAATACTGTGACATTATGAGTAAAAATAAATAACTATATTTAAAAAATCGGCAGAATTCCACAGATTTTCATTATGGATCATGGCTGAAAAGAATTAAAAAAGCAGATTCCGTTTGGGCCTGGTCATTACCTGCAGTGTTTCAAATTGACGCTGTCCAGCAGAGTATCATACTGCCGAGTATCATACCATCGAATATCATACTGTGCGACAGATACCATCCAGCAATCCGGTGGTGTATCATACCAAAGCAAAAGGGGGACTTTGGCATCTGTGTCTGATGCTGAAATCACTCACCAAGCCCTGTTATTTGACGAGTTCAAAATGTGACTGGCTCAACATATTGGGAAAGCTCAGCAGAGGTTTATGTTTTAGTATGTTTAGCATGACATTCTTATACTGCTTTGAAGAAACTCTATCATGGAGTTGAGGGTGGCAGTGCAGTTCTGATCCTGTAACCCATCAATAGTCAGCATTCACTTCTTTGATTAATCTTCATGTCATTTCAGAAAAAAAGCTCCAAGACACCAGATTTGCAAAATGCTCACATGAGAGATTTTGCGAGGCAGTGACAAATGTCAACCTTTAGTAATATAGGTATGAGGATTTGTTGCCAATGCTGTTGGGTGTGTAGCCTGTAAATCAGTTATCTAAGCAAATGTTTTAATTTCCCAAATGCACTACCTAAAGGTAAAACATGATTATGAAATATATATTGATGGTTAAATTATACACACAGGAACTTGCATTCCTTGCATTTGTTCTCTAAATGTCACACAGTATTGGGACCAAAGTGTACATTTATATTGCTACCATATGCACCAGTGTATACATGTGTTAAAAGTTAGAATGTGATCTATGTCCAACATGTGTTTGTAATGACACCAAGCATAGTGGTGCAGATGCAGACCTTGGGTGTCGATGGTAAGGCGCAGAGGAGGCAAATGTCTGAATGTGTCTGGATCTGTGCTGCACAGCGCGCCTGCTCAGCCTACGCTCCATCCAAATGTCAGAAGCAACACTAAACCTCAGGGGTGTTTAGGAGAACAAACACACATAGACGTGGATGGGGAGAGAGAGAGAGCGTCATCAACTAGCCCCTAAATGTGTTGGTTTCATTGTGCAAAGGATGCTGGGAGCCAGGTCTCATTAGCGTCCTTTCTTTGCCTTGTTGACAACAGCCTAAAGGTGGTGGGGCACGCCATGGCGCCTATGTGTTTGTTTAGTGTGCGTGTGTGTGTGTGTGTTTGAGGTTATGTGTCTGAGAATGTTTGTTTCTTGAGCAGTGGGTGCTTAGCTCCTCATAGTCTGAGGGCCATATTCTGTTGTTCTCTATCATTATCATGAACAACATTTCCCATCCTGCCTCCCTGAGTCTGTGCTGCTCTTTCATCAGTTTAGCCATTAAGGAGCATCTTCAGTGTGTCTCTTTTTAATGCATCATTGAAAGAATTCATGGCATTACATTTCACTACAATTCTATCCTGTAATTGAACTGGTAGATTGCAGGTAGAAACTTGAGTTTTTCTATGATAAGACTATGGATTAATACACAACCTTGGGGTTTTCTAGAACCATGGATTGCAACAGTACCCTAGTTTTTTAGAAACATGGTTCAAAGATAGAACCATCGCTTTTCCTTAGAACTGAAAGATTGAAGATAGAATCTTGATGTTATCCAGAACTGTCAATTACAGATAGAACTTTGAGGTTTTCTAGAACTCTGGATTGAAGATAAAACCTTGTGCTTTGTGGAATGTGGTAGATTGTAGATAGAAACTTAAGGTTTTATATGGTAGGACCTTGGGTTATTATACAACTTTGGGGTTTTCTCGGGCTATGGATTTTAATTGTACCTTTGGTTTTTCTAGAGCTGTAGATTGTTCAAGAACTTCTAGGTTTTCTAGGATAGGTTGATGTGAGATACAATCTTGGTTATTTAGAACTAGTAGGTTAAGGTAGACCCTTGAATCTTTTTTAGAACTAAGGAGTGCAGATAAAACCTTGGGGTTTTCTAGAATAGATGGATTGAAGATACAACTTGGGGGTTTGTGGATCATGGGACAGCCTTGAGGTTTTTTAGAACCATATATTGCTATAGAACATTGGAGTTTTCTAGTACCATTTATTGTAGAACCTAAATGTAGAACCTTGAGGATTTTTTAAACCATGATTTAAAGATAGAACCTTGGGATTTTCTAAGATTGGAAGATTGCAGACAGAGCCTTGGGCTTTTCCAGAACTGTGGACAACAGATAGAGTCTCAGTCAGATTGCAGATAGAACCTTGGGGTTCTATAGAACTAGTAGATTGCAGATAGAACCCTGAATTTATTTTTAGAACTGTGAATTTTGGATAGAACTTTGGGCTTTTGTAAAATAGGTACATTTTAGATAGAACCTTGTATGTTGTCTAGAACTGTGGATTGTGATGAAACCTTGGGGCTTTCCAGAGTCTACATATTGCAGATGGAGCCTGTAAAATTTGGTTTGTAATAGAAGCTTTTTGAGAATCCTGGAATGCAAAACCTTTTTCTGGGATGATTTTAAAAAGCCCTCTGTGTACCAGCCCTCATAATTGCACAATATCTATCAGAGGAACTCTCAGTCTGAGGATGCCAATCGTCAGTTTTATGAGCTCATGTTCCATTTTGTTGAAATAGAAAATTCCATGCCAAAAAATCCCCACCTATCATACATTCAGTCACTGCTACTTGTGTGCTCATGTTGCCTTTAGTAAGAATTGTTCAGGTTTAATAGTTTTGTGAACAGTGAGGTCTCTAAGACAACCAAAAGACATCCAGGCCGTTTTAGGTTCTGAGTTTTTGCAGCAGGCCTTGATGGCATGTGTTATCAGTACAGAAGGAATTCACCTTGTACCATGATCCTTGGGGAATTCACAATGCAGAATGTTTCTAGTTGTCTCACAGGCACACAGATACACGTAAAGCAGTCATACACAATCCATTCACATACACTTGTAACAGTCTAGGTGGTCACATGCACACACACAGTACACGCATAGACACTAAACCAGATATGAATCTAATTTTTTTTTTCTACCAGCAAATAGGAATGCAGAAGGTCAAGTCAGAAAGGGTAAAATGAGGTGACATCCACAGTCATGTGTAACTGATACATTCATAGGGTTTGAAAAATCAGGGCCTAAGCACATTCAAGTTTTGCCTATGAGCACTGACATTTGTGATTGTATTCTATTACAGCCAAGCAGCAACTTCTCAATTTATATATCACTCAAGTTTTGCAGATCATTTAACCTCATTGTCAGTTGCTTGTTTGTTTGGGTTCTTATCATTGTTATTACCGTGAGGAATAAAAGGACAAAAAGTAGACAGACAGAAAGACGGGTAAATTTGCAGTGGAATAAAATAAACTAAAGGACACCTGGAGGTGGTAAGAGAAGCAAAGAGTGTATCCATGGACAGAATGTTGGAGGATGAAGGAAAGGATACAAATATGAAGGTTAGACCAAAACACAGTGAATAAGCGCTTTGTGCACACAACCAAATAATCTTTCTTGAGCAACAGCAGGTGGTGTATCTCAATGTCAACCCACACTACCACAAAACAGTATTTTTGTATACTCCCACCATAGTGGTTGGAAGTAGAGCATGGAGGTTCATTCTCAACCTTTGTCACTGTATGTGACAAAATCATAGCAAGGGTCAACTCTAACTTTCTGGAACATTCAATCAGATCTCACAGTTTTCATCAGCAAATGAAGCTGTCTCTGGTGTCACCATGTGACCTAATTACAGATCAGATGTGAATGTCCAACTTGATCTTTCTCTGGATGTCCACTGACTCCTGCTCAGTGACCTTTGACCTCCTCTCAATGGCTGCTGTGAGTAGTTTTGGTCTGGTGTTCACAGACGGCTGATGTTTGTTTCTGTTGTTCATTCAGTCTCTTGTCAAGGGTCCTTACTGGTGTATTATTGGAGTAGTGTATCTGTCATACACTTTTCCAGTTCTCCTCTCATACCCCTTTTCCAACAAATCAGCTCTGCTTCTTGAACTGGTTCCATTCAGGATTCTTGGAACCTCAATGCTTTCTAGCAAACCAGCCTGTGATTCCACCAGTTATGCATTAAACATTGTAATCAAGGATTTGTCATCACTG
This sequence comes from Epinephelus moara, assembly GCF_006386435.1. Lineage (NCBI taxonomy): Eukaryota > Metazoa > Chordata > Actinopteri > Perciformes > Serranidae > Epinephelus > Epinephelus moara. Next base: position 4,700,156 of record NC_065509.1, on the reverse strand, counting down.
GAGGGTGTTGCACAGTACACGGCGGAAGTAATTGCAGAATCATGGATCACAGTGATTACTTTTGTTCTGTTGTAGATATTTGTATTTTTCCCAAAACAAGCATGGACCAACAATGAATAAAAACACCGCCCACTCTTCTTTTTCCAAGGATTTCTCACTTGACTTCTTCATTGTTGCCTTCTCCATCCTCTCTTTCCAATCTGTAGAATTTGACACGTTTTGCACTTCAGGCTAAGAAAAACCTGTTTTTTTTGGTTCCAATTGAGAACCAACTTTTCGGGTTCTGACCCAAATGTTTTTAGGTCAAAATGCTCTGAACATTTCAAAATAATGGTTCCGCCAAGAACCTTTCTGGAGCTTGTATCTAGAACATTTCCACCGTCTAATAATAGATACGTCCATTTCAAAAGTTGTAAATGTCTCCTCTAGATGGTGGTCATCTGAGGACTTTAAAGATATTGCAACATATTGCCAGAGAATTAATTTCAGTATTTAACTTATTTGTTCTGTGGTTCGTTAAATGTCTTCGTCATGTCCTACAGTTGTATCTCACTACACTACACCGCCCTCACCATCTCCAGTGGTACTCTTCATTTTCATCCATGTCTGTTAGCTTTCAGAAAATGTGCACAAATATGAACAAAATGAGCGCAGAGTACAGACAGAAGGCTCTGTCTGTACTCTGCGTATGTATCTAAAGTTGAGCATAAATGAGCCTCAAGGGTTTTACAAGAACCCACCCAGGGGATTCTACCAAGATTTTTTTAATGCTCCACTAATTTTTGTTTTAATGTAAAGGAGCTATATGTAAGAAATCTAAAGCAAATAGTCATAAAATCATCCTAATATGTCACAGAGACTAAGGAATAATGTTCATATAACATACTGATCTCACCGACAACAATAGTACAGCCAGAATATTCGCATTTAAAAAACATTTTTACGGTCCGCAAATCATGTTTATGTTTTGAATTTGTGTTTTGGCCTGTTGCGCCACCCACCGCCGTCTACCAGTCACACAGTCAGTAGAGTCTCAGCATCAGTTACAGTTACGACTGAGCTACAGCAGCACAGCAAGCAGCATTAGCAGTGTCCTGGTACGTAGCATTAGCAGTCTCCTCAGCTGTATCCCGGCAGCAGCGTTAGCAGCAGAGAAGCCGGACTTGCCCCGGCAGCAGCGTTAGCAGCAGAGAAGCCGGACTTGCTGGAACGGTCCGCTGGAAAACCGGATCAAGGACACGGTGACGCAGCCCTGCCACGGCAGCCACCCGTGGGCAAACAAATCAGTCTCCAGCGTGCCGCTGTCCAGCAACCTCAAATCTGTAGGGGAGGGGGGCGGACACGACTCACGGCAGTATTTTGAATTTGAGTGCAGTAACCGTTTTGGCCACATTCTTACATACAGCGCCTTTAACTGTTAAGCCTGGGACCAAGGAAACCACATCCAGTGCTGGGGCTGATGTGGTCCAGCACAACCCAAAACACATGGTTCACAATCAAGTTTCTAGGAGGCATACATTTCATGAAATCACTCCTACTACAGCCTATTTCAGCAGTGCAGTGGGTCTAAACTCTATCAGGATGTTGAGTGGTCAGTATCTATGCTCATTAACCAATTAACTGATCAGTACTGGTATGCAATTAATTACTGTACAACATGACATGATGGTGAAGAAATCAACTATGGCAGGACACAAGTAAAAGGAATTGATTGAGGGGTATCCAGATCATGGACGTCATTGGCTATAGCCCCGGATCTTTTGGGCTAAGCCCCGGATATTTTAAGCCTCAGTTGTTTTTTTTTATTTACTAATAAAGCACCTCGTTTCCAACTTAAAGTCCACGGCACAGCACGGGAGCACAACAGACAGCAACGCACGCAGCACAGCAGCACAGCAGCACACGACACCCTCACTGTCACACCAGCTTACATGGCATATGTACATGACCATATGTTTGATTTTTTATTTCTGTAAATCCCTAATGATGTTTAGTATATACACATACAACTGTCCGTTTTATGTTTTTTTGATGTATTTCCCACTCCTGACTACTCACTATACATTATCCTGCTTAGAACATGGCTTACTACTTACTTTTTCTAGTTGTTTGTGCCGGTTTGCTCCTGACAGCCCTGCAATTTTCTCTTCCTTTCTTTTTTTTTTTTTGCTGGGGACATGTCTTTTTTTTTTTTAGCCAAACATCAAGCGTTTTGTCCTCTCCAAAAATGTTAAAAGTGATGTCCTGAAAATGCTGCATTTTGCCACTCCGATCCTATTTGGCCAGTGTGGACTAACGTTAACTGATTTTGATGCTCCTCAGTCTAAGGCTGTTGCCATGGCGTCCCTAGCAATGGAGCAGCAGAGCAGCGGTGATACCTCAAGAAATAAACACCGCAGAATTTTGTTGATTGACCAATCAGAATCAAGTATTTAAGAGTGCCATGTTCTAAGCCAATTTACTCTTCTGTGCTTTGGAGGCTCATATCTCCGCCACAGATTGGACGATTTGAGTGATTGACACTTCGTTTGATTCGTTAGAGCCAATAGAATGACGCTATACCCACCAACACGAGATTGACAGCACTGTAAGCCAATCAGAGTCAGCAGAACGCATTGTGGGGGAGGTGCCGGCTGCTGAATGCGGTCATTGTTATGCTCCCCCCGGGTCCTAAAGCCCATCATGTTTGCCCAGATTCATTTGAATGCAGCATAACATGTTGGTTCTATGGGAACGTATCGTGTGGCTGAATTAACATTTCACAGCAAAACAACAATGGTAAGAGAAATTTTACAACTATGACTCGGCGAAACAATTTCTGTTCTCTATCTCTCTGATGCTTTGGTGTAGAGTGCTTTGGCGCATATGTGTGTAAAGAGCAGTGTCTCTGCTTTCATTTGAGATGAATGGTGTGTGTTTTGCATAATGTGGCATCGCGATAGAGCCAGTGGGTATGGAGTTTGATTTGTTGTTATTTACTGTATTTAGTTGTTAGCTGTGCTTGGGGCATGTAAAAAGGGTTTATACAGCCTTGTAGCCCAGGTTCTGCTGTTTAATTTGATATGCACGATATTCTTCGTGATTAGTGCATTGTTTCACACTGTTTGCAAAGTCGTTCTCAAAGGCTCCCAGTTGGGGGACTTTCGGGTTTAACAGGTTTTAACCAACAATTTGGGCAACCCAATAATAGAAGACGAGTGCTCATTCTTTGTTAAAATCACGTAGAATTATTCAAAATTTTCCCGGGGGAGAAACCCCCGAACCCCTGGGTAAAGAATTGTTCCCACTTCAGGGCTAAAGCTCCAGATGTTTTCAACTCCTAGCAACGTCCCTGATCCAGATACGTCAACATTCAAAAATGCAAAGTGAAACATGGATAAGCACTTGAATATTTGAGGGTGATGATGTTTGAACACTCATGCTCTCAACAATCTTCGAAGAATTCTTTCCAAAACATGGTTCTTTGATTGAAAAGTATTCCTTATGTAACTGTTCATCTTGCAAAGAACCGTTGAAGAATCCTTTCTTCAAAAAAGGGTTCTATGGATGAAGAGGATTCTTAGTGGAAACCTTGAAGTGCGTTTGAAAATACTCGCTTGGAGTGTCAAAGCACACTCTGGTGCAAACTAGACGGTTATCTAGAGCACCACAGAGAGGCAGAGCAGCAGAGTGCCATATGGAGTGAATGTATGATAAGCTTGACCATTAGTCAATTCATGTAGAAATAGAATGTTCTATTTCTTTGAACGGCACAATTTTGGATAGAGAATCAGATTGAATTTCTGAATACACAATATCACATACAGTGAGCAACAGCAACCCACCATCTAACACCAGCACACTGTGAGGATGGAAACAGAGGGCTTGGCCGGGAAGAAGCACCTGCTGCAGCAAGTGCACATACCTTCTGTGATCATTTTGTCTTGACCAGCGGACTTCAATGCAAGTCAATTGGCTTTTCAAACAGGTAACATACTTAAAGGCGCATGTATGTAAGAATGTGGCCAAAACGGTTACTGCACTCAAATTCAAAATACTGCCGCGAGTCATGTCCGCCCCCTCTCCCCTACAGATTCGAGGTTGCTGGACAGCGGCACGCTGGAGACTGATTTGTTTGCCCACGGGTGGCTGCCGTGGCAGGGCCGTGTCGCCGCGTCCCTGATCTTCGGTTTTCCAGCGGACCGTTCCAGCAAGTCCGGCTTCTCTGCTGCTAACGCTGCTGCCGGGATACAGCGGAGGAGGAGCCGGCTGCTAATGCTGGGACACTGCTAATGAGCTACATGAGCTACTGAACTACAGCAGCACGGCAAGCAGCATCTGCTGTAGCTCAGTCGTAACTGTAACTGACGCTGAGACTCTACTGACTGTGTGACTGGTAGACGGCGGTGGGTGGCACAACAGGCCAAAACACAAATTCAAAACATAAACATGATTTGCGGACCGTAAAATATTTTTTTAAATGCGAATATTCTGGCTGTACTATTGTTGTCGGTGAGATCAGTATGTTATATGAACATTATTCCTTAGTCTCTGTGACATATTAAGAGGATTTTATGACTATTTGCTTTAGATTTCTTACATATAGCTCCTTTAACGTTCTAAAACCAGCCGCAGAAGATTTAACCAGCTGAGTTACTGGTGACACCATCAGCCGGCTTGAGTGAAGCTCAGACTGGCCAGTTCACACTGCTGCAACTTTTCTCTGCAACGTTCTAAAATGTCTCATCACAAAGATTTGGTCTGAACTGGGCTTTAGACTTACAAAGAGTGTTAGACTTTTCAAAAGAGCGTTCTCCAGAGGCAAATGGTTCAGGGTAGCCATTCAGGAAGAACTGTTTCTGAACCCGTATTTCTATGAGTGTACTAATAACCTTGTTGAACAAATTTCACAGCTCAGTTAACAAAAGTTTAAGGCACCCTCATACTTGTGAGAACAAATACCTGGTAGAATACCTTGCAGCATTGTGTTTATTTGCTGCTTGGACTTTCATCGTCTTTACATCACCTAAATCAAGCACTGGAATCAGCGGTCTGTGGAGCTCAGTGTCTGCAGCTTTTCATTCCAACTGAACTCTACAGCAACTAGTATTACAGAACCACTTAAAAAGATGAACAAATCTGTAAAACGCCGCTGTGGAGTTTGTATCAGTGGTGCATAATTTAGAAACCCTACTCTCCATCACTGCTTTCTCCACGGTCCCATCATTTCTTCCACATTAGCAGCTCTGCTCCATAAATCTGCCCGTAATGCACAGCATATGACAAATACACACAGAAAAGGTTATATCCGTGTTAGACTCTAACTCAGTAAAAGCCGATCTGTGTCCTTATTTAAGAACTTAACATCCTCAGATTTCGTCATGTTGTCACGATGTGTGTGTTGTAATAGGGAGCTGATGCAACGCAGTAAAACAAGGGAAAGTGAGGAGCTGCTGAACTCTGCTGCTCTCTTTCAGCTGCAGCCTGCTGTTGTCTAGCAAGTTGTGGAAGGAGGGGAGGAAAACACTCAAAAGCACAAGTGTGTGCCGGAGTAGCGTGCACAGTGAAACAACACACACACACACACACACACACACACACACACACACAGCAAGACTCCGTTTAATTATCTAGGACTGAAATGAACTGCGAGAGCTGGCTGTGAGGAGTGAATGTGTGTACTGTGTGTGTATATGCATGTTCTGTATGTGTGTGTGGATGCATCTGTGTCTGAGTCTTTGCTTTGCATGTGGTGTGTGTGTGTGTATGTAAGATGTTATTAGAGAGCATGAGGGAGTGGTCGGTTATGGGGAAACAGAAGGAGAGCCGAGCGGTAATTCCTCACCACATGAATTATTCATGAGCATTTGCGTGTGTGTGTGTGCGTGTGTATGTGTGTGTGTGTGCTCATGGCTATTGAGCATGGGAGCAGGTCTGGCTGTGGCTCCTATAAAACCACAACAATGCCAGTTTGTCAAGTCAGCGGCCCTGACTATCTCCTTCTATTAAACCAAATAAAGCCATTTTCACTGTGTTCACCATAACCCAGCACCACTCTGGCCTTACATCACACCATTGATTTCCATTATCTTCCCAAAGCATTGTGGAAAGGACCCTCTAGTTGGCTGGCTATATAAAGGCAATGGAACATGTGATTAACATTGTGAACCAACAAGGGGGAAATTAGCATTTTCATGCAACGTTGGAGTTGTGGGAAGTACAGGGGCCAAATTTATCATTAAAAGTTTATGAGACAGTACATTCACAAGTGTCTCACAAGTCACCAGTCCTTCAGAAGGTCATGATCTTGTGATCACACATCAAAATTCAACAAACTCCCCAGGTTTTTTCCACACTAAATTTTATACAAACTAGAATTACCGCCTTGCTGTTGTATGCCTCTGCAAACCAGTCAAGTTGCAGTTACAGATTACATCCATGTCTGTCCAGACTCATATGTAGCCATGACAGTTGACAATGCTTCAAATGTTGCTGCAAAGAAGCTACAAATTCTAAAATGCGGATGCTTCACACACACATCTTCAACCCAGTTTCAAGTTGGCCACCCAAGATTAGTGTCACCAATTTAGTACCTGACCAAATGTCTCCCTTTCTGTTCCTGAGATATGGTGTTGAATAACAGCCAGAAAAGTGCTTTTGCAAAACATTATGAACAGTGAAGTTGACCTTTGAACTTTTGGATACAAAATGTCATCTCTTCATCATTTTATCCTTTTAGAAAGTTTTGTGAAGTTTTGTCACCATTAGTGGATGGATTTTTGAGTTATTGCCAAAGACAGGGTGTTTTTTTTTATCACAGTGACCTTGACCACCAAATTCTGAACAATTCATCCTTGAGCCATTTGAATGTCTGAGCCAAAAATCCCTCCAGGCCATCTTGAGATATTGCGTTGATGATTGAGTTCAGTTCATCACTGAGTCCAAGTGGACATTTGTGCAAAATTTTAGGAAATTCCGTCAACATGTTCTTGAGATATCACATTCAAAAAATGCATTGGACTGATGGACGGACAACCCATAAACACAATGCCTCTGGCTTGGCTGTTGCCTGCTCAGAGGCATAAAACATGTTTGCAAATATACAATTCAGAAGCTTTTTTACAAGACAAAACTTGGTTACTCCTTTGTCTAAAGTAGGCCTACATGAGGCACTTTAAACTTGTCTTCTCAGGAAGAACTTGCCTTCAGTTTATGTATCACTCAGAATAAGCTCCTAATATCAGTGAATCGAATGACTGTGTAAAGTGAAAACAGTCGCTCAAGCATAGAGAATTATCACCAACTCTGTGGTTCTCCTCAGCTCTACTGAGCCTTTTACCCTATAGTTAAGCTATTTTGGGTTTTATTGCCCACAGCTTCACTGTTTGGTTCAGTCTCACAGCCCTCATCATCATTGTTCCCAGCAGCAGCAGCAGCAGCAGCAGCAGCAGCAGCAGCAGTTGTTTTCAGTGAAGAAGCTCCAAAAACCAGCTGTACACTACCTGCTCAGCCCTGAACAGCAGACACAGTTAGGAAGTAGCTGGTAGCAGTCTGTGGAGATGCCAGGTTAAAAACTGTCCAGAACTGCAATCAGGACATCGATTGTGTTCTTAGTTTAAAGCTTCAAATGACTTTTTTTTCCTTCGTCTGTTTGAATGTTGGTTTAATGTGTTGTCATTAATGGCGGCTCTTGGTTTTTGATTATTATATGCACTGATTTAAAGAGTTTAAACTGTAACGTCATTTAAAGGTAACATACAAATGCTCAGCTCAAAAATAACTGTCATTGTTCATGGACAAAACAATTGCTTTTTGCTAGTCACATAGTATTATCTTAAGCACTTTTACACTGCATAAAGTAGCCTAGTGGCTAGCAGAGTTTTTCCTCTAATCACAGCTGAAGCAATTACATGCATGTATTACTTTTTCCTACTCACTGTGGGTTTGAGTCACTGCATCTCCTGACAGAACAGCATAGTTGAATTTTAGCTTGCATGCACGTTTTTTTCAGCTGAACATTGTTGAAACAGAGCAGCTAATGTTGCTGTAATGAGGCATTGGCAGAGTGAGATGCCCAACCAGGTGGGTGCATCATGTTTCCTGAGTATTTTATCTCCTAACAGCATTGTTTACATACAGCATATGATTTGACCTAAATCTATAAAGTATTTTACTCCCGAATAAATAGTGTTATCCTCACAATCTTTTTTCTTTTCTTCTTTTCCCTCCTTTCCATTATCTGCCTGGCGCCAGGCCACCAGCACTCTCTGATTGTTAAGGGAAAGGTGTGCTTGGACAGAAAATGTGACACAGAGCTGCCACTGGAATTTCAAAATAAAGGCGTATCTTGAAGATAATATGTATTGATATTTTCACTTTACATTGATGATACTGAATTGTTGATTAAAAAAATCAAACTACATCAATGTGTCATTACACCCCTACTATACACGCGTGCACAGTGCATTTGACACTGCGGTAACTGTCAAAGTGTCCCCGTACTTGTCCCTTACAAATAAATAAATTAACAGCACTGAAAGTAAAGTGACTCATATTCATTATCGGGGCACATACAGTACAGGACTCCAATAAATGCTAATGTTGCTGTGTCTGCTGGATGTGTCAAATAGGAACTATTGCACCATAACAACTTCATGTTCTGATAGTGACTGTATGAATGAGGTTACAGAGTGATTCAGATGACAAGTCAGGCTGTTCTCATGCACTGTTTGTATGTTTTCCTTCAAAGGGTAATGCACCACAATTTGTACATATCCCACGTAATGATGAGCCACTAAATTCTGCATAACCCACGTATTTTAAAATGCTGCAATCACATGACCAATGTGTTTACAGTAGTAAAGAAGGAAGCGCTCCCAAGTGGTCCCAAGCATCCAGTTAGGAGGCACCACCAGGTTGGGGTGGTGAAAACAAACTTTTCCCAGGAGACCAGTGTTCGGAACGGTGTGAACTTTTCTTTTCCGAAACTTAACCACAGAAAATGTACTTGACTAACCCTAGGCTACGTAATTTTAATTACGTAACTTCATTAAGGACGTAATTTCATTCATGGGGGTGGGCTAATGCATAGGAAATCATAGGAACTGTAGTGTAAGAGCCACTTAAGCACATATTAATATTTGGTAAAAAATATCTGTGTTGGTATGACATATCATATAGGTTCTGATATTATTTAAGTTTACACAGCAGTTTCTGTATATTTTTGAACAGTGTATAGTAGCAGATTATGCTAAGGTTGTGTTTATATTTGCTTAATTTCTGCATTTGCTTAATTTCTGACATTGTTGACAATGTCATGTGTAAAGACGACATGAAGTCTGTGTTGGTTTGGACTGTAATAAGTAATTGACCAAGTTATGCAGTGTTTAAGTGTATAATAATGTGTAATACGGTGGGAATATAGAAAAAGGACATCAAGTCGGTAGTGGGCTGAGTGAGATGTAACTTTGGAAGGACTTGGCTTGCTGTTTTGTTTCTTTTTTGTTCTCTCAATAAACTTCATTCAACTTTTTCCCTGCCTCGTGTGAGTACTGTGGATCTTCACAAAAGGAACAGGAACACGAGTCATAACTGAGACACTTTGCAGACTAAGTGGCCTAGGAAATTTGGTATGTTAAAACAGCCACTACACATTGTATGAGGATAAGTTACATGTATTTACTGTGTGGCTGGACTATGCAACACAGATGATCTCAGTCATTAAGGTGGACCTTTATGGTATTAAGGTTGAAAGGTCCCAGTTGCACTTTAAGGATTACATTTGCCTCACCAGCCTGGAAGCACATGTGGTTCTGTTGGAGAGATCGTGAGAAAGTTGCTGGGACATTCAAACTGCACCTGTGCAACTATATTATGAAAAAATAAAGTAATAAACTACAAGACAAAAACTGCTCAAGCCAGAGCTTTCCTGTGTGACTTCTCATTTGACTGTAGCATTAAGTGTCAGAATGAACAGCCTGTTGTGTCATATAGAGGGGATTGAAAGATCCTTTCAGTATGTTCAAAGACTCAGCTAGTCACGCTCACAACATGATTTGAAGATTATTTTTTATAGTGCTTTCATACAAGCATTCATTGCCAACAGGCTGTTGCTCTACATCTATATATAACATCTCTATCATCTTTCAGAGCCAGGGGAGATTCATCTGGAGGTAGTTGTGGCTGGAAGAGAGATACATGAAGAAGTGGAATTTATTTTCAATTAACCTACTTTAATCAGCCTCTTTAGTATTTTTTATTTTTGGGTGGGAGGAGACGTGGAGATGTTCTGTGCACTAACGCTGCGTATCTTTTCCAATTTAGTGTCCTGTTATCATGCGGGTTCATCACACACCCACTCCTCTTCACTGTGTTGGGATTAAGACGGCAGATTCCTTGCCACCGTCAGCCTACACGGTGGATTAAGACCAAAGCAAACCCCAGGTTGTTGCTCTCAATTTTTCCTCACTTAATTTCCCTTGCTCTCATTCTAAAGCAGCCTTCTTCTCTTCTAAATGAGCCTCTTCAAGAGGATGAGCTCAGCTTATGGCTGAAAATCTTCGTTTTGGCGATTAAGGCCACTTGATGGATATCACACCACAGTCATCAGCTTGTGCTGTATAGAGCCTCTGACCCTGAAATGCTCATTTGAATTGCATTTTTGCTTTCATCTGGATTTTAAGCATCTTCCTGAACTTGTGACTCAGACAAACATGCACAAGTGATTGATTCCTGCAGATCCCAAAGGTGCAGGGGAGTGGCTCATTTGTCATGTGCTTAGACATTGTCAGCATGATACTTCATAATCACATATCACTGTATATGATCAGCGCACACGGGTGTTACTGTGTCAAACATGATTTACCAGCACTTGGTTAACAGTACAATACAAGGCTTGATTTACAGACGCCCTCTGTACTTACTGCAAGGGGAATCAATACTAAGCACATCAGCGCTTCAAGCTGAGGAAGGAGGCAGCCAGAGCCAGCGTCTTGACCATCAGGCTTACTTACTGTAAGGCCATAGTAGACAATTACCTAGCTACTGACCTTAATCAACTTTAGAGCCATTAAGGCCGACTGGGCGGGAGACAGGACAAATGAAGGGTCATAAAGCAAATCTAAAATGAGTGCGGTCAGGTATAATGTAGGAGTGAATCAGTAATGAGACAAGAGCTGATATTTATACTTGTCGATAGCAACTTTTTATGGAAGCCCATTTCTGCCAGGTAAAGAAAAAAAGATGAAAAGTTATAAATGATATGATAAAGTCCAAATTATGAGATTGTCTTAATAAGACAGAATTATGAGGTTCTGTAATATTGTACATTGTATTTTCGAGAAACCATGTAATCATTACATAATCAAGTTATGTATGTTGGTGTTATCCAGTGTCAAGTCTTTATTTGATAATGTGACAATACATTTATACAGTATAGCTAGTTTAGGTGCGTAACAAGTAAGTAGCTTGCCGTAGGGCTCGTCATAATAGCATACACCGGAGCCCACTGTAACTTTCTTACGCCACTGAACTGTATATATATTATATTATATATCATATTATTTTCATTTTTCAAAGTTTGACTCAGTATTTTCTGATTTTGATGTAGCAAATCATATCTTAGTTTGTCACAATTTTGACGTCTTGTTATTTAGTAACGGATGGTTTTAATGTTTGGAATCTCAAAATTAAGTGCACCACAATGTTATTGTTTGATTTAGTTGACTTTGTTTCTCTTCCTGTAATACCTCAAACTTTTAAATTCATAATGTTGACTGTAACTCAAAACTCTGACTATAGTTGGGTTTCCATCCAAATGTAACGCAAATTTTAGCTGAATTTGTTTAAAATCTGTAAATGAAATCTGTGTGCTTTTCCATCCATTACTGTTATCAGAATTTGGAATTGGTTCATCATGAAATGCAGTAGGTGGCACTAATTCTTCAGTCATTATACCACTGCAGAAAAGACGGCATCATTAAAAGAGTGCCAGTCAAACCTCAAACAAAGGAAAAAAATGGATGTACAGTATATGAACAGAGAGCACACTGGGTAATGGAAATATAGAGTTTTAAACAGCTACTGTAGAGCTGCGTTCTGCTAACAGCCGTGTGTGGACACATAAGCATGGTAAAAGCTTAGACTGTATAAAATAACAGATGTAGCTATTGTGACATCCCCTATTGGTTTGTGGACTCCCATTTTGAAGCCTTGAGTTTGGCATTTCAGCTGTCACCATCTTAGTTTTTTGGTGCCAGAAGAGACCATATTTTGATGGGAGGGTGGAGCTGTGGAGGAGCGAGGGCTGGATCTGACCCATAGACTGTAGTGACACCTCGCAGACAGCCTGTCACTCAAGTGGCCCCACTCTTAAAAATGCATAACTATGCATAACTTAAATATGCATAGCTTCCATAAAATGTCATTGGATGAATTATATAAAAATTCAGCCACCATACAGTTGAAATTAGACCAAAACATTTTTTGTACCAGGCTGTAAACATGTTTATTGCTGCTGTAAAGTTGGGCATTTTAACATGCAGGTCTACGGAGATTGACACTTCCTTGTTGGGCACTACCTTGTTGGCTTCATTTTTTCAGCCCAAGAGGTTGGCGCTGGGTTAAAAGCCATCAATAGATGACATTTAGAGCTTGCAATGACAGTGCATCATGATTGTATGTCATCATTTATTCACTTAATCTGTTTTCATTGCAATTACATGCATTTACCTTTCATCCATATACCAATTTGTCAACCTTTCCCAAGCATTTTCTTTTATTTTTTTCATTTTTTTTTCATAAAAAGAGGCCATTGGAAATGCACCTTATGCCTCGGTATATCATACTGTGTTTAGTATGGAGATGTGACCCATGTCATAGTTTAGCCTCATTCAATTTCATTAAGGTTGTTTATCTTATAATTAAGTATGTCAAAATGTTGAATAAGTATCTTATAATTTTGACTTTGTAAATATTTCAAACTTAGTTATTTTTATCATGCCTAATTTAAAATCTCGTCTTTTTTTTTTTTTTTTTTTTTTGGAGGAAATAGGCTTCCAGAGAGTCACCGATGCTAATGTTGTGAGGCAGCCTCCGCAGCTGTTCTCACTTCAAACAAGCTCTAAAACCATGTTATATGTATGATGCACAGTGGGTATGCTCAAAGGCTTTCAGATTTATTATTAAGTGAATGAAGAGGTACCTGTGCGAATCAAAGCTTATTCAAATGTGCTCTGGTGTCAGCTGGCGTCTGTGTCTGAGCCTACAGTACATGAATGTAAGTTTGATGTGGTGGGATTTTATTAGTATAATAAAAAGCAAAGCAAACACTCACTCTGCATGACCTGTTAAAGGACAACAACAAAAAGAAAAGAAATCCCTCAACAATACGGGTCTTATTTACACTGTATCAGACATGATAACATATTATTCACCAAGGTAACTCCTGTGAGCTGGGAATGACAGGAACACAAGCAGGCAGACATGCATGGTTTGGTAGTCTGGGCCTTAAAGGTCCAGTGTGTAGGATTTAGGGGGATATATTGGTAGGAATGGAGTGATATATAATGTTTTCTTCAGTGTATAATCACCTGAAAATAAGAATTGTTGTGTTTTTGTTACCTTAGAATGAGCCACTTGTATCGACATAGGGAACACATCCTCGTTTATGGAGATTGCCTTGTGCACTGCCATGTTTCTACAGTAGCCCAGAACAGACAAACCAATCACTGACTCAACATAGGGCCATTTGTGATTTCTCATTGCCACCGCAGTTAGAGCCCACCTGCAATGAGCAGCCTCAGAAAACCTCTTATCAGTTACATGAAACTGCTGTTTATATTGGTTTGAATCATCTGGTCCGTTGGATTTGGACAGGAAGAGACCTATGTAGATACCTGCTGAACTTTTGGATCTTATGTTATCAGTGAAAAAGACGAGCAGTTGGTGGACAAGCCACCTGCTTGCTAATTTTAAAAGTAAAACTGCTTTATTTAGTGTTTTACCAGTTTAAATCCCCTGTTCTGTTTGTTTTGGAAAGGAAAAGACCTCATATCAAACACATCACCAAAATAGCCTTATTCTATCTCAGAAACATTGCCCACCTCTGTCAGTCCCTCTCCTTTTCAGCTGCAGAGACTCTCATTCATGCATGCATCACTTCCAGACTTGACTACAGCAACAGTCTTCTCTACGTTCATCATCCAAAACACTCAAGAAACTACATATCCAGAATTCAGCTGCTCATCTTCTCGCACACTCCCACACCCGTGACCACATCACTCGTGCCACAACTCCTCATCATCACCTATAAAGCTCTCCACAACCTGGCTGGCTCACCTCCTACAGTACATGTCTGAGGTCCACCACCGGCACACTCCCTCCCGCACTCTCTGGTCAGCTGATGCCAACCTCCTGTCCCCCTCCCCCACCAGGACTAACCACCGTACCTAGGGGGGACAGGGCCTTCTTCATTGGTGCTCCCACCCTCTGAAAGAGCATCCCCCTCATCTTCAAGAAATCCCTCAAAACACACCTCTTCAAAACTGCCTAAACCCTCTAAAAACGGTGTTCCTCCTCTCGCTCTCTGTAGTGTCAAAATCAGAATTTTTATTGTCATGAAATTGTATGCATTTCCATTCAGTGCAAAAAACAAAAGCAACTATCTTAACTAAGCATAAGTTAAATCCTATGTACAAGGTTAAAAGAGAATTACTGTTAATAATATAATATTAATAGTTTGTTTTGGCTTTTATTGTCTTGTACCATCTACCTGAGAGTTTCCTTTTTATGCATTATTTCATGTCAGCATCCTGGAACATTTTGATCAAGAATAAGTAAGAGTAAAAGTAGAAGTAAAAGATTAGTAAAAGATAACAAAAGTGACCAGAGTTCACTGCCAGCTTTGGTACTTTAGAGTTTTTTACATGGTGCTACGAACACATTTAGTCTGGTACAAAAGAAACACTTTGTTTGACACAGGTTTCTCAAATCTAGTTTTATTTCGAGCAGTACAATCGAAAATCCATCAAAACTGAGCTGGGAGACGTGTTTGTTTTTTTTCTTGTGTGTGTGTGTGTGTGTGTGTGTGTGTGTGTGTGTGAGAGAGAGAGAGAGAGGGAGAGAGAGAGAGAGGGAGAGAGAGAGAGAGAGAGAGA